>NC_140168.1:75704765-75838502 GCF_963971535.1 Notolepis coatsorum
CTCTTCTCTCTCTCTTCTCTCTCTCTCTCTCTATTCTCTCTAATCTATCTCTTCTCTCTCTCTTCTCTATCTCTCTCTTCTCTCTCTCTCTTCTCTATCTCTCTTTCTATATCTCTCTTTCTCTTTCTCTATCTCTTCTCTCTCTTTCTCTCTCTCTCTCTCCTCTTCTCTCTCTCTTCTCTCTCTCTCTCTCTCTCTCTAACTCTAACTCTCTCTTTCTCTATCTCTAGTATCAAGTTTCCTTCAGACTTCTGAAGTGGTTTAATGAAGTCTGAACAGAAGCACCTCACATGCCAGAGAGAGAGAGAGAGAGAGAGAGAGAGAGAGAGAGAGAGAGAGAGAGAGAGAGAGAGAGAGAGAGAGAGTTAAAGAGAGAGAAGTCAGTGCCAGTGAGGATTGGTGGTGGTGAGGAAGAGGAGAAAGGAGAGAAGGTGGAAGAGGAGGACATCTTGAACAGGTTTACTTTGATTGACTTCTAGTGTTCAGCCTCTCTATAAAACTACATTCTATTTCCTCCTTCCCAACTCTCTCTCTCTCCCTCTCTCTTTCTCTTTGTCTGTTTCTCTCTCTTTCTCTCCTGTCCACCCCCTCTCCTTTTATCTCTTTCTTTCTTCTTCTTTCTTTCTTTCTTTCTTTCTTTTCTTTCTTTGCTTTCGTTCTATCTTTCTTCTTTCTTTCTTTCTTTCTTTCTTTCTTTCTTTCTTTCTTTCTTTCTTTCTTTCTTTCTTTCTTTCTTTCTTTCTTTCTTTCATCTATCTATCTATCTATCTATTTATCTATCTATCTATCTATCTATCTATCTATCTATCTATCTATCTATCTATCTATCTATCTATCTATCTATCTATCTATCTACAGTATGCTCTCTCTTCCTCTCCTGTCTCCTCTCTCTTTCGCGCTCTCTCTCTATCTCTCCTGTCTCTTTCTCTTTCTCTCTCTCTCTCCCGTCTCTTTTTTCCTCCTGCCACTCTATCTCTCTCTCTCTTTTCTCTCTCTCTCTCTCTCCTTTTGTTTGCGTATCTGGACAGCCTGTGATTGCTCGACACTCAGCCAGAGAGGGACGCAGGGGAGCAGATGTAGAATGTGTTTTTGGAGAGGGGTACAAAAGGGGGTGTGGCTGAAAGTGAGGGGAGATGAGTTTATCTAGCATGATGTGGGTTATGGGCAGTGGATTGTTTGGCAGTGTGTTTGGTATTGGTGGTTTTAAACGTGGAACCCCGCTCTGGGTCGCTTGTGTATTTGTAGAAGAGTTGCTCCATACATAGGCCTTTCACACCGAACGTAATCTCCGAACCGACCGACGCGTTCACAGCGGAATAATTGGTTCGGAACATGATGGAGGCTTTAGTTCGGCCCTCTAAGAAAACACTGAGCACAGATTTTTCATGTTCCGAATCAATTATTCCCGGTGTGAACGCGCCGGCCGGTTCGAGATTACGTTCGGGAACCGGCTCCGGCACGGTCGGTGTGAAAGGCCTAACAGAGGGAGCCCACAGCCAGCTCTGTACGTAATTGTCAGGCCTCAGAAATAGCGCCCAAGCTACTACACACGCTCCAGCTCCCCGGCTTTACAGAGGACTACACAGGTTGAGGAATGGTGGGCGTCAGACAATGCCAGTCAAGGCTGCCACTCAAGTGTCATTATCCCTTTCACTACCACACTACCAAATGGTTAACCCTTTCGCCGCGACAATACAGAAGGTTAACCCTTTCACTGTCACACGACAAAGGGTTAACCCTTTCATAACCACACTAAAGAAGGTTAACCCTTCTCACTACCACACTACAGACGGTTAACCTTCTGTAGTGTGGTAAGTGAAAGGGTTAACCTTCTGTAGTGTGGTAGTGAAAGGGTTATGACATCCGGCTCCACCGAATGACTATCTTCCGTTGCCAATTCCTCTGAGCAGAGGTCCCTTTGGTCAGAGCCACTGATTGATCTCTGCCTGCCCTTTCCTCTATCTCTGTCTATCTCTCTTCCCCCCTCTCCTCTTCTCTGCCTTTCTCTATCTCTGTCTATCTCTCTTCCCCCCCTCTCCTCTTCTCTGCCTTTCTCTATCTCTGTCTATCTCTCTTCCCCCTCTCCTCTTCTCTGCCTTTCTCTATCTCTGTCTATCTCTCTTCCCCCCTCTCCTCTTCTCTGCCTTTCTCTATCTCTGTCTATCTCTCTTCCCCCCTCTCCTCTTCTCTGCCTTTCTCTATCTCTGTCTATCTCTCTTCCCCCCCTCTCCTTTTCTCTGCCTTCTCTATCTCTGTCTATCTCTCTTCCCCCCTCTCCTCTTCTCTGCCTTTCTCTATCTCTGTCTATCTCTCTTCCCCCCTCTCCTCTTCTCTGCCTTTCTCTATCTCTGTCTATCTCTCTTCCCCCCTCTCCTCTTCTCTGCCTTTCTCTATCTCTGTCTATCTCTCTTCCCCCCCTCTCCTTTTCTCTGCCTTTCTCTATCTCTGTCTATCTCTCTTCCCCCCCTCTCCTCTTCTCTGCCTTTCTCTATCTCTGTCTATCTCTCTTTCTCCTCCTCTCCTCTTCTCTATCTATCTCTCTTTCCCCTCCTCTCCTCTTCTCTATCTATCTCTCTTTCCCCTCCTCTCCTCTTCTCTGTCTTTCTCTCCCTCCCTTACTCTCTCATATGTCCCTCACTCTTACCGGCTCATTATTTAACTCTCTTAATCTCCCCATCTCCTCCCATCCCACTCTCCCTCTTGCCGGCTGCCCCCCCCCATCTCTCCTTCCCCTTCTCCCTCTCCTCCCCCCTCTCTCTCTCCTTCCCCCTCTCCCTCCTGCCCCCCCCCCCTCTCTCCTTCCCCTTCTCCCTCCTGCTCCCCCCTCTCTCTCTCCTTCCCCCTCTCCCTCCTGCCCCCTCCCTCCCTCCCTCCCTCCCCCCCCCATCTCTCCTTCCCCTTCTCCCTCCTGCTCCCCCCTCTCTCTCTCCTTCCCCCTCTCCCTCCTGCCCCCTCCCTCCCTCCCCCTCTCTCTCCCTTCCCCCTCTCCCTCCTGCTCCCCCCCCTCCCTCGCCCTCTTTCTCTCCTTCCCCTTCTCCCTCCTGCTCCCTCCCTCCCTCCCCATCCATCTCCTTCCCATTCTCCTTCCTGCTCCCCCCCCTCTCTCTCACCTCCCCGCTCTCCCTCCTGCCCCCTCCCTCCCTCCCTCCCTCCCTCCCTCCCTCCCTCCCTCCCTCCCTCCCTCCCTCCACTCTTCATCCCTCTCTTCCCAGGTATAAGAGCGTGGAGCGCCAGGCGGCAGAGGAGTACGAGAGGGATCACGTGCGGGTGTCAAGGACTCGCCCCGACCTCAGCCTGACCTTTGAACCCTCCGAGGCCTGGCCGTCATCCTCACGCAGCAGCACGCCGTCCTCGTTCACCTCCCAGGAGGAAGTGGATGCAGACCTCGGGACCGAGACCCCCGTCACCCCCTACACGCCCTCCGGTATGTTAGCCTGAGAACACAGAGGCTGTAGCGTTTTCAATTATCTGTGTTATTGAATACCGATTGATTGATTGATTGATTGATTGATTGATTCAGTGATTGATTGATCGATTGATTGTTGGTTGATATTGTTTTGGAATTAATCTCTGTAATGAATACCTGACTGGCTAGACAATGGGACCTGTACGGTCCAATGCAGTGTATTACTGTATGTTGTATTGCATGTTGATTGATTGAAAACTTTATTAACCGATTGCAGAATGGGTACAGTACAGTACAGCTCAATACACACAATTGTTAAGGGAAATATACAGTACTGTTAAACAGAGATCCTAACAGAAAAATATATACATACGAGGGGGAGGAAACTGTACATTAGGGTGCGTGGGAGGGGGGGGTTCGGACATTTACGGGGCCAGTTTTGAATTGCAGTCTCCCGTAGGTGCTCTTTGAGAGCGGTTTTGAAGGTGGGTAGGGATTCAAATTTTTTTACGGCTGTGGGTAGGGCCTTCCACATTGATGTGGCATAATTGTGAAACGTGTTCAGTCCCTTGTTTGAGCCGAATCTGGGTTTAACATGATTTGTGGAACTCCCTCTGGTGTTGTGGTCGTGGAATTCACTGACCTATACTATATATATATATATAGAGAGAGAGAGAGAGAGAGAGAGAGAGAGAGAGAGAGAGAGAGAGAGAGAGAGAGAGAGAGAGAGAGAGAGAGAGAGGGAGGGAGGGAGGGAGAGGGAGAGAGGAGAGTGTCAAGCGGGTGGGTGGGGGTGGGGCGGTGGAGACAGGATATGGGTGAAAGGGTCAAATGGGTTATTTTGAAAGACCTTTTTGAAAGCATGACGCCAAAACATCTTGTGTAAGAGGAGAACACAAGTGGTGTCTTGGGGCTGAGTGATGCGTGGCCACGAGCGGAGGTGGCGCAGCTGAAACGGACCAGTGTGTATGAGGCCCGGCAGAACTGAACCTGTTATTCTAACCTGGCCTGCATCGCCTGCATGGGCGGCACACTGTGCGTCCGTGTGTGCGTGTCTGCGTGTCCGTATGTTTTGACGTAAACAGGAACTTAATTCCTCATTTCCTGATCATAGCCTGGTCCTGGACAACCCGGCGTTGTGTACCTGACACATTGTTTACGTTAGTGTGTGTGTGTGTGTGTGTGTGTGTGTGTGTGTGTGTGTGTGTGTGTGTGTGTGTGTGTGTGTGTGTGTGTGTGTGTGTGTGTGTGTGGGTATGTGGCTGTGTGCTGATATACCTGGGTCTCAACAACACACACACATACTGTACACACACACACACACACACACACACACACACACACACACACACACACATGCAAGCTCAACAGGAGTCCCTCTGAAGTCAATGCGAGCCACGTCACAGTGTAAAAACAGCATCTCTGTTACTGGCTTGTCAACTGATTTACACAAGGAATTATGGGAGTTTTATGTGTGACGTCTGTTTGAGAGAAATAACTAAAACCAGTGTAAGGGGAGGAAAGAAAGCACACAATAGTTTGTGTGCGTGTGTGTGTGTGTGTGTGTGTGTGTGTGTGTGTGTGTGTGTGTGTGTGTGTGTGTGTGTGTGTGTGTGTGTGTGTGTGTGTGTGTGTGTGTGTGTGTGTGTGTGTGTGTGTGTGTGTGTGTGTGTGTGTGTGTGTGTGTGTGTGTGTGTGTGTGTGTGTGTGTGTGCGTGCGTGCGTGCGTGTGTGTGTTTTGTGTGGCTGGATCTGTTTCTTCTCCCTTTATGCAGTACAAGATGTTTTAACTATGATCATGATATTATGCAGGAAGCGTGTTCATTGACGTATCTACAGTAATGTTCAAAGGTGGAATCTGTAATGCCGTCGAACCGTGACCACTGGGGCAAGAGAGCCTGGCTTGGTATTACACTTTGTTTACATTCTATGTCTTTGGTGTGATGTGTGGGTTGGAGTTGAGTGGGGATAGGGGGGGGGGGGGGGGAGGTCACACCTCAGGTTCTGCCAAGAGAGGTCTGGAGGAATTCACACTATAATAAGTTACCAAACTCCAACCCAAACTCTCCAACCCAAAGAAAATAATGTAAACAAGGTGCAAAACCAAGCAGGGCTCTTTTGCCTCGAGGTCGCTGTTTGACAGCCAGTGTTGTAGTAGTGGATGGATTTTCAGGACTTGTGACTCGACTTGGACTTGAGCACTGACTGCATTCGGACTCTGAAGGTGCAGACGAGGACTCGGACTTGTAATAGGCCCTACTCATTTGGCATATGATATTGATGGCTAGTGCATTTGTTTGGCTATTGTGTCACAAAGTGAATAAACCCCCCTTTGAAACAGTGACCGCCGTGTCATTTATGTTTAATTATCTGTTATTGAATACCGATTGATTGTTTGATTCAGTGATTGATCGATTGATTGTTGGTTTTATATGTATTTGATATTGTCTTGGAATTAATCTCTGTAATGAATATCTGACTGGCTAGACAATGGGACCTGTACAGTCGAATGCAGTGTATTACTGTATGTTATTGCATGTCTTCAAGAGGTTTGCAGTGAAGAGTCATATTTCCCTTCTCAGATGAGGACTCAGACTTGTAATAGGCCATACTCATTTGGCATATGATATTGATGGTTAGTGCATTTGTTTGGCTATTGTGTCACAAAGTGAATAACCGCTGTGTCATTTATGTTTAATGTGTAGACCTTTTATTTTATTTGTATGTCAGCTCTTTGAGTGGACTCAACCTTGATGACTTGGACTCGGACTCGGACTAGGGTAACGGGGACTCGGACTCGACTCGGGCTCTTCTTTGGTGACTCGGACTTGAACTCGACTCGAACACTGGGCACTCGAGACTCGACTCGGACTCGAGATTTAGTGACTCGACTACAACACTGTTTGACAGCATTACTGTTGTGAAGGATCAGATTAAACCGAATATATATATTTATTTATATATATATATTTAAATAGTATTTGTATATCGTTTGATATCCCCTGTATATTCCTTGTACAATATGCACTGAATATCCCTTTAGTCTACTAAACAGCCCATAATAGTTTCATTCTACCATTGGACGAGAACCTGGCGCCGGCAGCCATACCCCTAGGTTCAAGTTCAATCGTGCCGCCCAACATGTCGTGGCAAGCCCGGTACCAGCGTAGGAATACGTCTGGCGAAATACGAATGGTACTATTTGTTCACAGCGCATATATATATGGCGCAAGTAAAGTAGAACTTTCTTTTAGTCCAGTTCTTTACCCTCCAACCGAGTAACAGACGCGAAGCCTCACCCACGACGCACGTGTGGTGCAGTAAGGCCTACTTGGCCTCAGAATAGGCATTGAGATATCGTGTGGATTAATAGTTGAATAGTCATAGTTTGGCACTATACCGTCGAGTTGGACGTATTCTATTAAGCTAATAATAGTCTATTTATGTATGGTGCATCGTTCGGTTAGAGTTATAAAGTTATCAGTACCCCCATCGTTCCTGACGTTATCTGGAGTCTTAACCAGGCTGGGCAGACCACTAGTGGTGCTTGCATCCGAGGAGCTCCGGGCCAGGGCGACTGGACCTGTATATTGGATTACTCTACCCGGACGACGGCGAGCCTGCCACGGCTTGGATTATGCTTTGGGTGCTTTGATTATTCCATGGATAACGGCCAACACTGCGGAGTGTTGGAACTACCCCCCGGAGAGGACTCCAGGTGAGACGGCGCTCTACACCAGTGAGGTCGCCTCACGTCTCTCCGTCGTGGACCGGCAGCTACCGTCCACCAGAGGGTCCAGCTGTATTCGTCTGCGGACCGAGGTTCTGTGGGCACCGTGTTCAAGACTTTGAATTCTCCCAAGAAATCGTCGGCCAGATGGGATACCGCCAGCGGCTTCTCTAACCCCCCCCCTCCTACTGTCTTACAACCAGCGGGACCCCCCCCCCCCCTTAGTGTATCCAGCTATAATCATTTAAGTACCATCGCTATAGTTTCCTAAAGAAACGGGTTGTATACTTACTCCCTGCGTAACCAGAGATTGGACATTCAATGTTGATTTACCTACGAATACTCATTTGCCATACAAGTGCATTTCAAATCATAAGTGTAAACAAGTGAACGTTGTATATACCTTTTGCTATATTAAATATTCGATTTGTACATTTGTGTGGACTTCGTTTCATCAGGTGGGAAAGTGTTCATCATATTTATATCATGTACTGGATGGCCAGAAGTTAAAGTACAAGAGGTAGTGGTTTAATATTACCATATCTAACAATACAGTCAGGGAATTGTACCCCTCAGTTACAATTGGTCCTTCGAGCCGGAGGGTAACTAGTGTAATATTAATATAGTGTTATTAATATTGAAATGGCCTATGATGAACACTCCACGAAACGGTCCTCCTAACCTAGAACGCCCGCGGCACAGACGACAGCCACCTCAGTACTTAGAGGATTACACTGTCAGTCAACTACCTAGCCTTCGACAAACGGTAAACGCGGTAAAAGTAGAAAGTAAGATTATGTCTGACCTTAACGACCAGGTTTCCCCGACCACAGAGGCCCTAGTAGGTTCTAATGTAACTGACCAAGCTCACGGTGGGGACCAGGAGGGAGCTGACATGCCTTTACCCCCCGCCACTACCGAAGAAGTAGTCCCCGACCAGCCCCGGGAGGAAGACAACCCTACAGAGAGAGAACTCTGCACGGAAGAAGAGGAGGAGAGCGCCGAGGAAATAGAGCTCCAGGACTCCCCAACGAGTACACCCAGGAGCGGCTCACCCAGGAGCGGCTCACCTCCACAACCGCCTTCCCCCAGCGAAGCGGAGAGGATGCTACAACAGGCGTTCCTCGTCAGCCTGACAGCCTCTACCGAACGCAATCGACTCCAAGCACAGACGCTTAGCGAGCGCGAACATTTTACTATTGAAAGAGAACGCCTCCAAGCGCAGCAACGGAGCGAAGAAGAGCGCACACGCCTGGAGATGAGACGCCTTCAGACGGAAGAGAATATGGCAAGAGACCGGGCCGACGCCCAGCGCGCCGCTGCCGGTGCCCAAAGAGAAGCAGATCTCACCAAGCGCGAAGTCGAGCGCGACAAGTTACAAGCGCAGCTAATGGAGCAGCTGATCCGCAAGGCAACACCCTCTCCCTCCGCCAGGGGTTCAAGGAACTCGTCGATACAACAGTCAAGGGCAACGTCTCCTAACCGAGCAAGCGACCCTGAACTTGACCAACAGACCGAGCCTATACCCCCCGCAGACCCCCTTCCCAGACCGGTCCAAGCGAGACCCAGCTACAAGGAAGGAGCGGCATACACTGCGGAGAAGCTAAATAAACGATTACAGGATCTGGAAGATCTGATAGAGGAAGAAGAGGGAGAGGAGGAGAACCAAGCCCGACGACAGCACAGTACTCCACCGGACCAGGAGGTCCAGTACAGCCCAGGCTATACCCCCGCGGCGCTGCGCTACAGACCCCCGACTCTATTCACGGGTGAGCACGACGCACGACCAGCCCCGAGGAATAGCACCTGGACCAGCGGGCCATGGTACCCTGTCAGTACCAGCCCACAGCGAGGCGCAAGAGGGGACTCGCCTAGGAGGTCTCTCCCCCAACGATCGCCGATGTATCAGCCATCCACGGCGTCATACATTGCCACGCCGTCGTTTCCAGACTTCGCCTATGAGAGTCGAGCACAGTACACGGAGCTCCGGATGTGCTTAGAGACAATGATGGTGGATGTCGCTGATGAACGCCACAAGTATGCAATATTACTGAAGCACCTGAAAGTACCGCGAGCGCACAATATAGCGCTGGCCTATGCTACCTCTTCGACCCCATACACAGCGGCCCTAGCCGCGCTGGACCAGAGATATGGACGTATATGGGATTACGTAATCCAAGAGATAAGGCATATTGATCGCCTACCCCCAGCAACAGACAATCGCTCATTAGACGACCTGTCAATCAAAGTGCAGTCCCTGGTAGGGATGCTGGGAGCGCAACGGGAAAAGGGCATGCATGAGCTATACGCCAACTCTAACGTCGAGAGGATTTTGGAGAAGCTGTCACCCGCAAGACAAGAGCGTTTTAGGCGGCAGAGAGACTACCGGGATCCCAACGGCCCTGAACCATCCCTCCTTGATCTAGCCGACTTCCTGGCGAGAGAAGTCAGCAGCTTACGACTGGATACGTTCGGGCGGAGCACGCCAAGCTCCAGAGAGGGACCCAGGAGAATAAATGATGGAAGAAGATCGGTGACTGTCATGCACCAATCAGAGTCAGTACCGAGCAGTAAGAGCCACAGTACCCCCTCGAGAAAGGAGAAGTGGAAGATAGCGTGCCCCTACTGTGAGAAAGAACACTGGCTGTCACAATGTGACCTATTCACAAAGATGAATGCAGAAGAAGTGAGTCAATGGATAAAGTCCAACAGGCGCTGTTACCGATGTGCGCGACCACACATGGCAGCCGAATGCCGCCTAAAGAAAAGGTGCAGTCGGTGCGATGGAGCCCATCTAGATATACTACACGACAGTAACAGAAGACGGCCTCCACCTGCACCATCGAGCGGCACCAAGGCAAGTGTCATGTACATTGACCCCGCCAGCAGCAGCGGCGCCCAAGTGCTCTTAAAGGTAGTCCGTGTGACATTGAGCTACCAAGATAAAGTCATGGACACTTACGCCGTCCTTGATGACGGGTCAGAGAAGACCCTTCTGCTCGCGTCCGCTGCGGCCCAGCTGGGACTGCGGGGGAGCAAGAACGAAATGACGATTCGGACAATAAGAAGAGATTTAAAGACGATAAAGGGCGAGAATGTCTCCTTCACTATCGCAGCAAACGGGCAGCCAGAGCGACGGTATAAGATTACAAATGCTTTCACCAGCCAAGAAATAGGACTATCGCAGTACACCTACCCTATCGCCAAATTGATGGATAAATATGTGCACCTGCGACAACTACCTATCCCGCTCATGGACGGCGCTACCCCGACCCTGCTGATAGGCTCCGACCATGCAGAACTCATAGTCCCGATTGACCGGGTCCATACAGGACCCCGAGGCTGTCCTGCAGCAGTCGAGACCCGCCTAGGGTGGACCCTACAAGGCCCCCTCGCTAAATCTCTCAACCGAACAGCAGCCACTAGCTGCCTCCACTCCAGAACGACGGAAGAAGACACCACTCTCCTGCAGCATGTCGAGAGGCTATGGACACTAGAGACAATGCCCTTTAAGAACGAAAAGAAAGATATTCGTTCTAAAGAAGACATTTACGCCATCAACCTACTCGAGAAAGGGACAAAGAGAGTCACAGTCGGCGGAGTGATGAGATACGCAACTCCACTCCTGAGGCGAGAGGGAATGCCCACCTTTCACGCAAAGAAAGACGCCACGGAGCGCTATCTATTGAACACAGAGCGGCGCCTAGCCAAAGACCCCGCTCAAGAGAGTGTGTACCGCGCTGAGATTGAGAAGCGAATCACAGCGGGACACGTGACAAAGATTGACATTAAAGAGGCCGATCAGACGACCGAATCATGGTACGTGCCGCATCACAAGGTCCATCACAACGGCAAGGATCGCATTGTGTTTAACTGCAGAAACCAGATCGGATCCCGAAATCTGAATAAAGAGCTCTTGCCCGGCCCCACACTCGGCCCCTCCCTACTAGGCGTGCTACTGCGCTTCCGCCAGGACAAGGTGGCTATCAGCGGGGATATCAAAGGGATGTTCCTGCAGGTGAGACTAGTAGAGGAGGACAAGCCCCTGCTGCGGTTCCTATGGAGAGAGAGGATCGGAGATGAGAACCCAGCCATCTACCAGTGGGAAGTACTCCCCTTCGGAACCACATGCAGCCCGTGCTGTGCTACATTTGCACTACAGAAACACGTCGCAGAGGACCCAGCAGCAGATGAAGAGGTCCAACACAGTGTGAAAAACAGTTTCTACGTGGACAACTGTTTACAAAGCGTTTTGACTCAAGAAGAAGCCGAGGCTCTCCTAATTAAGCTACGCGCCTCCCTGATCAAAGGCGGCTTTGATCTCAGGCAGTGGGCCAGCAGTGACCCGCACGTATTGCGCAGCCTCTCCCCCGCGGACAAGGCTGCCAGCAGCGAGACCTGGATGGCGACCATCCCAGGAGAAGCCCAAGAAATGACACTAGGACTAGTCTGGCGCTTCAAAACAGACTCGCTCCACTATAGACACAAACCCCTGACAGAGCAGGGAAGGTCGACGGCTACACCGACCACCAGACGGAGTGTGTACAGAACACTCGCCAGACAATATGACCCGTTGGGATGTATTCTACCTTACACCACCAGGGCAAAGATGATTGTACGAGCACTATGGGACAAGGACCAGGGCTGGGACGACCCAATACCCGCACACCTTGCCTCAACATGGAGAGAGTGGGAGACGGAACTCCGCTCACTCCCAGGCGTCAATATACGCCGCAGCTACTTCCCATCCACAGTGAGGCCAGAGACATGCGAGATTGATCTACACGTCTTCAGCGACGCCTCCGAAGTAGCCTATGGATCGGTGGCCTACTTGCGTGCCCAAGAGAAGGGAGGAAAGATACACACTGCTTTCATCCTGGCCCGCTCAAGAATAGCCCCACGAAAGCAACAATCTATCCCGCGTCTAGAGCTCTGCGCAGCCCTAGCAGGAGCGCATCTAGCCACGTTAATCCAACGTGAACTCACCATTCCGGTGCACAGAACAATCTTGTGGTCAGATTCCACGACAGTACTCACATGGATCAAGTCTGATTCATGCAGATACAAAGTCTTCGTGGGAGTCAGAGTCACCGAGATTCAAGAGTTAACAGAAGCAGCGAGCTGGCGGTATGTGGACACCAAACACAACCCAGCTGACGTCATCACCCGGGGAATGCCTCTGGATGACCTCACCCGTCGCAACATCTACAGTGACGGACCAGAATTCCTCAAGCTCCCGGAACAAGAGTGGCCTACGCCCACCCCACGGGAAGCAAGTAACGAGGAGGCTGAGAACAAGAAACCTATGTTCTGTGGACTGAGCACAGTCGCCTCCACAGACCCCAACATAGATGACTGCATTACCCTAGAGAGTGCGCAGCAGAGGACATTCCTGTGGCACCACCCAGAGATTCAGTCCACCACTGACATGTCAGCAGCTGACTACGAAGAAGCAGAACTTCTTCTACTACAACGAGCCCAGAGAGACTCGTTCCCCGATGAGCTAGACTGTCTACAGGGAGGAAAGCCCGTCCCATCAGACAGCAGACTGCTCCACCTGGCACCCGAGAGTGACGCCCATAACCTCATCAGAGTGGGTGGTCGCCTGCGGAGAGCCCCCGATCTACCGGATGACATTAAGTACCCGATAGTCTTGAACAGCCGACACAAGGTCACAGAGCTGATCATAAAGAAATACGACGAGGATGTACACCACGCAGGAGCAGAGAGAGTCTTCGCGGAGATCAGACGTCGTTATTGGATACTGCAAGGGAGAGAAGCAGTGCGGCGCTTCCAGCGAACCTGTCTAGACTGCCGTAAGTGGCGCGCGCAGCCCAGCATACCACGGATGGCTGACATACCTCCCTGTCGCCTCCGACTCGGCGACAAGCCATTCCACTCCACAGGCATGGACTGTTTTGGCCCGTTGTATATAAAGAGAGGAAGAGGAACCGAGAAGCGGTGGGGTATTGTATTCAAATGCATGACCACCAGAGCGATACATATCGAGCTCCTTCCGACCATGAGCACAGACTCATTCCTTATGGCCTTCCGAAGATTCACATCACAGAAAGGAAAACCGTCTACATTGTTGTCTGATCACGGGACAAACTTCAAAGGCGGAGAAAGAGAGCTGAGAGAGAGCTTCCAAGCTATGGGCCCAGAACTTAAGACCCACCTAGCTCCATCCCAGATTGACTTCCAGTTTAATCCCCCGAACGCACCTCACTTCGGCGGAACCTGGGAATGAGAAGTACGTTCTATAAAGACAGCCCTGTACGCCGTGCTTGGGGCCCAGACTGTGGCAGAGGAAGTCCTAATGACAGTCCTCACGGAGATCAAGGGAGTATTGAACTCAAAGCCCCTCGGTTACGTCTCCAGTGATGTAGCAGATGTTGACCCAGTCACCCCCAACACACTCTTAATGGTGCGGCTGGACCCCGCGCTACCCCAGACAATGTACAGGCCTGAAGAAGCGAACGGCCGAAGAATGTGGAGGTACAGTCAAGTACTAGCTGACAAGTTTTGGAGCAGCTTCCTACTCCACTACCTACCGTCTCTACAGACCCGCCAGAAGTGGGTAAAAGAGAGAGACAATTTGACAGAAGGAACAGTCGTCATGATTATCGACCAGTCCCTACCCAGAGCTATGTGGCCGGCTGGCCGCGTAAGCAAAGTGATCACCGGTGCCGATGGCAAGGTCCGAGCAGCTGAAGTACTCGTCCAAGGGCGCACATACACACGACCCGTGGCGAGGCTAATAGAACTGCCCAGACTCCCAGATACTATCGATGATGACCATGACCCCATGACTTTGTGAGTTGACTGACCCTTACAGCGGACCTTGAGTGGTAGACAGTGCGGTTAATCTGTCTCTGCTTAGCTAATTAGGTGGGACTAATTAGGGGGCGGCTGTTGTGAAGGATCAGATTAAACCGAATATATATATTTATTTATATATATATATTTAAATAGTATTTGTATATCGTTTGATATCCCCTGTATATTCCTTGTACAATATGCACTGAATATCCCTTTAGTCTACTAAACAGCCCATAATAGTTTCATTCTACCATTGGACGAGAACCTGGCGCCGGCAGCCATACCCCTAGGTTCAAGTTCAATCGTGCCGCCCAACATGTCGTGGCAAGCCCGGTACCAGCGTAGGAATACGTCTGGCGAAATACGAATGGTACTATTTGTTCACAGCGCATATATATATGGCGCAAGTAAAGTAAAGTTCTTTACCCTCCAACCGAGTAACAGACGCGAAGCCTCACCCACGACGCACGTGTGGTGCAGTAAGGCCTACTTGGCCTCAGAATAGGCATTGAGATATCGTGTGGATTAATAGTTGAATAGTCATAGTTTGGCACTATACCGTCGAGTTGGACGTATTCTATTAAGCTAATAATAGTCTATTTATGTATGGTGCATCGTTCGGTTAGAGTTATAAAGTTATCAGTACCCCCATCGTTCCTGACGTTATCTGGAGTCTTAACCAGGCTGGGCAGACCACTAGTGGTGCTTGCATCCGAGGAGCTCCGGGCCAGGGCGAGTGGACCTGTATATAGGATTACTCTACCCGGACGACGGCGAGCCTTCCACGGCTTGGATTATGCTTTGGGTGCTTTGATTATTCCATGGATAACGGCCAACACTGTGGAGTGTTGGAACTACCCCCCGGAGAGGACTCCAGGTGAGACGGCGCTCTACACCAGTGAGGTCGCCTCACGTCTCTCCGTCGTGGACCGGCAGCTACCGTCCACCAGAGGGTCCAGCTGTATTCGTCTGCGGACCGAGGTTCTGTGGGCACCGTGTTCAAGACTTTGAATTCTCCCAAGAAATCGTCGGCCAGATGGGATACCGCCAACGGCTTCTCTAACCCCCCCTCCTACTGTCTTACAACCAGCGGGACCCCCCCCCCCCCTTAGTGTATCCAGCTATAATCATTTAAGTACCATCGCTATAGTTTCCTAAAGAAACGGGTTGTATACTTACTCCCTGCGTAACCAGAGATTGGACATTCAATGTTGATTTACCTACGAATACTCATTTGCCATACAAGTGCATTTCAAATCATAAGTGTAAACAAGTGAACGTTGTATATACCTTTTGCTATATTAAATATTCGATTTGTACATTTGTGTGGACTTCGTTTCATCAGGTGGGAAAGTGTTCATCATATTTATATCATGTACTGGATGGCCAGAAGTTAAAGTACAAGAGGTAGTGGTTTAATATTACCATATCTAACAATACAGTCAGGGAATTGTACCCCTCAGTTACAATTACAGTTCCCATGCGTTACTATCTCACCTCCATGTGACAGGAGAGACCGAGGACTCCGGTGCCAGTCTAGAGCCGGAGGAGAAAGAGATACAACAGGCTGCGGAGGAAGAGGAGGTGGAACCGAAAGAGGAGGAGAAGGAGAAGACAAAGCAGAAAGAGGAGGAGGAGGAAGGAGAGACGCAGGCGGTGGAAGCGGAGGCAACAGAAGAGGAGGCGCGGGAAGAGGAGGCGCGGCCGGAGAAAGAGAGAGAGGAGGCGGAGGAGGACAGCGGGATCCTGAGCGACAAGGAGCGGCAGAATGAGGAGGTGAACGAGAAGGACAACTGCTCGGCCTCCAGCATCTCCTCTGCCAGCAGCACCCTGGAGAGAGAGGAGAGGGGCAGTGCTGAGAATGGTGAGTGTTCAAATACAACGCAAAGTCGTTTAAAAAAAAATATTTATTTAACCTTTATTTACCCAGGCAAGCAAGTAAGAACAAATTCTTATATACAAAAGCAGCCTGACCAAAAAGCAAAGGACTTTTGAGGAACAAAAACAAGGTTGTGTACATGCATACAAGTAAATTAAAAAAAATTACAGTAGCAATAGTATATACACGGAAAATTACAATAAATAAGGGAGAGAGATTGATTGATTGATTGAAAACTTTATTAACAGATTGCAGAATGGGTACAATACAAAGAGGAGGAAAGAGAGAGAGGGACAAAGAGAAAGGGAGAGTGAGAACCAGAGGGAGAGAGAGAGAAGAAAGGGGGAGAAGGAGGGTGGTAAGTGAGGGGGCTCAGGGGGAGGAGAGAAGAGTCTGAGGGCTATGCGTGCGATTGGGAGGCAGTCAGCAGGTGCAACAGTCGGTTATGATCTGTTGCAGATTTTGTTTAAAAGCAGTGAGTGATGTGAGGGCAGTGAGTTTAAGGGTGTTTTGTAAGGTGTTCCAGTCAGATGCAGCAGCAAAGCGGAAGGCGTTGTGGCCAAAAACCGAGCAGGCTTTGGGGATGGTGAGATTTTAATAATAATAATAATAATAATAATAATAATAATAATAATAATAATAATAATAATAATAATAATAATAATAAGATTCAATTTAAACCTTTATTTATTCTTGAAAGGACAATTGAAGTCACCCTCATTTTCAATGTCGTCGAGACTTTACAAACATTTCAATACATAATTTTTTTTTACAATATAATAATAATAAATATGAATAACTCTTATCTATATAGCACTTTTCACACATGGACCGCAGCCCAAAGTGCCCCACAGCAATTAGTATAAAATTAACATGGGCATAAAACCAGCACACAGTTGACAGAATAAAAACAATGCATAAATTGCAGACGTAAGAATAGGTATAAAAGACAATAAAAGTAGTAAACGTAAACGTGCAGACACAAGATAAAGAAGAAATTATAAATGTTATTTGTATAGCATCTTTCATACAAGAATTTCAGCCTAAAGTGCTCCACAGCAGTGAAAATGAGCATAAAATGAGCATAAAATAGACAGAATAAAAAGGTAAAAGCAATTATCCTCCCCGTTAGATGGTCATAAAACATTTGTTTGAAGTGACTTGATTTTCCTTCCATTTTGATTGATTATCCTGTTATTCATTTAGTTCCATTGTATTTTACCCTGTTTTAAAAATATATATATAATAATAATAATTTCTTCTATATTGTTAATCCCGATTTACAGTCATCCACGATATTGGATGATATTACGGCTGTGGAGGTGCTGGAGACTAGGGCTGGGCGATATGACCAAAAACGTTATCGCGATAAAATTATAAAATTATTTTCATATAATTCGATATCGATAATTATCGTCAATATAATGTCTGTCAAGTTTAATTAACTTCTTATGCTGCTGCGAATGTCTCAAGTCGAGTTGATGTCGTCATCAGTCCGCGCACGTTAGCAGTAGCCGACAAGCGGAGTATCTCATGACAATAAATATGACACTAAAACTCTCTTCCGCCACAATATATTGAAACGACGTCCACTGTATACCCCACACTACTTAAACGTGGCCTCAGAATTCAAAACACACACATACTCGGCACGTAAATATATAAAACAACGCCGTGCAAGCTAATTAGCCTAGCCAGCCTGTTGTTTATAAGTGGTGTATTCCATGACAATGTGCTAAATATTACACTAAAATACTCTCTTCCGCCACAATATATTGAAACGACGTCCACTGTATACCCCACACTACTTAAACGTGGCCTCAGAATTCAAAACACACACATACTCGGCACGTAAATATATAAAACAACGCCGTGCAAGCTAATTAGCCTAGCAAGCCTTGTTGTTGAGTGAGTCCTAGTACCTCTGGGTCTCCTTCCGGATCTCGTTCGCTCTCGGCCATCTCCTTCACTGATTGGTTGTTAGCTGTTGTGCGTATGCACGTCACGTCATCACGTAACGTTGGTTGTTGTTAGTGAGTGTGCTGAGCCGAGGCTGAACGGAGCCAAGCTTGGAAATCGATATATCGAAACTTTGCGACCACGTTTCATGTTTATTTCGAGGAAATAATTTATCGCGATAGTTATCGTTATCGTTTTATCGCCCAGCCCTACATGATCCAATATACTTTTTTATACGCCTGAGTCTCCTGAACACGGAGAGACCAATCCCAAGTCGATCTGCACTTTCTCGGCCGAGCTATAGTCACTTTTCCACACCTACTCCCCAAACTCTGCATGCGCAGATTGCCCAGGGAGTGTATGTGAACAATCCAGAGAGACTCCCTGGGCAATCTGCGCATGCAGAGTTTGGGGAGTAGGTCAGAGTAGGGGAGTAAGCGACTATAGCTCGGCCGAGAAAGTTGGGATTGGTCTCTCTGTGTTCAGGAGCCCCAGGCGTATAAAAAGGTATATTGGATCATGTCTCCAGCACCCCCACAGCCGTAGCTACAACCAATTACACCAAGGCTCTCATCAACATTCATTCATTTTATCCCCCCGCGCTCTCCCATGAGCTCAATGTAGCACGGAAGTATAGGGCAGGATACGCCCCTCCTCCCTTTAGGGTACAGCAACACAGACTATAACTTTAAAATATATTCATACAAAAACAATAAAATCCAGTCTCAATTTGGCTCCGATTTCTTGAATGGTTAAACTGGTAATGCTTCTTCTTCTTTTTAAAATCTTTACTTATTTTTTTGTTCAATTCCTTCACTCATAAGGGCAGGAATCGCTGAGCCTTTATAACAGCACTAGGGGTGTAAAGGTACATGTATCCGTACCGAACCGAACAAGTTTCAGTGTGTACCGTACCGTACCATACCGTACCGAACGGCTGTGTAGAACGAATACAACGGTATGTTAACCACTAACGACCGCCCACCGGGGGCTGTTTTTTTCACAATCTAATATTATTATTCTTAAAAAAATGTAATGTACAAGTCGATTATTAATTTCAATATAGAATATTCGTTGACAGCCCTACAAGTACAATTAGTTACTGCACACTACATCACCCCTGAGTGGAACATGAAACTTTCCCCCACTGTACCGAAAACCGTACCGAACCTCGACTTCAAAACCGAGGTACGTACCGAACCGTGGTTTTTGTGTACCGTTACACCCTTAACCTGTTCCACCCCAGGTGAAAATCTGCATAAAATGTATACCTAGGTAAATGGAATATTGCTCCACTTCTACAAGGGCTATTTGCATATTCTTGGTATCTAGGAACATCTATGGACCTCAATGAATGTATTCTCAGTGTCAGAAATATTGTGTCTATTACTAGACTTGCTTAAATTCTGATGAAACAAAGGAAAATATGAATTATGATTTTTCTTTTCATCTTTGACAGTGAATAAAACCATGATAATAATGACCAAACTTAAAAAACTGCCACTGGGCTAATTCAGTACCCTCTTGAGATCATGTGTACAAAAGATCTAAGGAAATTAATAAAGGGAAGATGATAAAATTGAAGGTTTTGTATATACAGTACTGAATTCTCCCATCCGGACCAATGCAATTTGAAATATTATTATAGAATATAGAATATATGCTTATAAATTACCTTATTATAGCCAATTCGCACATTTATATATATATACATATAGTATCTTTCAAATGGCCGAGTTCAATTTGGATATAGTATCACCAGGCATGCGTAATAACATATACAGTTATTTAATGTAATCGACTGTACTTTTTTATTTCTCCCACAGTGTAATCATTCTGTAACTAATTTCAGATCTGATTCTTCCTACATGATTACAATAGTGTGGAGAAACTGACTGCGTTTCAATATTTGTCAAAAACGTTACCTTTTGTAGCTTATTATCGCGAATCATAAGAATTATTGATATGATTGCTTCAGAACGCCGAACTTTGAACGACCATAGCGGACCACAGGAAGTGTAGTTTGGTGAAATTTCAACACTGCCAGATAGCTAGCGAGGTCCTCTTGAAAATGGCCGCAAAAAGATTCCAATTCTGATCGTTCAACATTTTCATTTCCGCTTCCGGGTCAAGAAACGCGAGTTGAAAAAAAAACTTAAAATGATAAAAACTCACTTTTAACCTATTGCTAAACTATTGCCAACCTAACGTTTTACATTCTACATGTATTTGTGACATAGTAGTGATAATAATACTTGAAAACGTTTGATTTTAAAAAACGCAAATTTATTGCATCACTCATAAAAATATTAATATATGATAATAATGTCAAAAAGGGGTCGGTACCGACCCCGTGGGGGGGAACAGCACTATTGTTCAGCTTTTCTAACCGTTCACAGTGTAGTAGACCTACATGCGTTCCATTCACAATTCACAATTTCATGTTTTTCAAGCAGAGAGGAGACGCAAATGTATACAAAGTCAATGGCGAACAGATGCAACTTGGCTGTAGGCCTGAACGCCAGTGGCACAGAGGTGGTTTGATTTGAGCTAAATCCACCAGGCATGATGGAGCAAAGTTGTGTATATCTTCACCATGAATATGAAATAGACTGCTATGAATGCTCTGTACGCTATAGATATTTAGCTATTGTTGCGATCAAACCTCTCTCTCTCTCTCTCTCTCTCTCTCTCTCTCTCTCTCTCTCCAGGCCTGAAGGAGGTGGAGGAGAACGATCAGTGTAACAAGCTCCTTAACAGCAAGCTGTTCATGCTGGACATGCTCTACTCCCAGAGCAAGAAGCCCAGCAATGAGGAGGAGGAAGAGGAGGAGGGGGAGAAGGAGAAGGAGAAAGGAGAGGGCGAGGACGGAGGGGGCTGCCAGGAGACCAACGGACAGTCGGACGAGGGTGAGAAAGTCGACAAGTCAGAGATCCGCGGTGTCCGTGCGTTCGCAGAGCGCTTCGGAGACCTGGTCAAGGACCTCGGCTCCCACCAGGCCCTCCTGGACGCCCCCGCCGACGAACCCCCCGAGGTGGAGAAGTCTCCCCCTCCTCCGCCCAAGAAGGAGTCGGACACGATCTGGGACCAGCTGCTAGCGAGCCCCCGGGAGCTGCGCATCGGAGACATCAACTTCACCGACTTGACGGAGGAGGACGACGAGGACATCCTGGACGCCGGCTTGCTGGGCGGGTGCAGCTACCTCATGCCCCCTCCGCCCCCGCCCCCGTTCCTCCCCCGCCTCCCACCCCCCCCGTCGTTCATGGGCCGCTGCCCCCCGCCACCTCCTCCCATGCCGGGGATGATGAGACCTCCTCCTCCCCCCTCCTTCAACTCCCCGCCGGTCTTCGCGCCCCCCCCCGATCCGTCGCTGTTAAACAAGAAGAAGAAGACCATCAGGCTGTTCTGGAGCGAGGTCGGTCTTCTGGGCAATGGCCTACTAGTGTAACCCTTCTCCTCTATATCAGACCCAGCAGTAGAGATCTTGCATGAAACATTGCATGGTGTAGTTCTCCCACTTCCTAAATGCCTGCCGGTAACCATTAGTAACCACCGTGTGCAGCGATAGAGAGAGTAAAACATCAGAAGAGCATGTCGTCATACTGTTCCACTGTAACTCGCTTGCAAGATTCCGTAATAAGACACCGATTGATGATGATTGTGTTTCTCTTATATCACACATAGCAATGATTGTTTTTTGGTGAAGTGCCCCTTTAAAGAAAGGCAAGTAATGAAATTAGATGTATGTTAACTGATCATACCCGTTCACCATCAGGTTCGTTCGTCAGACCTCCGGGACCACAGTCGGAGCGGAGACTCTCTCTGGTCCAAACTGGACCCGGTCAAAGTGGACACAGCCAAGTTGGAACACCTGTTTGAAACCAAGTCCAAGGAGATACCGGTCACCAAGGTAACCGACCACTGTCAACCACCTCACCCTCACTGCGTTTCCTGCATTTCCTGTCACACGTTTCCTGTTTCCTAAAGATAGCAATGAACACTGCTGATTGGCTGCGGCCTGTGACTGGTAGCCAATCATCTGGTGGCAAACACCTGCCGATTGGCAACCAAAATGGCCTCCGTTAAATCTCCAACACTTGAAAGTGAATAACATTTACATTTACATTTACATTTAGTCATTTATCTGATGCTTTTATCCAAAGCGACTTACAAGTTCTATACGACAAGTCATCAGGAAGGGCACAACTCTATCAGCTGAGTAACAATGTTCATCAAAGTGTTGAGTGCTACAGTGTAGGTTAGTTTATTAGGACAAGTGCATGACAGTAAGGTTAGTTAGGGTTAGATATTTTCTTTTATTTTTTTATTTTTTTTATTTTGATAATGGTTGAAGAAGTGCGTCTTTAGTCGACCGTGAAAGATTGGACGGGTTTTGGCTGTCCTAACTGGGGTGGGAAGGAAGGTTTCATTATTGATTATTCAACCTCTGAGGACCAAACAGTTATGAAACATGAGTGTTATGAAACAAAAAAGGTATAATGATTTCTTAACTACTAAGTAGCAAAACTATGTGTTTTGTCCCCATTTTGTACACTCTCTGAAACCCCTTTGAGGGAATAGAGAGCCTCAGACAGCCCATTGTTGATCAAAGATCAACCATAACACTGCCTCTAATTCCCACAACGCCTCTAATAGGAGAAATCCAGTGGTGGAAGAAGTACACAGATTCTTTACTTAAGAAATAATAACCTGATTAGAAATAACCAGATACAACACTACTCTGGTAAAAGTAGTATTCTATTTGTAACTGCCCCCCGGCTTGGTGTTGAAATAAAGATGCGGTTATGTTTCGTACAGATGCTTTTATTTATTTTCTCTTTTTTCTTTTGCATTTCAGCTTAGCAGTACTGTAGCTTTTCTTTGGTAGTTGTGTCGTTGCACCGTGTTTGTACAGGTAGTGACGGTTGCATCATTTGCTCTGTTTGCACCCCGTTTGCACCTCGTTTGCACCTCGTTTGCACCCCGTTTGCACCGTGAAAACTTATTCCGCTTTACCAAGGGTAGTTAATTTAACTGGAGTAAGGTCCTTCTATCATACATATTCGCTGCCTGCTCCGTCGTTATCTCTGAGTGACTTCCGCCTTGGTCACACAGGAAGCTGTGACTTTATACTAAAGGAAGACGAGCTCTGCCCCCATGTGGACACTAAATGAAAGTGCACAAGTGGCTCCGAAATATTATTTTCTTAGATAGATAAATAGAGGGCTCAGTATTCTGAGCCTATACAGAGAAATTGATCATCTAGACCAACGCAAATCAAAGCTTACTGACAGTAAAGATGATAGGCATCTTTACCCTTGGCGGTCAGTTACACTCCCACCAAATCCTGCTATGACGGATAAGCACAAAAACAATTAATTTAGTCATACAGGATTTCCTTTTAGATTTCACATAGCATCAAAATAATATTTTTCAAGCATTTCTATACTAATTACTCTCAAGGAGGAGTACCAATTTCTGGATCGGTCGCTCGAGGACTGAAGGTCTGGTAGAGTGATCTTTTCGCTCCCCAGTCTGTATTTTTACTCGACGTACTAGACCGTCGCTCTCTGGAGTGGCTTCGACGACCCGACATAGTTGCCACTGGCTTCTTGGCAGGTTACTGTCCTTGAGGATGACTATGTCGTTCACCTTGAGGTTACGCCGTGGTACGTGCCACTTCTGGCGTGTAGAAATGTTCAGGAGGTATTCCTTCTTCCAGCGGCTCCAGAATTGTTCGATTAGGTACTGGACTCTGCGCCATCTCTTGGTTGCATACATGTCCTCTTTAACAAATCTCCCAGGGGGTGGAAGAGCGATTTTAGACTTCATCATGACGAGATGGTTTGGTGTTAAGGGTTCTAGCGCCATAGGATCGTTGATACCATCTACTGTCAGTGGTCGGCTGTTTACAATAGCTGTAGCTTCATAGAAGAGTGTTCTAAGAGAGGCGTCATCAAGTCTGCCTGGACACAGAGCGATAGTGGCGTTCAGCACATTTGCTGCTCTTCAGTAGGTCGTCGGAGTTTCCTGCATCGTACACAGTTGTGAATCAGCTTGGCTACTAATTTGCTCCCACCAATGACCCAGAATCCATTTGCTCTCAGTTCCATTTGGGTTTGACTTCGGCCTTGGTGACAAACTTGAGCGTGGTGATGAGCCGTAATTAGCTTGGTGATTAGGGGTGGGACAATACATCGATCCAGATCGATATATCGATCTATTATCAATAATCAAATAGGATCGACGCAACGTAAAAAGATCGATTCATATTGCGATACTCTTATTTTGAAAATCCCCGCGAGTCATATCCGCCGGCGCCCAGTATTGTGAAACTCCGTGTAGAAATTACAGCAGTGTTTGCGTCTGCTGTAAAGCACTACAGAGCGTCTATTTTGCGAGCCGATAAAAGTCTGTGCAGTTTTTTCCCCGCAACGGGTCAAATGCATATAACAGGCGTTGCATCGTCGCCATTCCTTTATGCCAACGTCGCGTTAAATATCTAAATGAACGTCGCGTTGGCTGCTAAAAGCTAAGCAGCTAACCGTGAGAGAGAACAGGAGAGTGGAAAGGGGACTTGGAAGGAGGAGGGGTGGGGGCTGTGGGGGACTGTGTGTGTGTGTGTCTGTGTGTGTCTGTGTGTGTGGTAAAGCTCAATATATAAAAACAAAAGTGAACAGGAGGTCTATTTGTATTAAAAACAATAGATTGTTTTTCATTTAAATGTCTGGAAGAGCTCAAAAATAAATACATCAATTGATATTTCCGTAGCCTTTTTTTAGTTGATCTAAATGTGACTGATTGTGTTAAATGGGCACATAATATCGCCTCATATCGATCGCAGACACCTGAATTGAATCGTATCGTATCGTATCGTGGCAGACTTTGTGATATCGGCAAATATCGTATCGTTGTCCAAAGAATCGATATCGTATCGTATCGTGATGAAACTGATGATTCCCACCCCTATTGGTGATAGGGCTGTCTTTTGGCAAAATGATGGGATGTTTCATTTCTTGACTGAGGGATGAGCGTCTCAATCTTCCACCCACACAGAGAAGTTCTCGATGCAGAATTGGATCAAGGGAATGAAGAGCACTTGAACTTGGAAGAGCATCTCCTTCCTGGCATCTCTTAATTTCCTGAGAGAAGGCTTGCTGCTGGACAAGCTTGATCACTATTTTGGCAGCTCTTTCTCGTTCTTCGACTGTCACCAGTTTGGTGTTGTGTACTTTTCCCGATCCCAGCCTCTTGATTCTTGCAACTACTTTCAGGATCTTTGACCATGAAGAGATCTGATTTAGGTGAATTAGAATGTCTGTACAACTGTTAACTTTGGTTGTGAAAGCTTGGACAGCCTTAACCTCAGGATCGCCTACGAGTAGGTCTGCGAAGGGATTCAGTTTGGGATGTACTTCTTGCTCCCAGAGAAATGTAGGACCTGACATCCAGTTTGTTGAAGGAATGTGAGATGCCTGAAGGCCTCTGGAGGCATGATCTGCCGGGTTCTCTGCTGTTTCGATATAGTGCCATTTACTTGGGTCAGAGTTTTCTCTTATCAGTTGGACTCTGTTCGCGACGAACACATGGAACCTTCTTGCCTCATTATTGATGTAGCCCAGAACTACTTGTGAATCTGTCCAGAAGAATTCTTCATCGATCTTCATCTGCAGTTCTCTTTTCAGCAACACACTTAATTTGGTTGCGACCACTGCCGCTGAGAGCTCTAGTCGTGGGATGCTTGAGACCTTTGTGGGTGCTACTCTTGCTTTGGCCATCACAAGACTGGAGTGTAGTGTATTTTTGTCATTTTTGTACCTGAGGTAGGAACAAGCGCCATACCCCATGCTGCTGGCATCGGCAAAGTGATGCAGTTCCGTCTTGATGATGTTGCCGAAGTCATGTGGGTGATAGCATCTAGGGATTGTGAATTCCTTTAAGTTATGTAGCCCGATCTTCCATTCCACCCACCGTGGCTTTAAGTCATCTGGCAGTGGATCGTCCCATCTTATGCCTCTGCGGCATAGTTCTTGGAGTATGCGTTTTCCGCTTAGGGTGAATGGGGCAACAAACCCGAGTGGGTCATAAAGAGAGGCGACGATGGAGAGGATTCCTCGACGGGTTGAAGGCTGGTCTTTCATGTTGACATTGAAGCTGAAGGTGTCGTTGTCTATAGACCACTGAAGGCCAAGTGCATGCTCAGTTGGGGTCGCTTCCAGCTTAAGTTCGAGAGGGTCAGTGATTGTTGCTCTTTCTGAGGGTTTCACACAGTCGAGGACGTCTTTGTGGTTAGAGTTGAATTTGTGGAGGCGTAGGCCTCCTCGTTTGCACAATTTTTGTGCCTCGATGATCAGTTTCTTGGCCTCTTCGACTGATGAAACGCTGGCTAACCCATCATCAACGTAGAAGTTCTTCTCAATGAAGGCTGAGGCTGCTGGGTAGTCTTCTCTATGTTGGTGTGCCATGTACCTTAGGCCTAAGTTGGCACATCCAGGAGACGAAGCAGCTCCGAATAGGTGAACTGTCATCTTGTTTTCCGGTGGTTCTTTTCCCAAATCTCCTTCCTCCCACCATAGGAACTTAAGGTACTTTCGGGATTCAGGCGTAGCGAATAGTTTTGCTGAGCAGTCGACGAACACGACCCTTAGCTTGTTGGGCCTTTTGGGATGGTAGGTGCTGTGATGAGGAAGGTACCAGGCAGTCTCTCCCTTTGCTGTTGTATGGTCCAGTTCTGCATCACCTTTCTCAATGATTTCCTTCATGAAAATCTTATAGCGTTCGTGATATTCTTTATTTGTCTTTAGTTTCTTCTGAAGGCGGAC
Source organism: Notolepis coatsorum (assembly GCF_963971535.1). Taxonomy (NCBI): domain Eukaryota; kingdom Metazoa; phylum Chordata; class Actinopteri; order Aulopiformes; family Paralepididae; genus Notolepis; species Notolepis coatsorum. Next base: position 75,731,384 of record NC_140168.1, read on the forward strand.
AGTGGCTCGTTTCTTGTTTGGTAGAGATGGTGGGCCGCTACCCTTGAAAGGTAAAGGCATCTCGTAGTGTCCATCTTCTTTCTGTCTGATGTGGTTACTGAGAAATTGTATGAAGCGAACATCTTCTTGAGACACGTACTTGTCCTCGTAGTTCCTTTCAGAGAAGTCCGACTCAAGGGCTTTCAGGACATCTGTTGTAGACGGGGCTGGTATTTCTTTTACTGCGACTCTATGTACGAAGCTCTGACTCCCTTGTCTGTCCAGATGAGGGTTAGGTAGGTGGTTCCTGCTTAGTGCGCTTGCTTGGGCTAGACTGAAGGCCTCTTGGTTCACAGTTGCTCCAGGAGATACTTGACGTTGGAATGTTGGATGTAGCAGAGGTTTTTGGTGAGCAGTTTTTATTTCATGATCAGTGTTTTCTTCTTCTTTGTTATCTTGATCACTTCCAGAACCGTATGCCCTCACTCGGGCTGCTGCTACCTTAACTTCATTTTCTGCTTGTAGCTGCTGTAGCTTCATCCTTTCCGTCTCCAGCCTACGTCGACTCTCCACCTTCATCTGCTCCATTTCCGTTAGCATGGCTGCCTCTTCCTCCTCTAGTTTGAGGAGATTTGTTTGCAGAGCCTGTATTCCCCAGATGGCCTTCACCTCTTCCTCTTTAGCTGCAAGTTCAGCTTCCATCCTTCTGCTTGACGCTTTATTCAGTGCTATCCTCACTCTCTCCTTTTCATGTCGTTCATTACAATCTTCTTCCTTTGTTTCTAATCGCTTACAAACAAGTTCCTGTGTGTCTGTCGTCAGCTGGATACAGGCGTCCATTTTATCTGCTATCTCTGGAGTTGTGGCATGATTGCATAGAATTGACTCATACACACTATATACTAGGTCACAACTTGTTTGAATGTCTCGTTTTAATTTTCCAAGTTCTTCTGTCGGACAGAAGGCTCTCAGTTTTCCTCTAATTTCCTTTGCCATCTTCCTCCAGGTGTGGTAAACCTTGTTAAATACCTTCTCATTTTTCATATTTTCCACCTCACGATTCTCCTTTCCTTTCTCTGTTAGAGTTCCTCTGCGAGCACCTGTCCTGTTCTGTTCCATCTCCAAGAGGTTGCCAGCATCGTCTTCTTGGGCCGACATTGTGCTTGATCACACACACTCAAAATATCAAATAAATAGATGGTATTTAAGAGTTCCACTTGCTGGGATGGATATCAGACAGCATAATATTCATTAAATATACAGGAGTTGCCACACGTCCGTGGTATTGCTGGGATGGATACCAGACAGCATAGGGTTAATTAGATATACAGGAGTTGCCACACGTCCGTGGTTTTGCTGGGATGGATACCAGACAGCATAGGGTTAATTAGATATACAGGAGTTGCCACACGTCCGTGGTTTTGCTGGGATGGATACCAGACAGCATAGGGTTAATTAGATATACAGGAGTTGCCACACGTCCGTGGTTTTGCTGGGATGGATACCAGACAGCATAGGGTTAATTAGATATACAGGAGTTGCCACACGTCCGTGGTTTTGCTGGGATGGATACCAGACAGCATAGGGTTAACTCAGTAGGTTCATTCTTCCTTCTCTTCATACATGTATTTTCTTTAGTGTAGGGTCCTCAACATACATGTATTCTCTTCGGAGTAAGATCTTCAACATACATGTATTTTCTTCGGAGTAAGATCTTCAACATACATGTATTTTCTTTGGAGTAAGATCTTCAACATACATGTATTTTCTTTGGAGTAAGATCTTCAACATACATGTATTTTCTTCGGAGTAAGATCTTCAACATATATGTATTTTCTTCGGAGTAAGATCTTCAACATACATGTATTTTCTTCGGAGTAAGATCTTCAACATACATGTATTTTCTTCGGAGTAAGATCTTCAACATACATGTATTTTCTTCGGAGTAAGATCTTCAACATACATGTATTTTCTTTGGAGTAAGATCTTCAACATACATGTATTTTCTTCGGATGGTGGTCTTCATTGTACATTTATCCACTTCAGAATAAAGTCTTCATAATACATCCATCCTCTTCAGAACATCTATCCTCTTCAGAGTAAGGTCTACTTCACATTTATCCACTTCAGAATGAGGTTTCATAATACATTTATCCTCTTCAGAGTATGGGTTTTACTCACCGTTTATCATCTTCAGAGTATGGGTTTTACTCACTGTTTATCATCTTCAGAGTATGGGTTTTACTCACTGTTTATCATCTTCAGAGTACGGGTTTTACTCACTGTTTATCATCTTCAGAGTATGGGTAAGTCTTCGCTCACCACTGGTCGGTAAGTTTTCACTCTTCAGAGTTGGGTAAGTTTTCACTGTAACTGCCCCCCGGCTTGATGTTGAAATAAAGATGCGGTTATGTTTCGTACAGATGCTTTTATTTATTTTCTCTTTTTTCTTTTGCATTTCAGCTTAGCAGTACTGTAGCTTTTCTTTGGTAGTTGTGTCGTTGCACCGTGTTTGTACAGGTAGTGACGGTTGCATCATTTGCTCCGTTTGCACCCCGTTTGCACCTCGTTTGCACCTCGTTTGCACCCCGTTTGCACCGTGAAAACTTATTCCGCTTTACCAAGGGTAGTTAATTTAACTGGAGTAAGGTCCTTCTATCATACATATTCGCTGCCTGCTCCGTCGTTATCTCTGAGTGACTTCTGCCTTGGTCACACAGGAAGCTGTGACTTTATACTAAAGGAAGACGAGCTCTGCCCCCATGTGGACACTAAATGAAAGTGCACAAGTGGCTCCGAAATATTATTTTCTTAGATAGATAAATAGAGGGCTCAGTATTCTGAGCCTATACAGAGAAATTGATCATCTAGACCAACGCAAATCAAAGCTTACTGACAGTAAAGATGATAGGCATCTTTACCCTTGGCGGTCAGTTACACTATTCTTTCTATCTTATTCTATTAAATATCTTATCTATATCAAATCTTATCTTATTATATTAACTCCTCGTCCAATCAACAGTCATCTCCCGCCTCGACTACTGCAACGCACTGCTTGCTGGCCTCCCGGCCACTGCCACCAAGCCTCTTGAACTCATTCAGAACGCAGCGGCCCGCCTGATCTCAAACCTACCGAAGTCGGCCCATGTCACCCCACTTCTTAGGGACCTGCACTGGCTCCCCATTGCTGCACGAATCCGCTTCAAGGCCCTCGACCTGGCATACCGTGCGGCAAAGGGAACCGCTCCCGCCTACCTCCGGTCAATGGTCTCTAACTACACACCCTCAAGACCCCTATGCTCTGCATCTTCTGGCCGCCTCAGACCTACTCCTATCCGAGCTCCGGGAGGGTCATCAAAGAGAAGTCGTCTATTCTCAGTCCTTGCCCCACAATGGTGGAATGAACTACCCACCCCAGTTAGGACAGCCGAAACCCGTCTAATCTTTCGCCGTCGACTAAAGACGCACTTATTCAACCATTATCTGAACAAATAACAAATAAAAAATAAAGAAAATCTAGCCATAACTAACCTTACTGTCATGCACTTGTCCTAATAAACTAACCTACACTGTAGCACTCAACACTTTGATGAACATTGTTGCTCAGCTGATAGAGTTGTGCCCTTCCTGATGACTTGGCGTACAGAACTTGTAAGTCGCTTTGGATAAAAGCGTCTGCTAAATGACTAAATGTAAATGTATATTAAAGTAAACTATTCTACTTAAGTAAAAGTTGAGAAGTATTTGATATTGAATGTACTTTAAGTTCGCGTTCTACATGATGTTTGTGTATTCAAGTGCTTGAAAGCATTCAACCCTCGATCCACTGACCTCTAAAGGTCGTGTTAAAGTGGTATGTGATCCAGTTATGCTGCTCTGATTACATCCTGTTGAAGTTGACAGGCTTCAAATCTGAAAGTAGATAATATTCATACATTTTTACCATGTTTTCTATGCAAATCTTTGTCTTCAAAGTACCTAGTAACTAATGGGTTCAGATAAGTGTAGTGGAGTAAAAAGTACAATATTTACAATATTAAATACAAAGTTCCTCAAAATGGAAGTACTCCAGTAAAGTACAAACTGGATCCGAGTGGTTCTCCTGCCCCCTGGGGAATATGACTCTGATACTTTGAGCTCCGAGCCTGGACTTTTAGCCTTTATCTTATTTCCATGCCAGCGCTCGTTTTCCTATGCTTTTTTGTTGTTGTTGTTCTTAGCTCTATTTATTTTAATAAAAGATAAAAATCGTATGTACAGGTACCTTAAATACTATTTCTACCATGTATGTATATATATATATATGTGTGTTTCATTACATGTATATATACATACTAGAGGTGGGCATAGATTTTTTTTTTTATCTAGATTAATCTATCTGCAATCCTGGATTTAATCTAGATTAATCTAGATTAAAATGGCTAAAAAAAAAATAAATGCCGAAGGCATTCAAAATATGTGTGTGAAGTCACAAAGGGTCTATATTCTGTTCTGATGGATCAGAACAAACCTACTCTGCTTTGTGAATTGTGTCTCTTAAAATCCCTATGTACTTTCAAAAACCAGCTAAGTGGTTTAAAGCGACGACAAAGAGACAGCGGTTGAAAAGAGGAGTCAGAGAGGAAGTTATTGTAAGAATCCGGTTTTAATGGAATCCCAACGTTAATAACAAAAGATTTTAATGAAAAACAATGCAATGAAACCCAATCATGCCCGATACTGTGCCATCGACCGTGGGTTTCAGACTAAAATTCACTTAAATTAAAAGAATCTCTCTCGGCTCCTCCTCGTTGTCCGTTGGTTCGCTGGTGCTCGTCTCAATGTGTCGTCAGTGGCGGCCGCTGGGGCTGGTGCCTTGTAGGTCGCAGTTCTCATTAATAGGTCGAGTTGAAAATGTAATGCTCTGAGATGCTCTGGAGCAATCTCTCTCTGTCTCTCGGATCAATCAAATCAAATAATTAACACATGTATGTTGTCATTTTAAACAACTCACCATTCATTCATTATGCATCAGCAGCAACACAAACACGCACAGCTCTCTCTCTCTCTCTCTCGCTCTCTCTCTCTCTCTCTCGCTCTCTCTCTCTCTCTCAGATGATGTCAGATCCATTCAATAATAAACACATTTGTAAAGCTCGTTATTTTAAACAAGTTACCATTCATTGTCTGAGTGGTTATGTCCCACATGCGGCGAAATTAGAGAGCGAGAGCGAGAGAGAGAGAGAGAGAGAGAGCATTTTAGTAAAGTTACATTTTCAACAAGATTGCTGCTATTTAAACACTTCATGGAAACGGGGTAACGTTAACCTTATGTCGACTGTAGTATTGTATGACCTCGACATAACGTTTAAACGTTAACGTTTCCATGCAGTAATTATAAAAGTGGCCAGCTAAGCTAACGGAGCTAACAGCTAGCAGTAGCTGTAACGTTACAACGTTATGCGACATCAGTAGACAACGTATCATGTATTAAACTAGAGTTAAGATCGCTAATCTACCTTGTTGTTGGCTTGTTGATAAAGTATATCCACTCCATGGCATTGTCCATCCAGCCTGTGTTGATGTCCATCCATTGTCCATACATGTCCCTCCACACTGCATCCATATATAGCTTGTTGTTAGCCAACAAGCTGTGTGAGTGAAGAGCTGTGTCTTTGTCCATTTCCGCCTCAAACAGCCTGCAAACTACCTGGCGTTCTATCGCCATGCTCTAAGACAAACTCTAACCTTAACCAACTTTGAAAGAGTGCCTAAGCTCAGTGTAGTTGCTGTTGTTGTTGACGAGTCGACTGAACTGCTGTTGCTGTGTTGCATTCTCTCTCTAAGCCAACCCGAGAAATGCGGCAATGGAAAAAAACGGGCATCGCGTCGGCCAATCAGAGAGCGTCTCCACGAAAATGCGGCTATGGAAATTCTTCACGGAAGTCCCCGCTGCTGCCTAGACCGCTTCAAATCGCGCTCGGATTCCAACATAATAGTCATATTTCAACGCACAACGCCGTATGCTATGATTGGCTGTGACGGAGACAGCGATCAAACTGTCAGATCAGATATCGCTATCGCTTCTAGCCCGGGCGAGAAATACGAAAAAATAAAAAAAAAACGTCACTTCCTGTTCAAGAAAACAAGTATTTCTTTTTTAATATAATAACGTTATATTGTGCATTGGAAACACAAACATACTTAAAATGAGTAAATATTATTAATTTTAAACATGTTTATATTATTTATAGGGCTTTAAAACAAAAAACTAAAAACTTATTTTTCTTGTTCTCTCATATAACCAGGGTAGGAGCTGAGGGGGGGCGGCGCCCGAGCGCCCCTAGTGGTAGAGCCGCCACTGCGTGTCGTCGTCCTTCCGTCCAGTAGGGGAAAAGCAAGCTTCTGGTCGTGTTGTTTCTTGTTGTGTTTCTCTCTGTCTCTGAACCGCTCACTTTAAAGACTAACTCCTCCCCCAGCATTACGTCAGGAAGGGCGGACCTTTTTATGAGAGAGAGAGCTTCCAATTGGAGGACCAGTGTGGCGGCCGTTTGTAGCCCACCTACACTTCTGATTGGGTGAAACTAGGTAGCAGCCTTTGTAGCTTATCTATCCGGATATGTCCTTATTAAGGCATATCGTATAAGGCATATGTTGGCTTTTAATAGCCTGACTGTGTATTGCTGTTAGAAGATTCTTCTGTTTTTGCTCATAGTTAAACTATATATTTCTGAAGTTTAGTTTGCCCACTAGGCAGAAATGTGTCTAAACAAGGGTTTCTTTATTGATAGTTTAAGATTAACAAGACTATCCTTGAGGGTAAATGTGTGTCATTTTCTGAGTCATATCACTAAGTATTTATCCTTTTTTGCTTGCTTAGAAAGGAACAAAGACACTTCCATATTTCTTAGTAAAATATAAAAGCTTCACTGTTTAGCTCTTGTCCAGTTTCCCAGATCCAATGTACAATTTAACTACATCTCTAGCATAAGAGTCCTATGGTCCAAGTGTTTGTGAGACTAGTTTGTAAGCCACCTGGCCACCGTCTGTTTGAGGTGTTTGTCTCCCCCACCATAGAGAGAGGGGGGTAGGTGGTGATCTTGGGGTATTTCCACTCCGCCTGGCGGGTGTTACTTCCTGTTCCTGATTGTTCTATTGAGACTGTTTCACTATAGCCGGCTATAAATCAACATCATATCTATTCAGAATCTATTTTTAACTTGCCAGCAGGATCTTGGGACCTTTGATATGCTAAATTACTCTGTCCCCCGGCCTAGGCTGTGTTTACTATTGCAGAGAGACTGCCTGAGTATCGTCCTTTTACAACTCTGTGCTAATCCAACCTGTGTCCCCTCCACCCCTCCTCTCCAGGGGGGGGTTGGAGACACCGCTTGAATCAGAAATGTGTGATGCACTGTTACCATATTTAGCAACGACTCTGTAGCGGACGTCAGACCTGTACATTTATACATTTTGCTTGGGAAAATCCACCACATGTGTTCTACCCTAATAATGACCAGAAGTAAGTCCTTACTTTTTCTTTCCTCCTTATGTTTCTCAGGCCAGGTGGCCCATTACACCATGAGCCCATCTCCCGTTTCCAAAATGCATTACAGACTGTTTGAAAAAGCTGTTTTGCTATGATAATTGGTAATGAAATATCAAAATAATGTTCAATAAGATGTACTTGTGTTTAATAAGTTGTTTTATTCAGAAGTTAACACAAATAAATAATATTACCAGTACAGTACAGTATCTAGCACACTCTCAGGAGCAAAACAGAAAGAATCATTTCAAACTTGAACTATGTGACATGGCTTGAATCAACTGCTCCAGTGGAGTTGCTCAGTGGCCAATGGTGTCAACTGTGGTTGTACTGGGCAGCTCCCAGATGTGAATGGAACTGTGAATGTGAAGCAGGGCGTTCCTGAAAAAGAGCATCTGTGCTCAGCGAACCTACCCTGGGTAAATAAAGGTAAAAAAAAAAAAAAAAAAAAAAAAAAATTAGATTAATGCGTTAATTATATTATCGCGCGATACTAGTATAGCGTTAACGCAGCACGTTAACGCCGTTAACGGCCCAGCTCTAATACATACATACCAATTATTCGCCTATTCTATTCTCCATCCATCTGTCATCCATTATAGCAACACTATATTATCACCGACATCCAAGTTGGGGGATCCCCCTTTGAACAGCCCCTCTGAGGTTTCTCTCCTCCACACCTGTGGTGCTTTTTTTCCCTATTGCTAGGTTTTTAGTGAGTCGTTCCTTATCTTCATTGGGGAAAGTCTGGGAGTGTCGCATATTTGGATTTTATGGTGGTTTTTGTTCTTGATCTATTGCAATGTTCTTGACTTGTACAGCCCATGGGGGCAATTCCATGTGATCTCGGGCTCTACAAATACATTTGATTTGATGTGATTTGATTTGAGTGAAAATACTTACTTAATAGTTACTTTCCGCCACTGGGAAAGTCTGCCGTGGAGACGGGGAGCTCAACCTGGGGGCCTCGCGCGCTTTGAACGCAAACCCCTCGGCTCAACAAGCACAACCGCCGTGAAGAGCTCTGCCCTGGCTGGTGGTCTGTATTTACAGTAGTTCGGCGGTGGTCTGTGTATCGTCTCATATTAAACAGGCTCAGGTTAAGCTGTTGGTTAACGAGTGGATCTGGAGTTTGGAAGAAACCACCCAGTGGATCAAAACCTCTCGGAGATCAGAAAGCTGGGAACCTGAGCTCTGGAGAAACAGGGCTTTTCCCCCTCTGGCTGGAGCCCTGCGTACCTCTGCTCTCTAGTTATAGATATGATTAGATTAGATTTGATTCAAATCTATTGTCGTTATACAGCACAAGTACAGTACAATGAAAAGAAGTTTGGCATCCGACCAGAGTGCAAATGTAACAGTAAAGCACAATAGCAATATACAATGTACGGGTGATTCAACTGGAGTATATATAAAATAGTACTACTGAGTAATAATGATAATCAGATGTATGTACAGTGTTATAGTATTGTTTATTGTTCTTTATTGTTTAAAAGGATCCCCATTAGCTGCCACCTAAGTGGCGAGCTAGTCTTCCTGGGGTCCACACAGAAAGACAACACAAAACACAGAACATAACAATACATGAGATACATATGACAATCACAATTCACTTAAGTAGTGCATTCTTAGGTGGTACTTGAAAGACACTTTGCTATTCAATTTACTTATGTTCAGTGGGCAGTTATTCCAATGATTGATGGCACGATAAACAACCGTCCTCTTTAAAACATTTGATTTTGGACGTGGTAACATAATCTGTCCATCATTGGCTGACCTAGTAAAATATGAATGAACCTGACTGCATCTGACAATTTGTTTGTATAAGAAAACAGGTTGAGACGAAAAGACAGTGTTCCTGAAAAATTTAACCGTGTTGAAAACCAGCCTATTCTCTACCGTTAACCATGAGAGTTGACGGTGCATACTGATAGTGTTTGTTCTCATGGAACAATGTAAGACTAACCTTGCAGCTCTGTTTTGAGCAGTTTGCTATTTCTTTAGTTGACCCTTGGATGCAGAGAGGACCATACTTATTACAGTGATACAGGTAGTAATTACTATGGTAATAAGTCATACTGGCCAGCGGTATGACTAGTAAGAGTAGGTAAGGGATATATAAAGATATGGATATAGTATACTGTATGCAGGTATATAAAAAAGATTATATGCAGGTGTATTCAGACAGATTTGGATAAATATATATACGATGAGGTCACATCCCCGACTTTCTCACAGAAGTTATTCAGCATTGGGAGACGATGCTGCTTCTAACACACATGGTTTTTCTCCCAGTGGTAACAAGGAAGCCATTTTCAAATGATTCTATGATGACCCTGACCCGTCCTCTATGAGTTTAGTGTTCGCTGACCTACGGTAGGGTCGACCTGACAAAGTCGCTAGCAGACTGCTGACTGACACGCTAGCCACATTTGGTTGGTGTTCGTTTAAAGCGACAATGTGTTGTTTTTCTAGTAAGTCGTTGAGTCCTGAAGCACATGCAGAGCCTTTTCGCTGTCTAGCCTCAAATGTTCTGGTGCGACCAGCTTGGCCATCCTTCTCGTGACGCCAGAAGTATATACCTGGAACGAACGAGATGAGATAGTTTCTTCACCAACATTTTTCTTGGTAACAATGTAAAACAAATACATCTCGACAAGACCATTGATTTTTTCCCCCACCTTTTCTCCTCCTTTTTCTATTTTTCTCCCATCCCAATTTAGCCGTGCCAATTCTCCCCTCCCCTGTCTTGATCGTTGCTCGCATGTGCCCCCCACTGGCCGGTTGTAGGGAGGATAGAAGCCCATCACATGTCCCCTCTGATACATGTGGAGGCAGCCAGTCACATCTTTTCACCTGCCAGCGCGGACTCTCATTGGCGAGGAGTAACGTGTAGGAGGCTCACACTGCCCCCGCCATTTTCCTGTCTTTTGCTGTGCAGGCGCCCCAACCGACCTGTAGGAGTCGCTGTTCACAGACTACCACCCATCGACTTCCCTCCCGCTAACTCTGCCAATTGAGTCAGTATGACGGCCGGCCCAAGCCGGAGGCAACGCTGTCGACAAGACCATTGATTGTGACTGAAATACTTTTACTTTAATATTATCTTTGGTGTGGTGAATGACAAATAGGGTAGGATAAGGTAGGACCATACAGTACATGGGCACAGGATACAAAACACACACACACACACACACACACACACACACACACACACACACACACACACACACACACACACACACACACACAAGCACACACACACACACACACACACACACACACACACACACACACACACACACACACACACACACACACAACCAGTAATGCTGTTTTCTGGTCCTCAGCGAATCAGTCCTCACAGCTGTTGTCAATTTCACCCTGAGTGATGATCCCCTTAATCCTTACCAGCCCATAAAGCAGCCCACACCGAGAGAGACGGAGAGGAGAGAGAAAAGAGAGACCTAACCCTCGTGTGTGTGTGTGCGTGTGTGTGCGTGTGTGTGTGCGTGTGTGTGTGCGTGTGTGTGTGTGTGCGTGTGTGTGTGTGTGCGTGTGTGCGTGCGTGTGTGTGCGTGCGTGTGTGTGTGTGTGTGTGCGTGCCACAGAAAACAGTGTCGGACGGTAAGCGGCAGGAGATCATCGTCCTGGACTCCAAGAGGAGCAACGCCATCAACATCGGCCTGACCGTCTTGCCACCCCCTCGCACCATAAAGACAGCCATCCTCAACTTTGACGAGTATGCACTTAATAAGGAGGGCATAGAGGTACGTTAAAGGGGAGCCGTTAAATATCCCCTCCCGGTGTATTTTAAAGCCTTTAAAAGTGTCCTATAATGTCCTTGTATACATGTGATTTTATACCTTTACCCTCATTGAAAATGAAAATATATATATGCAAATTGGTAACAAGCACTCGTTTATATTTATATATGTTATTATATATGTATATGTTCTTTCAAGACATGTCAATACCTACTCAGCTTTCTGTGTAGCTGAAGCTAAATGTGTCAAGTTACCACATATTGGACCATGAGAGCGTTGACCTCTTGGTGACATCAACTTCACGAAATAAATCAGCATTGGTTTTGGTGAGGTTCCCCTTTAAGTTTTTAATAATTAACGGTGTATTTGGAGCATATTGTGCAAGTGCAACACGTATTCTTCTTGACAATATGATAATACTATGGTAAGATGATAATGCCATGTTCTGTGAAACCTAAAGTATTTTTGATTCAGTACTTTCTTTCACCTGACCAGTTAGAAGCTGAAATAATATCCCTAAGGAAAATATACTGTCAAAACCAAACTTGCGAGTAAAAAGTCATGAATTAATTAATGAAATTCAGGGGCCTCGCTCAAGCATCATTCGACAGAACCATCCTCATTATGTAGTTTTTCGTAAAAGCTGCACTATGCAAAAACATTTGAATCACGCAGTTGGGCCAAATGTGGCAGAACAAGAGGAAACCCTCCCAACAGTGATGCATGAAACGTGGTGAAATTGCCCGGTAAGAGCTCTTGCGGCCACAGGGTGCCACCTGCAACATCTTCAAAAGGCTACAGTCTGGTGCATAACATATGAACATCACAAATGTACAACGGAGGAATTGAAAAGGTTTGAGAACCACTGACATTATACTCTCGTCTCTTTCTTTCCCCCTACTACGTCCCTCTCTCCTTTGTGCCTCTCAACAGAAAATCCTGACGATGATCCCCACGGAGGAGGAGAAGCAGAAGATCCAGGAGTCCCAGCTGGCCAACCCTGATGTCCCCCTGGGCTCCGCAGAGCAGTTCCTCCTCACCCTGTCCTCCATCAGCGAGCTCTCCGCCCGCCTGCAGCTCTGGGCCTTCAAGATGGACTACGAGGCCACTGAGAAGGTGTGCGCGCGCGCGCGCGTGTGTGTGTGTGTGTGTGTGTGTGTGTGTGTGTGTGTGTGTGTGTGTGTGTGTGTGTGTGGGGGACGGAGAGAGTTCATTCATTCAATCTTTATTTAGTCTCGAAAAGCTCATTCTCAAACATTTTCTCAAGTGTCTTCTTAAATATCTTCTTACGAACATCATATGGACCAAACCTGAAACTCAATTCATCAACGTGTGAAAGCGTGTTCTTAAAACAGCCAAAGTGTTCTCAGCTGTGCTGAGAATGAAAAATGACAATGATTCTGAAATCGTACACCTGAATTTGCATTCATAAACACCCCGCCATGTATGTACAGAGTTGTAGTATTAATATTGTCTGTGAGGTAATTAGGTAGGGCTAGTGCGTCTAGGTTTTGTCAGGTCCAGGGCGGTCCGGAACTCAGAGAGGTATCATTCCCCTCCGACGGGAGAGCCGGTAACACCCCCAGCCGAGCTACCGGTCGAGTGTACACATGTCCCGTTACGTTCACGTCAGCTGACCTGATGCGGCCATCGTCGCTGTGGTGAGTCTTGATTATGTGTCCAAGAGACCTGTTTGCTGTATACGTCAGACTTAGTGTGCATGCGCATCACCGGAGCAGAAAGGAACATAATCCTGGTCAGAAACACGAGGCAGACTACAATATATTTGCATTTGTTAGCCATGCTAGCGATCTAAACAATCAATCCATGCCAAAGCTAGATATGTAAAAGGTGAAAGACTCTCACAGCCATGCTGATTTGGCTAAATGACATCCAGCCATTTTCGTTTGAAACTACTTTTAGTCAGGGGAGTGTCATGGTTTCTCCATAGAGCCCCGTCATACTTTTTTAGCGCAGCAGCTCGTGCAGGTAGGGGGCAACATAGTCATGTGACTCAGTTGGTATTGCTGATTGGCTCAAACACGGTAATACAGCGAACAGGTCTATGGGCCACAGGGTCCTAGGCAAGTTTGGATCGACCAACTTGACAACTGCTTTATCCAGGAGGTCGGGGGGCGAAGAGTGCCTGTCTGGTCTGTAGGCCAGGGAGGTATCCCCTGATGTATCTGGACCAGACTTGATCAGTGAGAATCTGAATGCCGCCAGCGTCTGCGGCTCAGGATGTCTGTCTTAGGATAAACCACTCGTCCATCAGGTTGCCCCACGAGGAGACTGTTTGGAGTCACAGGGTCAATATATGCAGGTCAACAGATACATAAACTAGTGCTTTTGAGTTGAGCATAGCCTCGACTTCCAGGAGGACTGTTAGAATAACTTCTTTGTGAACAGGTTGAGCCCCTATACGCATATGTAGAGTGCAGACTTGACAGAACGGACCTCTCTCTCCCACACTCCGGTACCGGGCCGAGATTTATTTAACGTCGCACAAATAGATCAATACAATCCCTATTAAGTGATGTCGTGTTTCTTTTTCAAAAAGAATAGTGCAATACTATGTAATAGTGTAATATTTTGTAGTAATGTAATAGTGTGTAATAGTGTAATGGTGTGTAATAGTGCCAAAGTGTAATAGGAATAATGCGGGAGATGTTTGCCGCTACACTTAAGCCTTGCCTAATGCGTCGGCTACTAGAAGAGAAATGTGAAGCTGCCCCCTGGTGGAGATCTGTGCTCCACTGCACGTACTGTCCTAGTTGTTAACTCATTGTACGCCACTCACGAATAAAGTCGGGTTAACTCGCCGATGCTTATTTCTTTTATTCGATATTCCCATTCATAATCCATAGAGGGAGCCTGTGTTATCACAGGCTATATGGTATCAATCTTGCGTTGATCCAAGAATCCATTCACTGCGATCCGAGCAGTGTGTGTAACGTATTCCGTTGGTGACGATTAAACCATAGAAAAATGAACCCCCCCCCCCCCACCCTTTCATGCATTCATGATGAAACATAATACCGATAATATAGCGTTGATTTCAGATTGATTGTTGATACAGGCGAGAAACGCCAAGTTTTTAGTGAAATGCAGGTATTGCTGCATAGCGTCGTTTTCTGGGATTAGACAGGATTACTCTAAAACTATACTCATTCACCACGGTATAAAACAGGAATGTATGGATGAAAAAATTATTTCTTTTTCACAAATTGAACGATAGATACTCGATGTCAAATGGGCAATAGTATTATATCCATAGCTATGATATATAATATAGTTTGAGCCCTGCAAACACCGCCATGTATTCCTATACTTTAAAGTGGTGGCCTTCTTACCCCACGGTACACAGCTCCATCTGGCGCTGATAGAGTTAATGGAGTTGCTGGTACAAGGAGAGCAGCAGATACATTCCAACCAAGACATTCTGAGCACGGGTATCTTTTTATTGCAACTGGTGAGAGTACGAGAGGTGTTGTATATTAAATGTAAATGTGCATAGCGTGTGTGTGTGTGTACCTGTATGTATGTGTGTGTGTGCATGTGTGTGTGTGTGTGTATTTATGTGTGTGTATGTGTGTATGCATGCATACGTGCATGCGTGAGTGTGTGTTTGCGTGTGTGTGTACCTGTATGTGTGTGTGTGCATGCAGTGTCTGTGTGTATCAACATCCCTGGGTTCTGGGGGAAATGAGGGATGGAATCAAGTACAAACAACGTCCACAAAACACCAGCCGCCGTTACATCATAACAACATCATAACAACATCATAACACAATATGCTTGTTAGCGGAGGGAGGGGGGGGTTCTGCGGGCCGACAGAGCCACGGCGGCACGCAGGTGGGGGGGTTCAAAGTGAAACATTCCTCCCGCGGGCCGTCCTGTAAAGTTTACGGTTTTCCGCAGGAAGTCATTATACCTTTCATCTCATCTCGGAGAAAAAGGAAGATTCCAGACGGCGGAATGGGCAGAGCGATGTTCCCGCCGAACGTGACTCAGTGTTGTTTTAAGAGCGGCGAGTATTAAAGCTGCAATACGTAGTTTTGGGGATTGGAATTTTTTACCTCTGTGCAACGTCAAAATAGAGTAAATGGCTCTGCATTTATATAGCGCTTTTATCCAAAGCGCTTTACAATTTGTTCCTCACATTTTACCCATCCACTCACACATTCACACACCGACGGCGGAGGCAACCATGCAAGGTGCCAACCTGCTCATCGGGAGCAATTAGGGGTTAAGTGTCTTGCTCAAGAACACTTCGACCTGCTGCCCGGGAGGAGCGGGAATCAAACCGGGAACCTCCGGATTACCAGACGTCTGCTCTACCTCCCGAGCCACTGTCGCCCCAGTAGAGTGTGATATATCTTTAGTTAGTACTGAACGAATTTATCTAGGTAGATATTTCACGCGTTCCAACTAACAGAGTGGAACTGTAGTAGGCCTGTCTGGTGCTCTCATAGCAGGGCGGTCTTGAATCAAGGAGACATTTCTAAAATGTGGTCCAAAGTAGTACACTGGAGCACATGGATGTAAGGCAGTAAACCTTTATTAAAGTCTATCGTTCCGACACATTGGTGCATGTTCCGTCTTTGATTCGGATGAAAACGCAGCATGTGTCGAAGCGTTAGTTTGTGAAGTTTGTCCTTGATTCTATAGAAACAATGTGTTTGGCCGTGGTGTCCTGCCCACGTACAGAACTTACCATGCTAATAGCTACAGAACGGACCATGCTAATAACTACAGAACTTACCATGCTAATAGCTACAGAACTTACCATGCTAATAGCTACAGAACTTACCATGCTAATAGCTACAGAACTTACCATGCTAATAGCTACAGAACGTACCATGCTAATAGCTACATAACTTACCATGCTAATAGCTACAGAACTTACCATGATAATAGCTACATAACTTACCATGCTAATAGCTACAGAACGGACCATGCTAATAACTACAGAACTTACCATGCTAATAGCTACAGAACTTACCATGCTAATAGCTACAGAACTTACCATGCTAATAGCTACAGAACTTAACATGCTAATAGCTACAGAACTTACCATGCTAATAGCTACAGAACTTACCATGCTAATAGCTACAGAACGTACCATGCTAATAGCTACATAACTTACCATGCTAATAGCTACAGAACTTACCATGCTAATAACTAGTGTCTAAAACATCCTTTCGCATCCAATTAAATTAATGACTGCAATTATGACGGGTCTGTATTCAACTAAAACACTACGGCCATGTCTTCAAGTGGTGCCACGCATAGACACACGCACACATGCACAGACACGCACACACACACACACACGCACAGAGACACACACACACACATGCACAGACACGCACACACACGCACAGAGACACACACACACACACACACACACACACACACACACACACACACACACACACACACACACACACACACACACACACACACACACACACACCGGAGAACAAACTGTGAGAAAACAAAAGGTTGAGATAATCAGAAGCACATTTGGTTCCAAAGACTGTTGGAGACGCCGCCCTTTGAACGACCTCTAGACGACCTTAAACAAGCCCAGATGAAGGGCAGTGGGAGACTGGGTGCACCTGCTGCAGGACCTATTACTGTGACTGCAGCCTGTAGTGGAACACATCCTGCCGGAAGCCATAATTGACCTGGGTTAATGATGTGTGCGACCGTGCATATTTTGTTTGTGTGAGTGTGAGTGTGTGCATGTGTTTGTGTGCGTGTTGCATATGCATATACTATACATTGAATAATGAAAGCTTCATTCTTCCCACACAAACGTTTCAATGCTTCTTATGATGTCCCGGTTTTCAAAATTAATGTTGGATTATTATTTCTATAAACTATTTGTTCCGCTGATTTAGGCAAATGTAAAATGTAAAAGAGTGGTAAGACAAACAAACAAACAAAAAACACACACACAACGAAAAACAAAGACGACGAAGCGTTCACACGGTCATTTTGACATGGATTACCATGGCAGTGATTGAAGCTTTGAAGCTTTTGGGTTCAGCCCCAGTGTGAATAATGTGTTTATGTGTCTTCTCGTGTGTCTCCAGGAGGTGGCAGTAATGTGTTTGTGTGTGTCTTCTCATGTGTCTCCAGGAGGTGGCAGTAATGTGTTTGTGTGTGTCTTCTCGTGTGTCTCCAGGAGGTGGCAGTAATGTGTTTGTGTGTGTCTTCTCGTGTGTCTCCAGGAGGTGGCAGTAATGTGTTTGTGTGTGTCTTCTCATGTGTCACCAGGAGGTGGCAGAGCCTCTGCAGGATCTGAAGGAGGGGATGGAGCAGCTGGAGAAGAACAAGACGCTCAGATACATCCTCTCCACCCTGCTGGCCATAGGGAACTTCCTGAACGGAACCAGCGTGAGTCAGTCAGTCAGTCAGTCAGTCAGTCAGTCAGTCAGTCAGTCAGTCAGTCAGTCAGTCAGTCAGTCAGTCAGTCAGTCAGTCAGTCAGTCAGTCAGTCAGTCAGTCAGTCAGTCAGTCAGTCAGTCAGTCAGTCAGTCAGTCAGTCAGTCAGTCAGTCAGTCAGTCAGTCAGTCAGTCAGTCAGTCAGTCAGTCAGTCAGTCAGTCAGTCAGTCAGTCAGTCAGTCAGTCAGTCAGTCAGTCAGTCAGTCAGTCAGTCAGTCAGTCAGTCAGTCAGTCAGTCAGTCAGTCAGTCAGTCAGTCAGTCAGTCAGTCAGTCAGTCAGTCAGTCAGTCAGTCAGTCAGTCAGTCAGTCAGTCAGTCAGTCAGTCAGTCAGTCAGTCAGTCAGTCAGTCAGTCAGTCAGTCAGTCAGTCAGTCAGTCAGTCAGTCAGTCAGTCAGTCAGTCAGTCAGTCAGTCAGTCAGTCAGTCAGTCAGTCAGTCAGTCAGTCAGTCAGTCAGTCAGTCAGTCAGTCAGTCAGTCAGTCAGTCAGTCAGTCAGTCAGTCAGTCAGTCAGTCAGTCAGTCAGTCAGTCAGTCAGTCAGTCAGTCAGTCAGTCAGTCAGTCAGTCAGTCAGTCAGTCAGTCAGTCAGTCAGTCAGTCAGTCAGTCAGTCAGTCAGTCAGTCAGTCAGTCAGTCAGTCAGTCAGTCAGTCAGTCAGTCAGTCAGTCAGTCAGTCAGTCAGTCAGTCAGTCAGTCAGTCAGTCAGTCAGTCAGTCAGTCAGTCAGTCAGTCAGTCAGTCAGTCAGTCAGTCAGTCAGTCAGTCAGTCAGTCAGTCAGTCAGTCAGTCAGTCAGTCAGTCAGTCAGTCAGTCAGTCAGTCAGTCAGTCAGTCAGTCAGTCAGTCAGTCAGTCAGTCAGTCAGTCAGTCAGTCAGTCAGTCAGTCAGTCAGTCAGTCAGTCAGTCAGTCAGTCAGTCAGTCAGTCAGTCAGTCAGTCAGTCAGTCAGTCAGTCAGTCAGTCAGTCAGTCAGTCAGTCAGTCAGTCAGTCAGTCAGTCAGTCAGTCAGTCAGTCAGTCAGTCAGTCAGTCAGTCAGTCAGTCAGTCAGTCAGTCAGTCAGTCAGTCAGTCAGTCAGTCAGTCAGTCAGTCAGTCAGTCAGTCAGTCAGTCAGTCAGTCAGTCAGTCAGTCAGTCAGTCAGTCAGTCAGTCAGTCAGTCAGTCAGTCAGTCAGTCAGTCAGTCAGTCAGTCAGTCAGTCAGTCAGTCAGTCAGTCAGTCAGTCAGTCAGTCAGTCAGTCAGTCAGTCAGTCAGTCAGTCAGTCAGTCAGTCAGTCAGTCAGTCAGTCAGTCAGTCAGTCAGTCAGTCAGTCAGTCAGTCAGTCAGTCAGTCAGTCAGTCAGTCAGTCAGTCAGTCAGTCAGTCAGTCAGTCAGTCAGTCAGTCAGTCAGTCAGTCAGTCAGTCAGTCAGTCAGTCAGTCAGTCAGTCAGTCAGTCAGTCAGTCAGTCAGTCAGTCAGTCAGTCAGTCAGTCAGTCAGTCAGTCAGTCAGTCAGTCAGTCAGTCAGTCAGTCAGTCAGTCAGTCAGTCAGTCAGTCAGTCAGTCAGTCAGTCAGTCAGTCAGTCAGTCAGTCAGTCAGTCAGTCAGTCAGTCAGTCAGTCAGTCAGTCAGTCAGTCAGTCAGTCAGTCAGTCAGTCAGTCAGTCAGTCAGTCAGTCAGTCAGTCAGTCAGTCAGTCAGTCAGTCAGTCAGTCAGTCAGTCAGTCAGTCAGTCAGTCAGTCAGTCAGTCAGTCAGTCAGTCAGTCAGTCAGTCAGTCAGTCAGTCAGTCAGTCAGTCAGTCAGTCAGTCAGTCAGTCAGTCAGTCAGTCAGTCAGTCAGTCAGTCAGTCAGTCAGTCAGTCAGTCAGTCAGTCAGTCAGTCAGTCAGTCAGTCAGTCAGTCAGTCAGTCAGTCAGTCAGTCAGTCAGTCAGTCAGTCAGTCAGTCAGTCAGTCAGTCAGTCAGTCAGTCAGTCAGTCAGTCAGTCAGTCAGTCAGTCAGTCAGTCAGTCAGTCAGTCAGTCAGTCAGTCAGTCAGTCAGTCAGTCAGTCAGTCAGTCAGTCAGTCAGTCAGTCAGTCAGTCAGTCAGTCAGTCAGTCAGTCAGTCAGTCAGTCAGTCAGTCAGTCAGTCAGTCAGTCAGTCAGTCAGTCAGTCAGTCAGTCAGTCAGTCAGTCAGTCAGTCAGTCAGTCAGTCAGTCAGTCAGTCAGTCAGTCAGTCAGTCAGTCAGTCAGTCAGTCAGTCAGTCAGTCTCTGTCTCTGTCTCTGTCTCTGTCTCTGTCTCTGTCTCTGTCTCTGTCTCTGTCTCTGTCTCTGTCTCTGTCTCTGTCTCTGTCTCTGTCTCTGTCTCTGTCTCTGTCTCTGTCTCTGTCTCTGTCTCTGTCTCTGTCTCTGTCTCTGTCTCTGTCAACTTATTTATCTGAGTTGCCTGGAGAAGGTGTTAATGTGTTTCTATGTGTCCAGCCTGGAGAAGGTGTTAATGTGTTTCTATGTGTCCAGCCTGGAGAAGGTTTTAATGTGTTTCTATGTGTCCAGGCTAAAGGCTTCGAGCTGAGCTACCTGGAGAAGGTTCCGGAGGTGAAGGATACGGTCCATAAGCAGTCCTTGCTGCACCACGCCTGCTCTGTGGTGGTGGAGAACTTCCCTCAGAGCACTGACCTCTACTCCGAGATCGGAGCCATCACACGCTCAGCCAAGGTAGGCCTAACTCCGAGATCGGAGCCATCACACGCTCAGCCAAGGTAGGCCTACAACCGAGCCTCAGCCTACACATGTTGGGCAGTGGTGGAAGAAGTAAACAGTGCCTTTACTTGAGTAAAAGTAGAAATACCCAAATAAAATAGTACTCTGGTCAAAGTAAAAGTCCTCCATTCAAATTCTACTTAAGTAAAAGTAGAGAATTAATTGTATTGCATGTCCTTAAGTATCTAAAGTGAAAGTATGCATTCTACATGACGTTTGTGTATTCCAGTGATTGGGATAATTCAATCCTTGATCCATTGACCTCTATATGTTATGTTAAAGTGGTATGTGGTCCAGTTATGCTGCTCTGATTAAAGGTTGTGTTAAAGTGGTATGTGGTCCAGTTATGCTGCTCTGATTACGTCCTCTTGAAGTTGACAGGCTTCAAATATGAAAGTATATAATCGTCATACAATTTTGCCTTGTTTTCTATGCAAAATCTTTTTTCTTAAAAGTAACTAGTAACTGATGGGTTCAGATAAATGTAGTGGAGTAAAAAGTACAATATTTCCTCTGAAATGTAGTGGAGTAAAAGTATAAAGTTCCCTAAAATGAAAATACTCACGTAAAGTACAAGTAGCTCAAAACTGTTAGTTACTTTCCACCACTGACGTTGAGAATACCTTCCTTATACTGACTCGCACCCTGTTTTCAAACTTCTGGTCTGAAACAGTACAAAAATGTCAATGAAAATGAGCAACAAATCCAAAAACTCAAACTCAAACTTGTGATGTCATTGAGTATAAGGTCTGAAGCTGCTCCATAGACAATGAATTGGGAAATATTTTTTAGATGACACTGTGAGCAACCAAGGGAATGTTCTGAGTTCATAGGTACATGTTCTGTTTCAGAACTGAGACCGGTACTATAGAATAAAGCTAATTTGCATGTAAAAAAATAAAACATCCATAACAAAAAGTTTGATTCTTACTTCTCTGTTTTCTGGCTTTGGGAGAGAGTAGCTCATGTTCACTAATATCGATTAATATTGATTAGATTTAGGCCATGGAAAAAATATATTCGATTTGAACCCTAACCAACCTAACAATAGAGATGACATTTTTTGTGATCATAGATTTTCAAAGCTATACCAGTACCATATTGTACTTTGCAGCTTGCCCGTTTAGTGATCACTGTCAAGTGTGTGAATGAACTCTTATTGAGATAATTACAACATTAAATGTCAGATAAGTAATTCACTGAGTGACCACTGTCTTTCTGTCTGTCTGTCTATCTGTCAGGTGGACTTTGACCAACTCCAGGAGACCCTGACCCTGATGGAGCGGCGCTGCAAAGCATCCTGGGACCACCTGAAGGTCATCGCCAAGCACGAGATGAAGCCACAGCTCAAGCAGAAGATGTCCGACTTCCTCAAAGACTGCGCAGAGAGGATCATCATCCTCAAGATCGTCCACCGCAGGATCATCAACAGGTAGGCAGCATATCCCCTTCCAAAGAAAGTAGCATCAACAGGTAGGCAGCATATCCCCTTCCAAAGAAAGTAGCATCAACAGATAGGCAGCATCTCCCCTTCCAAAGAAAGTAGCATCAACAGGTAGGCAGCATCTCCCCTTCCAAAGAAAGTAGCATCAACAGGTAGGCAGCATCTCCCCTTCCAAAGAAAGTAGCATCAACAGGTAGGCAGCATCTCCCCTTCCAAAGAAAGTAGCACCAACAGGTAGGCAGCATCTCCCCTTCCAAAGAAAGTAGCATCAACAGGTAGGCAGCATCTCCCCTTCCAAAGAAAGTAGCACCAACAGGTAGGCAGCATCTCCCCTTCCAAAGAAAGTAGCATCAACAGGTAGGCAGCATCTCCCCTTCCAAAGAAAGTAGTATCAACAGGTAGGCAGCATCTCCCCTTCCAAAGAAAGTAGCATCAACAGGTAGGCAGCGTCTCCCCTTCCAAAGAAAGTAGCATCAACAGGTAGGCAGCGTCTCCCCTTCCAAAGAAAGTAGCATCAACAGGTAGGCAGCATCTCCCCTTCCAAAGAAAGTAGCATCAACAGGTAGGCAGCGTCTCCCCTTCCAAAGAAAGTAGCATCAACAGGTAGGCAGCGTCTCCCCTTCCAAAGAAAGTAGCATCAACAGGTAGGCAGCGTCTCCCCTTCCAAAGAAAGTAGCATCAACAGGTAGGCAGCGTCTTCCCTTCTAAAGAAAGTATCAACAGGTAGGCAGCGTCTCCCCTTCTAAAGAAAGTAGCATCAACAGGTAGGCAGCATCTCCCCTTCCAAAGAAAGTAGCATCAACAGGTAGGCAGCATATCCCCTTCCAAAGAAAGTAGCATCAACAGATAGGCAGCATCTCCCCTTCCAAAGAAAGTAGCATCAACAGGTAGGCAGCATCTCCCCTTCCAAAGAAAGTAGCACCAACAGGTAGGCAGCGTCTCCCCTTCCAAAGAAAGTATCAACAGGTAGGCAGCGTCTTCCCTTCCAAAGAAAGTATCAACAGGTAGGCAGCATCTCCCCTTCTAAAGAGAGTAGCATCAACAGGTAGGCAGCATCTCCCCTTCTAAAGAGAGTATCATGGTATTTCCCCCAAAATGTACATCATCTCAAAATACACTGTAAATAAAGTGCTGTGTTTGATACATACAATTGATTGATTGTTTAGTTTAGTTTAAGTTTTATTTCAAATATGCAACAACAACAAACAAACAACAAGTACAGATATAGCCATGAGCCATTCAAATATATAAATGTATACTGTGTGTGTGTGTGCGTGTTTTGTATGTAACAAAATGTTGTCATTAGATATTTGAAAAGGAGTGGGAAGAAGTATACACCCCCTTTTTTTTTTACTCAAATCATACTTTTATTTATTTATAATGTATACTATTACTACCTGTTCTCTTTATGGTCTGACTTATAATGAAAAAAATTTACTTAGTTAACAAAACATTTTTGATTAATTAACTGCATTATTTGCCAAAACTGTAGGTTACCCTTTATAGTTCATCTAGCCATTTTATATACATATACGCACATATATACATACTGTACATATATACATACATATATACATACAATAAATACATAGGCCTATCATTATGGAACTACACTGTAGGTTACGTTTCTAGGCCCTAGGCTAAAAAAGCTGATACATACTCGTATCACTACAGAAATATGTAGTGCAATATAATAAGTATAATAAGTCCTTTACACTATTTTACTATGACGTAACAAGGGGTGTCCCATTTCCTAGGTAAAGATTTCAACCCGTTCCCCTTGTAGCTCTGTTCTGAAGTGCCACTACCCAGTCGAGGGCGCTCCAAAACGAGGGGCAGGGCCAAGATAAGACAATTGGTATTGGTATATTGGTATATTTCTCAATGAGAAATTCATTGGCTTACACATTTACAAAACCTTCCTTGGTCTGACCCCTCCTTATTTGATACGCTTGTTAAAATTGTCATCTACTCCCTATAACACCAGAGCTGCTCACCATATCTCCTAGATGTTCCCCGTGTTAACGCTTACTTCGGTCAATCCTCCTTCCAATGTGCTGCTCCCAGCTGTTGGAACGAGATGCAAAAGACTTTGAAAATGGACAAATTGATCCCCCTCGCTACTTTTAAGGACGTCGTGACTCCAGTTTCAGGCCCTCAGTCCTCCAGATTAGGAACGTATCTGGATCACAAGGCAGGTACTCTGTCCCTCTACTACAGTGTCACCAACACCATGATCAAGTTCAGGCCACATTCACTCAGGCTCTCTATCCGGGGATATGGCTTTACCGTCACGGAGACACAGCAGAACTGTGTAAAAATATGCTAGACCATGAGATCAGAACACATATCAATTATCTGCAGGTAAAAAGAGAAACCACACACTCTGGCTCCAGATGCAAAAATATACTTTAATTTACTATACTTGTCTTCTCAGAAATGTCCTGAAGATAATTGATACCAATATAATAAGGATTTGATTACAATATTATTTATTTTGTATTAGGGTGTATCTAAATGATTGATTATGACGTAATATGCTACACAAGCAGTATGTAGGCATTGTGTCCATCTATGGCATTTTGTCCTTTGTCCTCCACAGAGGGCAACTCACAACTGTACTAAACTCCACTGCAGCTGTTTTTACAGACAGGAATTCTGATTATGTAGAGTAGTCTATGTATTTTACATTTGTATTCACAGTGTACTTATACATTCTGTTGAACGGTGTTGAACTGTTGAATTTAACGGTGGCGTGTAGTGGTTAACACTGTCGCCTCGAACACGCCCTCTTTGTGACAGTTTGAGTTTGAGTTTGACAGCGCGCGGTAGTTTGGGTTTGATAGAGTGAGACAGTTGTATAATATCACAGAGTTGTTTACACACACCTGCAGAATGAATGCATCCAGTCGATAAAAAAAACTCTGCTCTTGCCGCACTTCCTGAATCCTTGAAAGCACCATTACCGTAATGACATATATAGGCCGGAAGAGCAATTTCTCAGCTTTCAGGCACCGTTTAAAATTGTTCGATAGCGCAAAGGGTTCAGGAGATACCGTCATTCTAATACTGCATGTGAAAATGTGTCAGTCCCGAGATTGAAAAACAGGATTTTCATCATACCTAAATCTTTGAATACCTTCTCCCAGATTCCACGCCTTCCTGCTGTTCCTCGGTCATCCCACGTACAGCGTGAGGGAGATCAGCGTCCACCGCTTCAGTAAGATCATCAGCGAGTTCGCCCTGGAGTACCGGACGACCCGCGACCGCGTGCTGCAGCAGAAGCAGAAGAGGGCGGACCACCGCGAGCGCAACAAGACCCGCGGCAAGATGATCATCGACGTCAACGCTCCTGTGAGTATACATATATACACACCAGTGTTGTAGTCCAGTCACTGAATCTCAAGTCCGAGTCGAGTCTCGAGTCCCCAGTGTTCGAGTCCGAGTCCAAGTCCGAGTCACCAAAGAAGAGCCAGAGTCCGAGTCGAGTCCCCATTACCCTAATCCGAGTCCGAGTCCAAGTCCTCAAGGTTGAGGCCACTCCTCTCTGGCAGTCAAAGAGCTGACAAATGAAGAAAAAAGGTCTACATTAAACATAAATGACACAGCGGTCACCATTTCAAAGGGAGTTTATTTACTTTGTGACACAATAGGTAAACAAATGCACTAGCCATCAATATCGTATGCCAAATGATTAGGGCCTATTACAAATGTATACTTTTTTTTTTAAAGTATTTATCAATGAACAAGTCTGAGTCCTCGTCTGCACCTTCCGAGTCCGAATGCAGTCAATGCTCGAGTCCAAGTTTGAGTCATCACTACTCGAGTCCAAGTCGAGTCACGAGTCCTGAAAATCAGTCCAGGACTTGGACTCGGGTCCGAGTGGAGTGGAGCCGCGGAGTAGGACCGGGTCGTGGCCCCATTGACTTTACATACGTTGTGTGAGCTGTGGCTCATTAGCTGGAGCTGTGGGTGGTGTCCAGTATGAAGAACATGGACTGAGTTGAGAAAGGACTCAAGCGTGTTGTAACAGATGACAGGAACACGGCATAATGACAATATACACTTTACACAAAATCACAGACACATTCTCTCTATTGTTTCCATCTATCTTTTGATTATATGGTATACCATCTGATATACAGTACCAAAAAAAGGCCAAGTTCTTACTTCATTTCTGTCCCTGAATTGCTTACCACTCTCTTTCTATCTCTCTTCCATAGTCTGATGATGAAGAGGAGAGTGAGGTATCACTGTGTGTGTGCATGCATGTATTGTCTGTGTGTGTGTGTGTGTGTGTGCATGATACCTTTAACCATGACCTCAGCCTAACATTTTCTCTTGTGAATTCTTCCTTCTCTCACCCATTAACAATACCTTTAGATATCCGAGTGGGTCATCTGATAATCCATATTCAATACGTTGTCCATAATTTGCCAGTTACAAAGGTATACAATGGAATCTTTGACCACTAGTTGATGAAAGTGGCGCTATAGAGCACAGTAGGGGGAAAGGGGACCCCAGAAAACGGTGTATCATCACGTGTTCTTCCCGAACGAGGACGCATGGAAACATGGCCTTGTGCTTCAAATGGACTGGTCCATATGCAGTGGTGGAAGAAGTACACAGTTCCTTTACCTAAGTAAAAGTAGAAATACTCAGATAAATGAGTACTCTTGTAAAAGTAAAAGTCCTCCGTTCAAATTCGACTTAAGTAAAAGTAGAGAAGTATGTGCTCTTGAATGTACTTAAGTATCTAAAGTAAAAATATGCATTCTACATGACGTTTGTGTATTCCAGTGCTTGGTAGCATTCAATTCTCGATCCATTGACCTCTACAGGTTATGTTAAAGTTATATGTGGTCCACTTACAGTATGCTGCTCTGATTACGTCCTCTTGAATATGAAAGTATATAATCTTCGTAGATTTTTGCCATGTTTTCTATGCAAAATCCTTTTCTTCAAAGTAACTAGTAACTGATGGCTTCAGATAAATGTAGTGGAGTAAAAAAATACAATATTTAATTTGAACTGTAATGGAGTAAAAGTATAAAGTTCCCTAAAATAAAATAGTCACGTAAAGTACAAGCAGCTCGAAATTGTACAGTAATTGAGTAAAAAATACTTAGTTACTTTCCTTGATCCTCCTTGAAATCCTTCAAGCTAACTGCCTCTGTCAAGCAAAGGAGGTCGGACTCATTACAACTTCTACAAAATGGAAAGTGAAACTTAACACGGATGGGATATAAAGATAGATAGCTAGATAGATACGAGATGTCCTATGGTTAGGGTTAGTCTTCTACCAGAGGGAAGGGGGTTTAGTAAGCAAGGTGAGATCAAAGATTATCTGTGGTAGGGAATGTATTCAGCTTGTAGACTATAGAACAACAATAGAAAACTCTTTGGGTCTAATAAAAGTGAGCTGTTTCTAATAAAACTTACAAAAAATCTTCTTGGGTATCCAAATGCTTTGCAAAATAATCAACATGTTTTAAAAATAAATAAAAAATTAAACCTTATATCGACTATATTGTGGGTATTTGGGGTATACTAATACTACTATATAAGTATACAATACTATCCATATACTATATCAAAATACTATAGGCCTAGTATACTACAATATACTGTGAGCATTTAGAGGTTTAATACCAGTACAATACCAGACAAAGAAATCACCAATTTCCAAACATAACATGAATACAGACATCGTTGTTGAATTCTAATTTACTACTGAGGTTTTTGTGTTGGCATATCTTTGTGTACTTCATACTACATTATTTAGGATGTAGTATATAGTATGTTAAGTTTATTTGGATCCCCATTAGCCACAGCAGTGCTTCCTGGGGTCCATAACACGTAAAATACAGTTACAGACTTTATACACTCACAACATTCACATGTCATACAGACAATTAAATTAAACAATAAATACTCCTAATCAAATTCATAATACAATACAACAATATATACGCCTAATTAATTCATAATACAATACAGCATAATATACTATTTAGCTTTTACATACATTATCTATGTTCATATCAACCAATTTTTTTATTTTTTTTATCTACTTTTTCTCCCATTTTCTATTTTTCTCCCATCCCAATTTAGTATCGTCCATTTCTACCCTCCCCTGTCTCGAACGCTGTTAGGCCATGCCTCCCACAAGCCGGCTGCAATGTGGACTAAGCCTTACATCACGTGTCCCCTCCGGTACTCGAGGAAGCAGCAGTCGCATTTTTTCACCTGCACAGCGCAATCTCTCAGCGTCGGGGGTCTGCGTTTGGAGGGCACGCCGCCCCCGTCGCTTCCTGATTCTGCTGCGCAGGCGCACCAACCGACCTGTAGGAGTCGCTGTCCACAATGTCCGATCCCCACCCATCAGCTTCCCACCCCCTAATACTGCCAATTGTATTAGTACGAACGACCAGCCAAGCTGATAGCAATGCGGAGAGCTGGGCTCGAACCCAGCGTCTCCTGCATTGGTGGTGAGCGCCTTGCCCACTCACTGCACCACCTAGCCGCCCCATATCAACCAATTATACAATCTTTTAATAATATATCCATATCAGACACATACCTTTTCATCTACGTATATCCCTATCTCTTTATCAGACACATACATTTTCATTTACGTGCATCTATTACACTACACTATCTATTAAATAAATTTCTTTGGTTGAAAATGTTGTTTTACCAAGATTTTGAAACAACATTTACTATTCTCCTGCTTAACATGTCTGGGAAGAGAGTTCCATTTCTGCATACCATGGAACATGGCAGTTAGCTTCATTGCATTCGACCTCACTTTTGGAAGTGTAAAACCTCGTGCAGAAGCATGTCTGGTGGAATGGTTGTGTCTGTCAAGACTTATAGATAAATTGTTATATAAAATTCAGGGGATCTTTGTAACAAGAATATTCCTAGTGAATACAAGGAGTGAGCCGAGTAACTTATGTTACGGTAACGGTATGTGCGTCCAGAAAAGCTCAACTGCTCTTCCTCTCTCCCTAGCAGAGCGGACGGTTCGGCTCGGGCGCGGGCGGCAGCGCCCCTAGTGGCGGCCAGGAGAGCGAGCGGCCTCAGGGTCTCGGTCACGCAGCGGACGCCGCGGAGCACGAGAACATGAAGGCCATACTGAAGACCAGCGCGAGTGGCGGAGACAAGGAGGCGTCGGTGGTGCCGGGACTACGCACACGCACCAGGTCACGCCCCGGCAGAGGAGGTGAGGAGGCTGAGGGCAGAGACGTGTCTAAAAGTGTCTAAAGTGAGTGAGTGTTATGGTGAGTGTTTAAAGTGAGTACAGCCATATCCATTGTCTTCCTTTCGTCCAATCAGGTCGCACTATGCAGGCATGGGCACCGCCCCCAGAGGAGGCACAGATAGGTGGAGACGATGATGCGGATGAGATCATGGAGCGCATCGTGAGGTCAGCCACTCAGAGCCCGGGCACCAGAGCCGAGCCGCGGGAGAGGAGGCGGTCACGAGCCAACCGCAAGTCACGTATGTTGTCGTACCAATCAGCCAATGGGGTTTGTTTTCACTCAGCCTGAAGGTCGTTACATAAGCATTTCCTCTGTCATACCGTCTGAAGCTTCAAAAATAGGAAGTCTTTACTGTCCAAAATTCTATTCTATTCTGTTCTATTTATTATTTTGAATAAAACAAAAAAAAAGACTAATCAAAAGAAAAAAAACAGATGCATACAGGCAGCTTTAAAAAATGTGGGACATCAAGCCTCTCTTTTAAGTACTCCTCCAGATTTTCTCAACGTTTTTCAAGTTTAAGATTCTGAGTCCAGCGAACGAGAAGATTTCCAGTGAGGAAGAACTGGTCTCTGCGCTAGAAATTTAGCACATTTTGTTCCGTTTGGTTCCAGAGAGATTCTCATTGTTCTCCCCTCCTATCATAGGAATAGCTATCATAGGATCTGGCTGAATTAACTATTTGAAGGCATCTGACAATGTTATATACTCGTACTGGCAATCGCGTCTCGCTCTTCACCATATTGAGATATACCTCATCTCCAGTACCTACTGTACTACATGAACGAAAACAAAGCACCCCTGCACCTGACCAGGCCCTGCCCCAGTGACCTCCTATAAGTCACCAGGTGTGGTCATACTCGCCCTTCCTCTTTTTTGTTTTCCATCATGGACGTGCTTTGCATCCCATGTAACTAGCTGTGATGAAATGCAGAGGGAAATTGAACAATGTTGGTTTTCGCAGGAGATTTGCCAGCCCCTGGAATCTTCTCGGCATGTTCCGACGGCGCCTTGTATGGGTTCTGCGGTCCTGCAGCTGGATGCATCTCGATGCATCTCCGTGTCGGGCCTGTCCTGGTGTTTCCTCGTCTTTTGACAGCAGATCGAGGGACGTCACGTGATGTTTAGCTATCGGGCTGACTCGCGTCCAGGTAGGATCTGCGCCACTAGGCAGGATCTGCGCCACTAGGCATAACAATGCTGGCGTTGGTGATGCTGCTCGAGTTGTCTTGGGAGACAACCGAGTTGTGTATTGGCGCAAGGGGCAGGATATCTGGGTAAACGTTGTTGTTTTCCCGGTTATCCTGGAGCGCGCGGCTAACGCTATGCTATGCTGGGTTACTGTTTCTGTTTTTGATTCCCCGCTGAGGGCTGTCTTTCTAAAAGGTCTTCCCTCCTCTTAACCATTCATGCTGACGGTCAATCGGTGTCTACTGTTGGGAGTATTAACGGGGGCTTGTTTACCTTTTTCATGGGTGAATGGGCTGAGGCCTGGGGCTGGTGTGCTTTTTGTGAATATTATGAATGGTATGCGGGACTGGTGTTCTCTGGTCCGCATCCCCTTAACGTTGTGTGTATGGGCTAGCCCATTCTACAGTGTGTTGGTGGTGTTTTAGTTCATTTATTCATTAACCCCTTCATGGGTGCACACCAGAGTGGAGGTTGCTGGTTGCAACCACCACTGGTGCTCCGTGTTTATGAAGCAGGTGGCATCAGTCCTTTGCCTCTGGCATGTTAAAACAGTGCCCCGCCCGGCCGACGCCATGAGGTGAGTCGGCCCGGCGGGTGGCTGGTGGGCTGTTAAAGCCTATACCGCCACGGTATAGAATTAGCAGCGATTAGTAACTTTGTTCGAATTGCTGTTTTTTCTGTCAAAAATGGTGTCTGGTGGCGGGGCCATGAGGGCCAGCCGACGTCGAAACATCGCGCAAGGTTTTTGACGCTTGTTTACAGACATCTTGGTTGGATTAGTCTCCCTTTGAGGGGGTGAGAAGTTAAAAAGAATTTTTCCCTCAGGGCTCCCCTCTCCGCAGAGGATCTTTGGTCTTCCGCTGGAGCGCGGGCGGTATTTGACCTAGGCCTCACACCGCCTCACGCCGCGCAGCCAGAGGTGAGAGCACGGCCATGTTTCCCCCGCCTGAGGTACCCTGGGCTCAATGTCAACAGGTGTCCACAAGGCCGACAGCCTTGGCGGCCGAGGGATCGGCTACACTGTGTGCAGCCCGCTCTCCGGTCACTCCCTTCCCCAACACCAGTAGAAAAGGGGCTCTGATTTGTTTCCTTTGGCTGCGGGCCGCGTGTCTTCAATGAAGCGCAGGCGGCCCCACGTTCGCTTCTCATGGGGACAGGGGCTGACACCCAGTTGATGGCTGAGACTGGGTCTGTCCGTGAGAATGTTGTGCTGTCAAGCGGCTCCCACACCATAAGCTGGGTTGAGCCTGGTGTTACATCTGTCAACTACAAGTGTTGTCAGCAGGGGGGCTCGAGACCTTTTTGAGGCAAACAGTGGAGGCTTCCCCGACCTCGCCTTCGCCAGGCCGGGTGTCACGTTGGTGCCTCCCAAGATCGGCAGTGGTCTGGCAGGCTCGCGTGATTTGGGTGGTAGTAATATCACTGCAGGGCTACGGTGTGTAGGAACCCATGGGGGCCTCACACCTTGCAGGTCCAGCTGCAGAACAACTCCTCAGCATGTTCTGGAGGGGTGTTCAGTGGGGGAGCTTTTGTCACCTAGTATGATGTCAGCTTCCCCCATATCAAACCGGCCCTTTCTGTCGGGGTCCCCCCTTGGGTGCGATTGCCTCGCGGGTAGTGTCAGGGTCCGATGTCCCGACTCCACGGAACGTTCTGCTCGCACGGTTATTGGATCCAGGGTTGGCTACGCACAGCGGGTGGGACCGGGCCGCCTATCTATCATCACATATGGCTACAGCAGTACCATATGTCGAGGTGGATGGAGAGAACGCTGAGGCGGGGACTTGTATTTACACAACCCCACCCGTTTTCGGGTTTGGTACAGACCCTATTGTCAGGGTCACCAGCAGTGACAGCTCTGGTCAACGAGATCCAATCTCTGTGGGCAAAGCAATCCATCGTTGTGGCGTTTTCCTCCCGGTATTCTCTGGTGCCAGAGAAATCGGGAGGGGGGGGTGTCAGACCCATGCTGGACCTGTCCCATGGGAAGGTTCAGCATTTTGGACCGTCTCCTACCTGTTGAACACTGTCAGGTGGGGGCCTGGTTCTCCTCCATAGACCTGTAGGATGCGTATCCGCATCCCCGATCTTCCATCCTAGGGCTTACCTACGCTTCCTTTGCAGGGTTTAGCGTATGAGTACCAGAGGCTGCCGTTCGGCTTTTCTCTGGCTCCCCGCATCTTCACAAAGTGCGTGGAGGCCGCACTGGGGCCTCTGCGTTGTCAGGGGTTATGAAGTGTATTCTGCCCTGATGACGTTCTGGTCCTTGGCGGTCAAGGTGGATCGTCAGGTCTCATACCAGGCAGGTGGTGGAATTCCTCACCAGCCTGGGGTTTGCTGTAGACTGGAAGTAGAGTACTCCTCTTCCCAGTCAACGGGTGGAGTACTATGGACATCCCTCTCAGAGCATGTTATCGACACGCTCGGGAGGTTCAGTCCTGGGACGGTTACGGCGCTGTCCGTGATATGCCTGCTCGGTATGTTTCAAGTTTCTTTAATAGTTGTCATACAGAAGTACAGAATACTTTTATACAAAATGCTTCTTACTGTTACGCTCCAGAGACTGTGCAAGACAAGATAAGATAAGTATGAAATAAAATAACATCGTATAGTATGTAAATTAATGATGGCATGATGGCATCTGCTCATTCCGTGGTCCCTCTTGGCCTCCTCTTCACCTCATGAGGAGGATACGGAGGTGGTTTTTCCAGTATGGAAATAGACCCGGTGAGAGGCAAGTGGAAGCGGCTAAGGTTCCCGTGTCAGTACTGGGGGACCTCGCCCTCTGGGGAGGGCCTGGGGTCCTCACCAGGGGGGTCCCCATGGGCAGTAGGCTGTCACACGTCACGTTTTCACCAACGCCTCCCTCACTGGGGACACGTCGGGCCAACGCAGTAGGGGGCAGCTGGCAAGACCATGCTGCCCGGTCTGCGCTACGTTCAATGTGTTGGTATTGAAGGCGGTCCTTCTGGTCCTCAAACGGTGTTTTGATCAGGACGGACAATACGACGTCAGCGTCGTATATCGACAGACAGGGAGGAGTACGCTCCCCCCATCTGCACCGGGCGGCGGTCTGCTGGATATGGGCGTTATCCATCTGCGCAGCCTGAGGGCTCTCCACATCCCCGGCAGGGTGAATGTGGGTACAGGTGTGATGTTGCGGGGCGGTCCTCACCCTGAGGTCTGGGACCGATGCCGTGGCCGCCTGGGATTCTTCCCCCCATACATCTGATAGGTCAGTTGTTGGTGCGGATACGTCAGGAGCGCAGGACCTTGGTCCTGTTCGTGCCAGACTGGGGCACAGCTGTGTGGTTCCCGGTCCTGATCCAGCTCTTGTTAGCCCCGCCGTGGCCTGTTCCTTGGTCGTCGCGGGCCCTCTCTCAGGCGCACGGGTCTCTGTGTCAGTTCCCTGTGCTGGGCCAGCCGCTGATGGTTTGGCTGGTGAGAGGGTGAGTCTGAAGAGGATGGACCCTTCTGTGGTTGACACCATCCAGAACTCGCGTGCTCCCTCCACTATCGCGGTTTACGCGGGTAGGTGGCGTATTTTCCAAGAGTGGTGTAAGGTGGGGGGCTGGGACCCGGTGTCCTGCCCCCTGGACGCTGTCCTTACCTTCTCTTGTCATGAGGGGTTTGAGGGCGTTACGTTGTTCAGCCACCCTCTTGTGAAGCGTTTCCTGCTTGGCGTTCGGCGCCTTAAGCCGGTGAAACGTTCTCTGTCTCCGAGTTGGGACCTTCAATTGGTCTTCGGCCGGTTGTCCAAGGCCCTGTTTGAGCCTCTTGAGCAGGCGCCTTTGGAACAGCTGTTTTTCAAGACTGCGTTCCTGCTGGCCATCACCTCTGCTAAGCGCGTGGGTGAGCTCTGTGCTTTCTCGGTGCGGCCGGAGTGCTTGTCTATTCGTGTCAATAGCGGTGCAACTCTGAGGCCTAATCCAGTCTTTGTGCCAAAAAAATATCCAGAGCCCTTTTAGCTCCAGGGATATTGTGGTTCAGGCGTTTCATCCGCCTCCTCACGCTGGTGAGTTAGAGGCGAGCCTTCACCTGTCGTGTCCGGTCCAGGCTTTGGGGGTTTACCTCAGCCGGACTCAGGACCTCAGGGCGACCGATCAGCTCTTTGTCTGTTACGGTGGCTCTCGCGCTGGTAAGGCACTGTCGAAACAGCGCCTGTCACATTGGTTGTGCGAGGGCATTGCCCTTTGCTACACGTTGGCTGGGCTGGCCCCCCCCCCCCCCCCCTCTGCCGCCTTGTTAAGGGGGGCCTCAGTGGAGGACATCTGTGCTGCGGCCTCCTGGTCCTCCCCGGGTCCCTTCGTTAGGTTTTACTTCATGGACATGACTGGGGTCTGTCTCCCAGGCGGTTCTGAGGTCTGGGACCTCCCCTGCGTCCCACCCTTCGGTGGGTTAGCAGGGTTGTGTGGGTGTGTGCCACGAGGTGTTGTGTCACACGTGGTCCCGCCTGTGCTGTGCGTTTTAGGGGTTTCTAGTTCCCTCTTTTTGCACTTGGGTGGAGTTGACTGCCGCCCCCTCTTCGCTAGGAAGGGGGGGTGACGGGACTCCCCTCCCCCCTGGTGGTAGGGCTTGCGGGTCCTCAGGGGGTACATTTGTCCGGCCTCGCGTCTGCTCTGCCCCATATCTCAATATGGCGAAGAGCGAGACGCAATTGCCAGTACGAGTATATAACGATAGGTTATGTATATAACCTAGTTATATGAGTACTGGCTGAGCGTCTCTCTCTTAGCGCGCCCTGAGGTCCCTTGAGGGTTTTTTTTCCTGATGGAAAACTTTTCCCGAGGAAGGGCGAGTATGACCACGCCTGGTGGCGTGTATGCCTTCGACGACGGAACTGCATTTCCGCGTTCGAGTTTTGCGCTCTGATTGGCCAGGTCATGTGACATGTATGCCAATCGTGGGACAGCAAGTTCTGCGCCTATTTCCGGGTCTAACAGCCTGCAAACTACCTGGCGTTCTATCGCCATGCTCTAAGACAAACTCTAACCATAACCAACTTCGAAAGAGTGCCTAAGCTTAACCGTCGGAATCAGGGCAGGCGTTCTATCGCCATGCTCTAAGACAAACTCTAACCTTAACCAACTTCGAACGAGCGCCTAAGCCTAACCAGTGTAGAAACTTGCGGTCCCACGATTGGGCGTACGCGTCACATGACCAGAAATGACCTGGCCAATCAGAGACGCGGAAATGCAGTTCTGTTGTAGAA
This sequence comes from Notolepis coatsorum, assembly GCF_963971535.1. Classification (NCBI taxonomy): domain Eukaryota; kingdom Metazoa; phylum Chordata; class Actinopteri; order Aulopiformes; family Paralepididae; genus Notolepis; species Notolepis coatsorum. The sequence continues at coordinate 75,766,939 of NC_140168.1, forward strand.
GCCATTCAGGCCGCCTGGTGACTTATAGGAGGTCACTGGGGCGGGGCCTGGTCAGGTGCAGGGGTGCTTTGTTTTCGTTCATGTAGTACAGTAGGTACTGGAGATGAGGTATATCTCAATATGGCGAAGAGCGAGACGCTCAGCCAGTACTCATATAACTATATATAACTCGTTTTGAAGATTGAACTCCAATAAAGCGGACAGATTAAGACACTGTCAAAATGAGTGTGCTAGAGAAGACTGCATCTGTCAGTTGGGGGGGGGGGGGGGGGTGGGGCGGGGGCTCAAAAGGGGGGATAGTAGTATACATTTCCGTCTTCATATTTTTCGTGGATTGTAGTATACATTTCCGTCTTCATATTTTTCGTGGATAGTAGTATACATTTCCGTTTTCATATTTTTCGTGGATAGTAGTATACATTTCCGTCTTCATATTTTTCATGGAAAATACATTTTTCTATTTGAAAAGACTTTTTTTTTTTTTTTAATACAGGGGCACTTGGGGGAAACGGGCAGGGGCTCAAGGCCCCCCTTCGGCCCTATCTGTGCACACCACTGGTGGGATCTACACTTAGAAGTTTATTTTATATTTTTTAATGCAGGCGATTCAGAACCTTAAATTGAACAAGGCTACATTGAGCACAGATTGAGGCCGTGTGCGTCCCTCACAGGGCCCCACTGCTCTGCCCATCAAAGCCACCCCTAAATTATACAAGAAAGAGTATAAACTTTAATATAACTGCAAATCTGGAGGAATTTGAAGAAGTGCAGCTGTTCAAATGTGGGAAATACTATCTATATAAAGGGCGTTCATATTAATAGATACTATTTTTCTTTTCTTTTTTTCAATCAAATTATTTGTCCAGTCTGTGGCTGGGATAAACGGGAGCCTTCCATAATGTTCTATTCTATTAATTCTGTTCTATTCCATTCATTCTGTTCTAGTCTATTAATTCTGTTCTATTCCATTCTGTTGTTCTGCTGTGCAGTGAGGCGGACTCTCAAGAGTGGCCTGACTCCAGAAGAGGCTCTTGCCCTGGGACTGTCTGATGCTCCAGATATATAGAGATGTGATGTCACCAACCACTCCCACTGTGTGCCCTGGGACTGTCCGATGCTCCAGATATATAGAGATGTGATGTCACCAACCACTCCCACTGTGTACCCCAGCGTAGGCGTCACCGCGGCAACACCCTCCCTGACTCCCCAGCTTGAAAGGTCCCGAGCACACCTTCACCACACCTTCAAGAACTCCAACCGGACAATAACCATAGATTTTGCTCACGTGCGATTCGTACTATTTTAAGAGTTTGACGGTAGCAATTTGCCTAATGGGGGGGAGGGGACAAGCCATTTATGTGTTGTTTGATGAAGAAACAAAGCTATTCTGATTGGTATGTACGTATTTTAATTGCATCTGTAGTGGTCGACCGATATTGGCAGTTTTTTTTGTACAGTATATAGTTTATCGGCTGATATCTAATTTCTTGGTCCGCCGGCATCTTCCGTGGGCTGTAGCAGTTTTATACGAAACTAGCCATTACAAGGAATCCCTTGATACCAATCTTTTTCATGCTAGCTTACCTGGAAAGGGGGTAAATAGAACTCCAAAGTTCACCAATATTTTGAAGGAAAACCATAGCAAAAACCTACAACAAATTGACCCGATTGAAGTCTAAAACTTCAAATGCCAAAACAAACTCATACCTTCGACTCATAATTGTCTAAGTGTCTGAAATCTACACAGCAGTAGTTTGTTTATACTTCAGATGTATGATATTTAGATTAGGTCCCCAGAATGAATGGAAGTGAATGAGGAGCCTGACACCTGGGAGGAATGGTGGTGTTGACAGCGGACAATAGCTTACTTTTAGAGGCTCTTGCATAGAGGCAAGACTGCTGAAACTTGTACTAAGTTCTACTAAAGTGAAATATCCCTTTACATTCAGAAATGTAGTTATTATTAATTGTTGTATTTTATTAGATGCAACAAAAAAACAACATATGGGCATCAGCCATCGGTCGCCCTGCTCTCTGAATATTGGTGTCGGCCATTGAAAAACCTATATCGGTCGACCAGTATTATAATTCAAAGGGAGAAACACTTGCTTGAGAGCTTCTGCAGCGCTGAAGTCATCACTCGTCACTTGTTTAAGCTGTGAACTTGGGTTACAAAGAACAACGGGCTGTTCTTCTGAAGAGGAATTTAATCAAGCTGGGATTGTTTGGGTTAATATGTCTTGTCTTTTGTAGTGGGCGTCAGCAGGTATAACCGTGCTTTATTGAGAAATCACACTGGAGGAAAACAATACCGGTACAGCGTTACACAGTGACGTGTATTAAGCAGAGTATCAAAGGATAGCTATGTCCAGTAGGGAATATGAAAGGTAGTGTCTAGTTCCCATCACCCGGGAGGACGTTGGCTGTCGTCAGTAAGGTGGGTCACGTTGGCCAAGCTGAGAAGCCATAACTTCTCATCATTTTCACTTAAAACATTGTTTATGAGACTACTGTACATGCTATATAATCATGACATCCTGCGTTCGATTCTGCCCTCTGCCCTTCCCCCTTCTCTCTCTCTCTCTCTCTCTCTCTCTCTCTCTCTCTCTCTCTCTCTCTCTCTCCCATCCTTCATGTCACTCTTCTATACCATTAAGAAAGCAGAATTTACGTGAAATGTATATATATTATACAGTATATAATTATTATAATTGCTTTTAAAGAAGGTTTGTTTATAAACCTAATCTGCTATTGGTAAGATTTGCAATGGTTTGGAAAGATCACCATGCAGACTCAATCACACACAAATTAACCTTCAATAAGAAAGCGATGGCATTGTACCGGCCAGACAAAGTGAGGACCATTTAGACTCAGCTCATTTAATAATCCCGTTGAGCTTCTCTGATTGGTTGGAAGGGAGAAGCTCACTGTGGAACTTTAGGATGGACCTTTTCCTCACTGCTGCTACACTGGTCAATAAAACTCTCTGGGAGTCGGTGTGGCCACGTTAAGATGAGATCTAATGTATTTAGGTGTGGCCACGTTAAGATAAGATCTAAGGGATTTAGGTGTGGAGATCTAATGCATTTAAAAACGTCCTGCCAAGCGATGGGATTTAGACACAATGTGAAATGTACAAATGTGTGTTCAGTCTGACGTGTGCCTTTCATTTTCAAAGGACAGTGCAGTACCTTTCTTGTGCCATGTCTCTCTCTTTCTATGTCTGTCTTTACCTCTGTCTCCTCTTTCTCTCCCTCTCTCTCCCTCCCCTCCCTCTGTCTCCTCTCTTTATTTCTCTCTCTCTTCCTCCTCTCCCTCTGTCTCCTCTTTTTCTCTCTCTCTTCCTCTGTCTGTCTCCCTCTTTTTACCTGTCTGTCTCTACCTCCCCTCCCTCTGTCTCCTCTTTCTCTCTCTCTTCCTCTGTCTGTCTCCCTCTTTTTACTTGTCTGTCTCTACCTCCCCTCCCTCTGTCTCCTCTTTCTCTCTCTCTTCCTCTGTCTGTCTCCTCTCTTTCTCTCTTCTCTGTTGCCTCTCTTCCTCCCCTCCCTGTCTCCTCTCTCTCTCTCCCTCTGTCTCCTCTCTCTCTCCCTCCCTCTGTCTTCTCTCTTCCTCTCCTCCCTTTGTCTCCTCTCTTTCTCTCTCTTCTTCCCTCTGTCTCCTCTATTTTGCTCTCCCTCTCCTCCCTCCCTCTCTCTCTTCCTCCCCACCCTCTGTCTCCTCTCTTTCACCCTCCCTCTCTCTTCCTCCCCTCCCTCTGTCTCCTCTCTTTCTCTCTCTCTCTGTCTCCTCTCTTTCTCTCTCTCCTCTCTCTCTCTCTTTCTCCTCTCTTTCTCTCTCCTCTCTCTCTGTCTCCTCTATCTCTCTGCGTAACTAATCCACCTACTTCTCAAGTGAAGCTTCACACATTATTCTTCAAAGGTGTAGCATAGAGTGCTGAGTGTTGGATAAATGTTTTGATTCATCTTAATCTTTTTTGCAAAACGGTGTCACCTGTATGTTAATATGTCTGTTATTGTTTAATTTATTGCAAAACTCAAGACACTCAGATGCCACGTCACCCATAAGACATGAGAACTTGACGAACACCTCGCACCTTATTCTTCATCTAAAGATTAATAATCTCTCATATTGAAATGAATGACTGATGGGAAAGCTACAGGGGGAAAATGAGCAATACATTTTATCTCAGAGGAATTGTTTATAAATTGTACAAAAAGACAAGGGGTTAAATTGTAAAAAATTAAATAAAAAAAACATATTTTGAAGGACATGCAGAGGAATCTGTAATATGTGTAAATGTCCTTTGCCAGCTGCAAAGTATTGTAGTGTCAATGTTTAGTGAGTTTCATGTTTTGTATTATTTTTGTAATTTCTGTAGAAACGTTGTATTATAGTGTGAGAAGAATTCAAAAAGAGGCTATTCTGTGAATTGTAATTTAAAATAAAGAACCTAAAAGGAATGCGTGGTAACAGAAATCATATCCACTTCGTCATGTCACTTCTTGCTGAGGGAGGAGAGCCACAGAATTGCGTTCCTAAAGTGGTAAATGGCTGCATTTATATAGCGCTTTTATCCAAAATCGCTTTACAATTTGTTCCTCACATTTTACCCATTCACTCACACATTCACACACCGACGGCGGAGGCAACCATGCAAGGTGCCAAGCTGCTCATCAGGAGCAGTTAGGGGTTAAGTGTCTTGCTCAAGGACACTTCGACGCGCTGCCCGGGAGGAGCGGGAATCGAACCAGGAATCTCCGGATTAGCAGATGACTGCTCTACCTCCCGAGCCACTGTCGCCCCCATGTAGTGCTTTTATCTAAAGTGCTTTACAATTTAAGCCTCACATTCACACACAAATGGCGGAGGCAACCATGCAAGGTGCCAACCCGCTCATCAGGAGTAGTTAGGGGTTAAGTGTCTTGCTCAAGGACACTGCGACACAGTGCCAGGAGGAGCCAGAATCGAACAAGGAACGTTCAGCAGGACGACTGCTCTGCCTACAAATGTCCTAACCCAGTTGCACAGTAAATGACCAAGTATGGCTTTGTCAGTATTCCAATGTACAGTGTACAGTGTCCCCCCACCTCCAATGTACAGCGCCCACCCACCCACCCAACCTCCTCCAAATGTACAGTTTCTACGTCAAATGTATATACACTCTTTTTCTGGACACTTTTGTATCACAAACAGTACTGTATTTGCAAATTTGATATGTCATAAATGTATAGATGTAGCAGTACTGTCTATCTGTATGTCATGTATGTCATATTTGTTATGATGAATTGAAAATGGGGGACCCTGATGTAAACAAGACGAAAGTCTTTCTCTGGTCTGCATCCCCTTAACAATTGTATGTATTGAGCTGTACTGTACTGTACCCATTCTGCAATCTGTTAATAAACTTTTCAATCAATCAATCAATCAATCCTCCTGAGCCACTGTTGCTCCACGTTTAGATTTGCTGTTGAAAAAGACGCGTTACTTATTATTAGTTACAGCTGTGTTTTTCAGGCTATTAGGAAAAGTGTTTAGGTAGTATGTATATGTGTAGTATGTATATGTGATATGTATAATCTATCTATATCCACAATGGCATGTTGCAAGAAACCTAGCTTAGTTTAGGGGGACCCTGATGTAACAACAAGACGAAAGTCTTTCTCTGGTCTGCATCCCCTTAACAATTGTGTGTATTGAGCCGTACTGAACTGTACCCAACTACCCATTCTGCAATCTGTCAATTAAAGTTTTCAATCAATCAGCTTACTGTAGCTATTGCATTCTGGAAATCTACTGTACGCCAATTATACTGTAGATCATATTTTGCTCTGCTTGTGGTGCGCCGACAACAACCTGGCCCTCAACACCAAGAAAACCAAGGAGCTCATCGTGGACTTCAGGAAGACTGAAGCCGGCGCGCAGAAAATATTGAATCTTGACATCTATGCTGTCAAACATCACAAGCAAACTCGATCATTTGTAAAGTGCAATGTTTATAATCCCAGCACTGTTTGCATCTGGCTTTTCCTTAACCCTTTCACTACGACACTACCAAAGGGTTAACCCTTTCCCTGCGACAATACAGAAGGTTAACCCTTTCACTGCCACACAACAAGGGGTTAACCCTTTCACATCCCCACTACAGTAGGTTAACCCTTTCACTACCACACTACAGACGGGTAACCTTCTGTAATGTGGTAGTGAAAGGGTTAAACGGAGCTACGTAATCTGTGACGTGACTGCATTGGCAGGTGACCCGTCGTGCCAAAATGAGGGGTTCACTTGGTAATCTAGATTGTTATGTCTTTATTGATGATGAGTGTGCAAGGTGTTCCTGCACATTGAAGATGAATTCATAGATGGTCAATGAATGATATTTAAACGTTTTTATATTAGTGAAATTAATCATACAGACAATTAGCTGAGGGCAAGTTGGTCACTATGGCTTCTGAGTCGCAGATGAAATTTCTCTCTGCACTTTTCCCATCCCGTCGTCCAAGGGCAGCCGGGAGTAGACGAGAGCTGCGGTGTGGGGCCGAGCCCGGGGACCAATCCAAGTGCTCCTGTCCATCTTTGTCAGGGACGCTACAGCGTTAGCGATCTGTTCTGCATGTTTTTCCATTGGGTTTATCTTACTGGGAGGGGAAACCCTTGCGAGCACGGGGAAAACATGCAAACTCCACACAGAAAGGCCCGGGAGATACCCCACCTGGGTAAATGGCAACACAGCAACGTGGTCCCCAAGCGGGAATCGAACCCAGGACCTTCTAGCTGTGAGGTGACAGTGTTTTCTTTTGTCTTTTGATCTTTTTATTATCAAAAATAATCAATTAAAATTTTATGCATTTTCTCTCTCTCTCTCTCTCTCTCTCTCTCTATATATATATATATATATATATATATATATATATATATATATATATATATATATATATATATATATATATATATATATATATATATATATATATATATATATATATATATATATATATATATATATATATACACACTATATTATTTCATTTTCTTACTCACATTTCCCAGGCATAACCCACCCCCTTCTTTTGTGTTTCCCTAAATCAACCAACACATAAACAGAATAAACCAAAGAACAGTGTTATATATACTTATTTCCAATACAACAAATCGTATAACCAAAACCTCCCCTATTCCACCCAAACAAAGCCAAAAATCCAAAACCAAACTCTACTTTACCTTTTCCAAACGTAAGACATTTCCCACTGTTAATGAACCATCTCTTAAATATCTCCTTACTCCTTACTAATTTCTCTGCCAACATAATATCTCTTTTCATTAAATTCAAAAAGATTGGCCACACTTCCACCTTTCTCTGCTCAGAAAATGCAATACGCCTTCTCAAGACGACTGCATACCTGGCATGACTCAGTACATAGTTCATGAGGTTTTTCTCCTCCTCCTTTACATCTAATGCACCAAACAAATATTTGTTTTCCAATCTGTATATTTGATTATTCCCCAGCTCACCCTCATGCCCTCTTTCAGCCCTGCATGGAAACCCTGCAGGCCCTCACACTCTATGAACATGTGGATGAAACTTTCATCTTTTAATTTGCACACATCGCATGTTCTACTTATCTGTTTATCTATATATCGTAACATTGTTTTCGTATAGACCCTATTCTGTCTTACCATAAAATCTCATTCCCGAACGGATTTATGACAAAAAATGTCCTCTTAGGCAGTTATATAGCGTACTGGCCAATCGTGTCTCGCTTTTTGCCATACCGAGATATACCCCTATCTCCAGTACCTACTGCTTCATTAACAAAAACAATGCACCCATGCACTTGACCTGGCCCCGCCCCAGTGTCCCCTATAAGACACCGGACATGGTCATACTCGCCCTTCCTCTTTTTCGTTTCCATCATGGACGTTGCAGTGCACTCCATGTAACTAGTTGTTATGGAATGCAGAGAGAAATTGAACAATGTTTGGTTTTCGCCGGAGATTCTCGGCACGTTCTGACAGCGCATCGGGCCTGTCCTGGGGTTTCCTCGTCTTCTGACAGCGGATCGAGGGACGTCGCGCGGCGGCTAGCTGTCGTGGCTAGGTCGCGCCCAGGTAGGGCTTGCGCCACTAGGCATAACAATGCTGGCGTTAGTAGGTGGCTACGTGGCGTAGTGGGCAAGGCGCTCGCCACGAAATCTGGAGACGCTGGGCTTGCCTGTTCGAGCCCAGCGCTCCACATTTGCTTTCAGTTTAGCTGGTCGTCCGTACTAATACACATTGGCCGTATTAGGGGGTGGGAAACTGATGGGTGGGGATCGGGCGTTGTGGACAGCGACTCCTACAGGTCGGTTGGTGCGCCTGCGCAGTAGAATCAGGAAGTGTCGGGGGCAGCGTGAGCCTCCCACGCGTTACTCCTCGCCACTGAGAGATCGAGCTGCGCAGGTGAAAAGATGCGACTGCTCTTACCTCAAGTACCGGAGGGGACTTGTGCTATGTATGACTTAGTCCACATTGCAGCCGGCTTGTGGGAGGCAAGAAACAGCGTTCGTGACAGGGGAGGGTTGAATTGGATGATACGAAATTGGGATGGGAGAAAATATAGAAAATGGGAGAAAAAGTGGATAAAAAAAAAAACAATGCTGGCGTTAGTGATACTGCTCGTTGTCCCGTGAGACAACCGAGTTGTGTATTGGCGCAAGGGGCAGGATATCTGGGTAAACGTTGTTGTTTTCCCGGTTATCCTGGAGCGCACTGCTAATGCTATGCTACGATGCTGGGTTACTGTTCTTTTGATTCCCCGCTGAGGGCTGTCTTTTTAAAAAGGGTCTTTCCTCCTCTTAACCATTCATGCTGATGGTCAATCGGTGTCTACTGTTGGGAGTTTTGACGGGGGCTTGTTTACCTTTTTCATGGGTGAATGGGCTGAGGCCTAGGGCTGGTGTGCTTTTTGTGAATCTATGAATGGTGTTTCTCTGGTCTGCATCCCCTTAACATTGTGTGTATGGGCTAGCCCATTCTGCAGTGTGTCGGTGGAGTTTTAGTTCATTTATTCATTTACCCCTTCATGGGTGCACACCACAGTGGAGGTTGCTGGTTGCAACCACCACTGGTGCTCCGTGCTTGTGAAGCAGGTGGCATCAGTCCTTTGCCTCTGGCATGTTGGAACAGTGCCCCGCCCGGCCGACGCCATGAGGTGAGTCGGCCCGGCCAGTGGCTGGTGGGCTTTTAAGCCTATACCGCCACGGTATAGAATTAGCAGCGATTAGTAACATTGTTCGAATTGCTGTTTTTTCTGTCAAAAATGGTGTCGGGTGGCGGGGCCTTGAAGGCCAGCCGACGTCGAAACATCGCGCAAGGTTTTGACGTTATTAGCTTTGACCTAGCCACAAGCTATAACCGCAGGGAGGGCTAGGATGCTGTCAACGCTTGTTTACAGACATCTTGGTTGGATTAGTCTCCCTTTGAGGGGGTGAGAAGTTTTCCCTCCTCAGGGCTCCCCTCTCCACAGAGGGACTTTGGTCTTTCCGCAGGAGCGCGGGCGGTATTTGACCTAGGCCCCACACCGCCTCACACCGCGCAGCCAGAGGTGAGAGCACGGCCCTGCCAGCGTCTGTGTTTGGTTGAGCCTGGTGTTACGTCTGTCAACTACAAAGGTTGTCAGCAGGGGGGCTCGAGACCTCTTGAGGCAAACAGTGCGGGTTCCCCCGACCTCGCCTTCGCCAGGTCGGGTATCACGTTAGTGCCTCCCACTCCCGGAAGACCGGCAGTGGTCTGGCAGGCGCGCGTGATTTGGGTGGTAGTAATATCACTGCAGGGCTACAGTGTGTAGGAACCCACCCTATCGGGCAGTGTGGGGGCCTTACACTTTTCATGTCCAGCTGTAGAACAATTCCTCAGCTGTCCATGCTGGAGGGGTGTTCAGTGGGGGAGCTTTTGTCACCTAGTATGATGTCAGCTTCTCCCGTATCAAACCGGCCCTTTCTGTCGGGGTCCCCCCTTGGGTGCGATTGCCTCGTGGGTAGTGTCAGGGTCCGATGTCCCGATTCCACGGAATGCTCTGCTCGCGCGGTTAGCGGGTCCAGGGTTGGCTACGCACAGCGGGTGGGACCGGGCCGCCTGTCTATGGTTTCTGGCGGACCAGCGCCAAGTGGCGGCGGGTGCGCTTGGGATTATCATCACATATGGCTACAGCAGTGCCATATGTCGAGGTGGATGGAGAGAACGCTGAGGCGGGGACTTGTGTTTACACAACCCCACCCGTTTTCAGGTTTGGTACAGACCCTATTGTCAGGGTCACCAGCAGTGACAGCTCTGGCCAACGAGATCTAATCTCTGTGGGCGAAGCAAGCCATCGTCGTGGTCCCAAAGGAGGACGCGATGCGTGGCGTTTCCTCCCGGTATTCTCTGGTGCCCGAGAAATCGGGAGGGGGGATGTCAGACCCATGCTGGACCTGTCCCATGGATGGTTCAACATTTTGGACCGTCTCCCACCTGTTGAACGCTGTCAGGTGGGGGCCTGGTTCTCCTCCATAAACCTGTAGGATGCGTATTCGCATCCCCGATCTTCCATCCTAGGGCTTACCTATACGCTTCCTTTGCAGGGTTTAGCATATGAGTACCAGAGGCTGCCGTTCGGCTATTCTCTGGCTCCCCGCATCTTCACCAAGTGCGTGGAGACCGCACTGGGGCCTCTGCGTCGTCAGGGGTTACGAAGTGTATTCTGCCCTGGACGACGTTCTGGTCCTTGGAGGTCAAGGTGGATCGTCAGGTCTCATACCAGGCAGGTAGTGGAATTCCTCACCAGCCTGGGTTTTGCTGTAGACTGGAAGTAGAGTACTCCTCTTCCCAGTCAACGGGTGGAGTACTTGGGCTTATTCTAAGCTCAAAGTCTATATGGGCATCCCTCTCGGAGCGGCGGCGAGTGGGTGTTCTCGGCACGCTCGGGAGGTTCCGTCCTAGGACGGTTACGGCGCTGTCCGTGATGCACCTGCTCAGTATGATGGCATCTGCTCATTCCATGGTCCCTCTTGGCCTCCTCTTCACCTCATGAGGAGGATACAGAGGTGGTTTTCCAGTATGGAAATAGACCCGGTGAGATGTCAGTACTGGGGGACCTCGCCCTCTGGGGAGGGCCTGGGGCCCTCACCAGCGGGGTCCCCATGGGCAGCAGGCTGTCACACGTCATGGTCTTCACCGACGCCTCCCTCACTGGGGGGGACGCGTCGGGCCAACGCAGTAGGGGGCAGCTGGCAAGACCATGCTGCCCGGTCTGCGCTACATTCAATGTGTTGGAATTGAAGGCAGTCCTTCTGGTCCTCAAACGGTGTTTTGGTCAGGACGGACAACACGACGTCAGCGCCATATATCGACAGACAGGGAGGAGTACACTCCCCCCGTCTGCACCGGGCGGCGGTCGGCTGGCTATGGGCGTTTCTCCATCTGCGCAGCCTGAGGGCTCTCCACATCCCCGGCAGGGTGAATGTGGGTGCAGGTGTGATGTCGCGGGGCGGTCCTCACCCTGACGAGTGGGGATTACGTCCGGACATAGTCGGGCAGGTCTGGGACCGATTCCGTGGCCGTCCGGGATTCTGTACGCTTCCCCCCCCCTTACACCTGACAGCTGTTGGGGCAGGTACGTCGGGAGCACAGGACTTGGTCCTGGTCGTGCCGGGCCGGGGCTCAGCTGTTTGCTCCCCGGCCCTGATTCAGCTCTGTGTGGCCCCGCCGTGGCCTGTTCCGTGGTCACCGCGGGCCCTCTCTCAGGCACACGGAACTCTGTTCTGCCTTCCTGTTCTGGGGCAGCCTCTAGGCTTGGCTGCTATCAGTGTGAATTGGTGGGGATGCGTCTTGGCTATTCTGTGGTTAATGCGCGCTCCGTCCTCTACCGTGGCTTACGCGGGTAGGTGGCGTATTTTCCAAGAGTGGTGTAGAGTGGGGGGCTTGGACCCGGTGTCCTGCCCCCTGGACGCTGTCCTTTCCTTCCTTCAGTCTATTTTGGGTAGACTGTCGGCTTCGACGGTGAGGGTATATGCCGCAGCTATATCCTCTTGTCATGTGGGGTTTGAGGGCGTTACGTTGTTCAGCCACCCTCTTGTGAAGCGTTTCCTGCTTGGCGCTCGGCGTCTTAAGCCGGTGGAACGTTCTCGGTCTCCGAGTTGGGACCTCCAACTGGTCCTCGGCCGGTTGTCTGAGGCCCCGTTTGAGTCTCTTGAGCAGGCGTCTTTGGAACAGCTGTCTTCAATATTGCATTCCTGCCGGCCGTCACCTCCGCTAAGCGCGTGGGTGAGCTGTGTGCTCTCTCGGTGCGGCCTGAGTGCTTGTCTATTCAATCCAGTCTTCGTGCCAAAAAATATCCTGAACTCTTTAGTTTCAAGTTCAAGTTTCTTTAATAGTTGTCATACAGAAGTACAGAATACTTTTGTACAAAATGCTTCTTACTGTTGCGCTCCAGAGACATGACAAGATAAGTATGAAATAAAAACATAGTAAAAATTAGAAGTAAAAAAAGAGGTCACAGTGTCTGATTGAGTGTATTGTATTGAGTGTATTGAGCCGTACTGTATTGTACCCATTCTACAATCTGTTAAATAAAGTTTTCAGAAACTGATCTTCAAGATGGCGGAGTAACGACGCGCATGAGAGTAGCTCCGTGAGAATTTAAGTTTTACTACAGCCCATTTGACTTGGCTCGAACTGAAAGTAATACTTTATGTTCTCTGACTAAACAGACGACATTATCAGACATTTGGTATGTCTAAAAAACCAGCATCAAGATACAGGCGAAAGACAGAGATTGAAGAGGTAGAGGAAACGGGCTCCAGTACAGGCGATAAGATGGCGGAACCAACAGAGCTGACGCCAGCGATAATGAAGGAGCTGATTACCTCTACAATTCGTGCCGAGGTAGCTTACCTCCGTACAGAATTCCTGTCCGAGCTCCGTACCTCCCTCTCGGTCCTCCAGGCCTCGATATCCACACAGACGCAGAAAATACAGCATGTGGAGACTTCACTGGCGGATGTAGACAAGAGACTGACCACAGTAGAGACACTGTGTGCATCCACAGTAGAGACACTGTGTGCATCCTTAAGCGAAAACATCAACCTACGACTCAAACTGGATGACCTCGAAAACCGTTCACGCAGGCAGAACGTAAAAATTATTGGAATCCCTGAAGAAATCGAGGGGCAGAACTCCATTACATTCATGTCCGCCTTTTTCGTGGAGCTATTCGGTGAAGAGGCCTTCGACAAGCCGGTAGTCCTAGACCGCGCACATCGCTTGATGGCACCCAAACCGCACCAGAATGCCCCTGCCACATGCTAGTACGGTTCCATTATTCCCAGACGAAGGAGCTGGTCATGCGGCGCTCGCGTGAGCGGGGACGGCTAACATTCAGGGGCTCCACGGTACACATTTTCCCGGATCTTTCTGCGGACCTGTCCAGACGTCGAGGGGCATACAAAGACATCAAGAATCTGCTCCGCGAGGCCAACATCAGATACGGCTTGCTTTACCCGGCTAAGCTGCGCCTGACATTCGGTGGGGACGGCTACACATTTGACTCTCCAGAGCTGGCAGCCGATTTCTACAAGAAAAGAATCCTGCCTACACTAAAGGACTACCAACGCATGGATATGATACACATCAGTGGACTCTGGTCTTTCTTCCCGCACACTCCCGGCTGAAGTGGATCTGAACATTCTGGCTGACCGGTAACGTAACTAGCTAGACCGTTATTATTACTACTATTATTATTATGATTTATTTTATTCGCATTCGTCTACTGCCAGGGGAGCCACCACTTTTCGTCATTTTTCGCATTGGGATTACATGGGAGGTAATGGAAGACTATGTAAAAAACAATCTGTTATTGCTCCTATTATATACCATACTGTTGACGATATTGATGTGGGTAACAACATGGTATGATTGTTGCTATGCAATTGTTGCATACAGCGGCCAATTTGCTTGTTATAACCGGCCGGCTAGTCTTAACCTACTAAAGCTAATTTGTTACTACTATTTTTATTACGTAGAATACAAGCTGAATGTGAACCCGCCGGTGACTGTCACCTATTTTTTATTTAAATTTTTTATCATTTTTGTATTTCTTTTTCTTCCGGGTCACTGCCGGGTTGGTTCGATTACGTCACTTGCTATAGCCGGTTGGCTAACTTAGTTCACGTTGAATTCATTACTACTATTATTACTATTATTATTACTTAACTTGCTAAAGCTAACTTGTTACTATTATAATTTTTTCGTTAAATACTAGCTGACTGTCATCCCGCTGGCGACTAATACGTATATTCATTTTCATCCGGGTCACTGGTGGCTGACTTGATTACGTCACTTACCACAGCCAGCCGCCTGGCTAACTTTCAGTCAGTTCACGTTGGGTGCAAGCTGACGGGTTTACTCGCCCATACCCCACTCCTGGGGATATCGTATTATTTATTATCACTACATTAAATGCGCCGAATTGGCTGCAGGCTGACGATTTATCTTTGTCATGCTTATTCAAGTTAGCTATAGCTATATACGTGGTGTGTGTGTGTGTATATGTGTGTGTGTAAGTGTGTGTGCGTGTGTGTATGTGTGTGTCAGGGCGGTGATCAACTGGCCCCCGCCCCTGTGTGTGTGTATGCGTGTGAGTGTGTTAGTTATATGGAAAAGACAGGTTTGGTGCCACTATTCACCCTTATAAAATAACATACCACATGGCCCAAATACTTGGCGTAGAACTCTAACCAAAGAGAGATATCTTACATTCTACTGGTCTAAATAGGTATAGTACCTGTCTCTTGAGGGGGAGGACTACAATGAGATTCCAAACAGGGGTTCAGGTGTATACGTTAGAAACCTGTCTTGTCTAACCAAGCTAGTTACATATGATATATATGGCCACGTGTCGAGCATTTATTTATTTATTATTTATTATTTATTTTTTATTTTTTTATTTTTTTATTTTTTTATTAATATTATTATTATTATTACTATTATTATATTAAAAAAATTATTTTTTTTCCGGTTCTTGCCATGTGTAATTAAGAATCATAGTTCTCACGGGGTGCTCCTTTAGAGCACAGGGTGCACAAGGTTAGCTGTAATGCTAGGCACAGTCAGTGTTACTATGGCTGTGAGTAGTCACGCCCCACGGGGATGTGAGAGGGCGTTCTATGTTTGTTTGTTTTTCATTGCTAATATTCACAGTGAATATTTTTGTCTATTTTTGTTTATTGTTTTTTGTTTCTATTCTTATGACTTTTTCTCATCTTTAATTGTAAGCACCCTGGACCACCACTCTGCCATCTCAAATGTCATGAATATTTTTTCACTTTGTTATGCCAGTGTTTAATCCTAATAAGGGGCCAGGGGGCAATACTAACATAATTAGTTGGAATGTGAAGGGTGTAAATAACCCTGTGAAACATACTAGGATCCTTACTCACTTACAGCAGCTTGGGGTTGGCATTGCCTTTCTGCAAGAAACTCACCTCTGGCGAGTAGATCACTGTCGAATACACAGAGCTTGGGTAGGTCAAGTGTTCCACTCTGTTTTTCAGAGCAAAGCCAGAGGAACAGCCATTCTGATTAACAAAAACACACCCTTTACTCCATCTGATGTGATCTCTGACCCTAATGGCAGATTCATTATAGTTTCAGGAACTCTCTATTCCACAAGGGTAGTCCTAGTCAACGTATATGCTCCCAATTTTGGTGACACGCATTTCATCAATAAACGTATCTCTTCACTTCCCGACCTGAACTCTAATCAACTGATTATGGGAGGTGACTTTAATTGTGCTTTTAACCCAGCCTTAGATCGATCATCATCTAATCCAGCTCCACAATCTCAGACTGCTAGAGCCATAGTGTCCTTCCTGAAGCAATACGGTATTTCAGATGTCTGGCGCTTCCTTCACCCCACCGCCAAACAGTACTCTTTCTTTTCACCAGTTCATCATACATATTCTCGAATCGATTATTTGTTTATCGACAACACATTTCTATCTCAAGTGCATTCCTGCTCTTACGATAGCATTGTTATTTCAGACCATGCAGCAATAGTCTTAGAGCTAGCCTTCCCGGACAAATGTCCATCATTCAGGCCGTGGAGACTAAATCCACTATTGCTATCTGAGGACTCATTCTCGTCGTTCCTGTCCACTAAGATCAAATTTTTTATTGAGGTAAATTCTACCCCTGGCATGTCTATGTCCATCATTTGGGAAGCTCTTAAAGCTTTTCTCTGTGGAGAAATTATTTCTAATTGTGCTCGACGTAATAAACTGCGCAACAGCAGACGCTCTGAACTTTCAGACCAAATTCTTAAATTAGATTATTCATATTCAGTCTCTCCAACACCTTCACTTTATAATGAAAGAGTGACTTTACAGACAGAATTTAACCTCCTCTCCACCAATCATGCTGAGCAGCTTCTACTCAAATCACGCCAGTCTTTTTTTTTTATTTGGTGACAAACCTAGTAAAGTGCTGGCACTACAGCTAAAACACAGCACCGCTCAGAACTTGATCACGTAAATTAACTCTGCCACTGGAGAGATCTATACGGACCCATTGGAAATAAATGGTCAATTCAAAACATTTTATTCTTCACTATATACCTCTGATTCCCCTAAAGACCCTTCTCTCATGAATAGTTTTTTCGCAGATGTGGATATACCAGTCATAGACAAGGATTCAATGATGCTTTTAGAAGAGCCCATTAGCGCTGATGAAATTCAACAGGCTTTAACTATGATGCAGAGTGGGAAAAGCCCAGGCCCAGACGGGTTCCCTGTGGAATTCTTAAAAAAATATTCCACACAGTTATGTCCCATTATGGCTTCAATGTTTGAGGAATCATTTCAATCCCGCTCGCTTCCTCTGACTCTCTACCAAGCCTCAATATCCCTGCTCTTAAAAAAAGATAAGGACCCGAAAGACTGTGGCTCATATCGTCCTATTTCTCTCCTCAACAATGAAGCAAAGATCTTGGCAAAGGTACTCGCTCGACGACTGGAATCTGTTATACCAAGTATTATCCATCCAGATCAGTCTGGTTTTGTGAAGGATAGAATGGCTTTTTTCAACCTGCGGCGCCTTATGAATATAATTTACTCTTCCACCGAGTCTCCCGTCGCAGAGGTCGTTGTTGCGCTAGACGCAGAGAAGGCCTTTGACCGGGTTGAATGGGACTACTTATTCTATACATTGCAGAAATTCGGTTTTGGCGAGAAATTTGTGTCCTGGGTCAAACTTTTATACTCCTCTCCAGTGGCATCAGTTCGAACAAATGATGTGACTTCGGAATATTTCCCCCTACATCGCGGTACAAAACAGGGTTGCCCTCTCTCCCCGCTACTATTTGCGTTAGCGATCGAGCCACTAGCTATTACCTTTCGCATGGACCGCCATGTCCAAGGCATCATTAGAGATGGACAGGAACAAAGAATCTCGCTATATGCGGACGATGTCCTGCTGTATATCGCGGATCCAGTGGCCACACTTCCACGTGTCCTTCACATACTACACGAGTTTGGTGTCTTTTCTGGTTATAAATTAAACTTAAACAAGAGTGAACTTTTTCCCATAAACTCTTTAGCTAGAAATATCCCCCCCTCTATGTTCCCCTTCAAGCTTTCTCCAAGCTGCTTCCGTTACCTTGGCATAATGATAACACATAAACATTCTAATCTCATAGTGTCCAACTTCACCCCTCTACTGGAGCGCACCAAGCAGGATTTTATCAGATGGTCGTCACTTCCTTTATCACTTGTTGGCAGAGTGAACACTGAAAATGAACACATTACAGAAATTTCTGTATTTATTCCAAAATATTCCAACCTTCATTCCAAAGTCATTTTTCAAAGCCCTCGACAGGGCAATATCATATTTTATTTGGAATAAACGCCCAGTCCGAATAAATAAAATTGCCCTACAGAAGCCTAAATCGCAGGGAGGCTTTGCACTACCCAATTTCTTGGCCTACTATTGGGCTGCAAATATTCACAGCATTCTCTATTGGAGTCATTCCCATTACGGACTCTGTCAGTGGGTACCGGCATGGGTGGACATGGAAAGGGCATCTTGTTCTAGAACATCTTTGTAATCCTTAGTTTGCTCTTCGCTCCCAGTCACAACCGCCCAGTACACCAACAACCTCTTAGTACAACACTCCCTCCGGATCTGGTCCCAGTTCAGAAAACACTTTGGTCTCCACGCCATGTCACCATCGACACCTGTCCACAAAAACTTCCTTTTCCCTCCCTCTATGGTGGATGAAACCTTCAGCAACTGGTTTAAGAAAGGCATTCTGAGCATTTATGATTTGTACCAAGACAGTTCATTTATGTCTTTCACACAACTGTCCCTAAAGTTTAACTTACCAAAAACAAATTTTTTCAGATATCTACAGATACGTGATTTTGTTAAGAGCAAATTTGCTCAGTTCCCCCATACACCTCCAAAAACTGTGATCGACCGCATCTTGGAGGTGAAGGTTGCAATCAAAGGCTCAATATCCAAACTATATAACATCATATCCCTTTCCCTACCCTCCTCAGTATTGGCTATAAGACAAAACTGGGAGTCCGATCTAAATCATCAATTTACAGACAAAGAATGGGAAAATGCTCTTGCCCGAATACACTCTTCTTCAATATGTGCCCGCCATTCACTGATACAGTTCAAGCTCCTCCACCGTCTATATTGGTCAAAGACTAGACTTGCGAAGATAAATCCTGGCATGGATCCCACATGCGACCGGTGCCACCAAGCCCCCGGCTCACTTATTCATATGTTTTGGCATTGTCCAGCACTGGCCCCTTTCTGGACTTCCATTTTTAAATCTTATTCAGACATATTAATTATGAATGTTGACCCATGCCCTCTTATTGCATTATTTGGTCTGACACCGGAGAACGCTGCAATATCTATTGGGCAATCCAATGCCATGGCCTTTGCCTCACTCATTGCCAGACGCCTCATCTGCTCTGGCTGCAATTGTAGCTTACCACCACCGGTATGACTGTGTATGAACGAATAATGGACTCTGTGAAGCGCTCTGAGTCAGAGAAGAGCGCTATATAAATCCAATCCATTATTATTATTATTATTATTATTATTATTATTATTATTATTATTATTATTATTATTATTATTATTATTATTATTATTATTATTATTATTATTATTATTATTATTATTATTATTATTATTATCCTATTCAACTGGAAGGCAGCCACTCCCCCTTCACACTTACACTGGATGAGGGATGTTATGTCTCTTATACATATAGAGAAAAGCAGATTTACAATACAAAGGCCACACAGATACCTTCCACAAAACATGGCAGCCCTTCCTATCTCATTTCAAAACCCATATGACTCCTTCCAAACTTTGGACCCCATGACCACCCTCCTCCCCCTATCTACCTTCCTGACACTGCTAGCCTACGTATGGCTGGGGAGATGGCATTGTGGTGGTCTGCTAAGGGTGTTACATTTACTTTCCATTTTATTTGGTTTACCATCTGGAAATTACACTACTAAAATGGAGAGTATCGCTTATATTATATATTATTATTACGGTCTATATATATATTTTTTTTTTCTTTTTTTTTTCTTTTAATTTTACTTCATTTCTTTTTGCGTAGCTTTGTCTGTCACATCTGTATTTATGTTTAATTATTTAATTTTTTAAAATTTTTATTTCATTTTTTATTTTACATGTATGTTTGTCGTCGCCCTCACTGGGTGGGATGGGGTGGTATTAGGGGATAGGAATGGGGAAGGAAATGGAAGTTGTATAATTTGGATAACTGAAATGTATAAATATGTACTAATTCTTCCAATAAAAAAAAGATAAACTAAAAAAAATTCATTTATTCATTCATATACAGCAGGTCAGCAACCTTTTTGACATGGAGTGCCTGTTTGAAATATAGTTGTAACTAGTGTGCCTCAACAATATTCCATGCATCGTAATATCTTTTTCTCATAATCAGGTCTTTTTAATGATAATTTTTACATTATTACATCATTATTGTTATTGTTATTATTAACAATATTATTATGATGGTTGTATCAACCCTAAATCTGAGTTTGGGGGGGGGGGGGGGGGGGTGCAATACAGACAAACAGTTGCATAAAGTGCGACCATTTCACTCACATTTGCCCATTCATTTTTGGACACATCACACACCATCGGTGTGTGTACTGTACGTGTGCTGTCATAGCTCCACCTACAGGCCTAATGGAGAACACCAGGAGAACACCAGGATGTGAATGGAGGGTGACTGTGAGGTATATCATGTAAATAAGTTTTGATTGATCGCAAGACTACACTGTAAAAAAAATAAAAATAATAAGTTACCAGAACGATTGTTATATTAGTATTGGCCGAGCGTCCCGCTCTAGCCCTATTGAGATATCCCTTATCTCCTAGTACCTAATGTACTCCAATACGAACAACTTAATGCACCCCACCTGATCGGGCCCCGCCCCTATGGAGGCGTAGCCTATATAACCATAGCTATGGTCACCAACACACTCTTCCTCGCCAAATCTCGTTCCAGCAAAAGATCCCTCAAAAGGGAACTCAGGGCCGCGTAGAGCGGGACGCTCGGCCAATACTAATATAACTAGGTTATATACATAACCTATCGTTATATATATTATATGGCCATCGCGTCCCGCTCTAGCCCTATTGAGATATGGGGTAGAGCGGACGCGAGACCCGACAGATGTACCCCCTGAGGACCCGTAAGCCCACATCAAGGGGTGCGGGGAGCCCCGTCACCCCATCCTTCCTAATGAAGGGGGGGCGCAGTCAACTCCACCTGAATGCGAACAAGGGAGAACTAGAACCCCTTGAACACACCGCACAGGCGGAACCACATGTGACTCAACACACTGTGGCCCATACCCACACACTCCTGCTACCCTACCAAAGGACGGGAAGCAGGAAAGGCCACAGACCCCAGAACCGCCTGGGAGACAGAACCCCCGGTCATGTCCATGAGGTAAAACCTTACAAAGGAGCCTGGGGAGGACCATGAAGCTGCAGCACAGATGTCCTCCACCGAGGCCCCACCCAGGAGAGCGGCAGAGGCAGCCACCCCACAAGTGGAGTGCGCCCTGACGCCCCCAGGGGGATCCTGCCCAGCCAACGTGTAGCAGAGGGCAATGCCCTCGCACAACCAATGGGACAGGCGCTGTTCGATAGTGCCTTACCGGCATGAGAACCACCGTGACAGACAAAAAGCTGAACGGTGACCCCGAGGTCCTGAGTACGGCTGAGGCAATTCCCAAAGCACGGACCGGACATGACAGGTGAAGGCCCGCATCTAACTCACCACCGTGAGGAGGCGGATGAAACGCCTGAACCACAATATCCCTGGAGCGGAAGAACTCCGGATATTTACAGGCACGAAGGCAGGATTAGGCCGCAGAGTGGCACCGCAATCGGAACGAAAGACAGTCACTCTGGTCGTACCGAGAGAGCACAAAGCACACCCACGCGTCAGCGGAGGTGACGGCCAGCAAGAACGCGGTCTTGAACGACAGCTGTTCCAACGGCGCCTGCTCGAGCGGCTCAAACGGGGCCAAGGACAACCGACCGATGGAGATGGAGGACGCCCATAGCCAGCCGCCCGCCGCCTGGTGCAGACAGGGGGAGCGTACTCCTCCCTGTCTGTCGATACACGACACTGACGTCGTATCGTCCGTCCTGATCAACACCATTTGTGGACCAGAAGGACCGCTTTCAACACCAACACATTGAACGTAGCGCAGACCGGGCAGCATGGTTTGCCAGCTGCCCCCTACTGCGTTGGCCCGACGCGTCACCAGCGAGGGAGGCGTCGGTGAAAACGCGACGTGAGACAGCACCGTAACCGTCCTAGGACGGAACCTCCCGAGCGTGTTGACAACACGCTCTGAGAGGGATGCCCATAGCCCTCCAACCGTTGACTGGGAAGAGGAGTACATCCAGTCTACAGCAACCCCAGGCTGGTAGAGACCTGCCTGGTACGAGACCTGACGATCCACCTTGACCGCGAAGGACCAGAACGTCGTCAGGGCAGAACACTCCGTAACCCCTGACGACGCAGAGGCCCCAGTGCGGCCTCCACGCACTTGGTGAAGATGCGGGGAGCCAGAGAAAACCGAACGGCAGCCTCTGGTACTCATACGCTAACCCTGCAAAGGAAGCGTAGGTAAGCCCTAGGATGGAAGATCGGAGATGCGCATACGCATCCTACAGGTCTATGGAGGAGAACCAGACCCCCACCTGACAGTGTTCAACACGCAGGAGATGATCCAAAAAATGCTGAACCTTCCCGTGGGACAGGTCCAGCCTGGGACTGACACCCCCCCCCCTCCCGATTTCTCAGGCAGAGAACACCGGGAGGAGAATGCCACGACGATGGCTTGCTTCGTCCACAGAGATTGGATCTCGTTGACCAGAGCTGTCACTGCTGGAGACCCTGACAATAGGGTCTGTACCAAACCTGAAAACGGGTGGGGTAGTGTAAACACAAGTCCCCGCCTCAGCGTTCTCTCCATCCACCTCGACATATGGTACTGCCGTAGTCATATGTGATGACACTCCCAACGCACCCGCCGCCATGTGGCGCAGGTCCGCCAGGAACTGTAGATAGTTGGCCCGGTCCCCCCGCTGTGCGTAGCCAACCCTGGAACCGTGCGAGCAGAGCGTTCCGTGCCGGGACATCTGACCCTGACACCACCCACGAGGCAATCGCACCCAAGGGGGGACCCCGACAGAAAGGGCCGGTTTGATACGGGGGGCTTCCTAGGTGAAAAAAGCCCCCCCACTGAACACCCCTCCAGAACATGCTGAGGAGTTGTTCTGCAGCCGGACATGCAAGGTGTAAGGACCCCATGGGTTCCTACACACCGTAGCCCTGCAGTGATATTACTACCACCCCAAATCACGCGTGCCTGCGAGACCACTGCCAATATTTCAGGAGTGGGAGGCACCAACATGATACCTGGCCTGGCGAAGGCGAGGCCGGGGAAGCCCGCACTGTGTGCCTCAAAAGGTTTCGAGCCCCCATGCTGACAACACTTAAGTTGACAGACGTAACACCAGGCTCAACCAACACAGCTTATGGTGTGGGAGCCGCTTGACAGCACAACATTCTCACGGACAGACCCAGGCTCAGCCATCAACTGGGTGTCAGCCCCTGTCCCCATGAGAAGCGAAAGTGGGGCCGCCCGCGCTTCAACGAAGGCACGCGGCCCGCAGCCAAAGGAAACAATCAGAGCCCACTTTTTCCGCTGGTGTTGGGGAAGGGAGTGATCGGAGAGCGGGCTGCTCACGGCAGGACGGTGACGGCTTGTTTGTTCAAGCCAAACCCATCCTACATGGCCGATCCCTCGGCCGCCAAGGCTGTCGGCCTTGTGGACACCTGTCGAATCAACGCCCAGGATACCTCCGGCGGGGGAAAACATGGCCGCCTGTCGAGGGCCTCGTCATCGCCGCTGACGAGGCCGTGCTCTCTCTTCTTCTGGCTGTGCGGTGTGAGGCGGTGTGGGGCGGTGTGGGGCCTAGGACAATACCGCCCGCGCTCCAGCAGAAGACCAAAATCCCCTGCGGAGAGGGGAACCCTGAGCGGTTATAGCTTGCGGCTGGGTCAAAGCTAATAACGTCAACAACCTCGCGCGATGTGTCGACGTCGGCTGGCCCTCAAGGCCCCGCCACCAGACACCATTTTTTCAAAAAAAAAAAAACACAGTTCTAATCGCTGCCAATTCGATACCGTGGCGGTACAGGCTTTAGCAGCCCACCAGCCACTCGCCAGGCCGACCCACCCATGGCGTCGGCCGGGCGGGGCACTGTTTCAATATGTCAAAAACAAAGAACTGATGTTAACACAGAGCACCAGTGGTGGTTGCAAACAGCAACCTCCACTGTGGTGTGCACCATGAAAGGGTTAAATGAATAAAAGAACTAACCCACAAAATACTGTAGAATGAGCAAACCCATATACACAACGTTAAGGGGAGGCGGACCAGAGCGAACTAGTCCCGCCTTCATTCAAAATATTCACAACAGCACACCAGCCCTAGCTTAGCCCATTTACCAAAAAAGGTAAACAAAGCCCCCCCCGCACTACTCCCCCAGTAGACACCGATTGACCGTCAGCATAAATGGTTGAGAGGAGAGAAAGCTGTAGCAAAGACAGACCTTCTCATAGCAGAGTGACAGAACGAAACAGTAGCCCCCTACACAGGGCCGCCTCAGGGGGTGGGGGGCCTCGCGTTTAAAACCTGCACAGGGCCTCACATTTCTCCCAGGCGGCCCTGCCCCTACACTACTACAGCCTAGCGTGAGGCGATGTGGGACCCAGATCAACAACCGCCTGCGCACAGACACGCAACATGTTTACCATGTCGGCTGGACCCATAGCCCCACTACCCGACGCCAATGTGGATAGGAACTAGCCAGCTGAGCCATAACCCGCCGTTAAGTCCCATCCTGCAGTAGTATAGCTCTACTGCTACACCGCCGAGCTCACGCATCGGCCCCAGATGGGGACACCGTTCCACAGACCCCGCCGGAACACAAAGGTAACATATCTGGCTAGGCTACCTAGCCACGGCCTACCCTGTTGTCAACCCATTTACCCGTAAAAAAGGTAAATAGGACTCAGCAAAAAAACCCACAACAGCTACCGACTGACCTTCATTGATGAACCGGGCAAGAGGAGGGAGAAGTGACAACATCTCACGGCGGAGACATTAGAACAGCGTAGCAGTTAGCATGTAGCAGTAGTGGTAGCATGTAGCATTAGCGATAGCATGTAGCATAGCATTAGATGTTTAACAGCACGTCCAAGACCGTTTGGAAACCGTTCACTGCAGTGAAATGTTCACCAAACCATCCTGCCCCCAGTGCCAACACACAACATGGTTGTGTAACAAAACAAACCAGCATTACTAACACTAATACCCATGCCTGAAGACACAGGGCCTACCTGGGTACAAGCTGGCCCGACAGCCAATCTTGCACTGCTGAACCTTGGTCTGCTGCCATCAGACGAGGAACATCAACATAGGCCCGTTGTGTCGCTGAAAACATGCTTCGAAGATGCCAGGGGCCAGCAACCTCCGGTAAGCTTCCAACATTATGAATCTTCTCCGATCTTTTCATCCTACTAGTTACATACGGTGCACGCAGCCGTTATGATGGAACGAAAATAGAGGAAGAGTGTGTTGGTGACCATAGCTATGGTTATATAGGCTACGCCTCCATAGGGGCGGGGCCCGATCAGGTGGGGTGCATTAAGTTGTTCGTATTGGAGTACATTAGGTACTAGGAGATAAGGGATATCTCAATAGGGCTAGAGCGGGACGCGATGGCCATATACGATATATAACTTCAAAATATTGAGTTCAGTTACTGTGCATTAAGGTTTTCAGTTTTCAATCCATAATAAGTTAACAGAAAAATAAGTACACAACCACATTATTTCAACCTAATAAAACTATGTTTATTGTCATTGTTTTAAGAACACAAGTTGATTTGGTAATACTCACATTTTGAGTAAAAAAAATGGCTTTTAACATGTGCAATGTTCAATGAAATAGAAAAATAAATAATAAAATTTGTTGATTAATCCCACTGGTCACAATGGTGACCGTAATAATGTTTTTGTTATAAGGCTCTGCAAATGTTACTGAATGATGTAGCAATGTATTTCCAGCTAAATTGAAATAATAAACAAATAAAGGGTCTCAATTAAATATGTGGTAGTAAAAAGAACCTGTGGGAGGATTTCAACAAGATAAATGCGACAACAGTGCAAAATATTTCACTATAATATAAAAAAAAAAAAAATCCCACCAACTTCTCCCACACCTGCTCCGATGCAATCCCACAGGACGTGCCCGGGCTGTGTGAATATTAAAGGCAACCAACTTGTGCAAAGCCTGCGGCGAAACATGTAACCTACACCTACTGTACCTTACTGTACCTCTGCTTGCATACAGCACAGCAGGTAATGGCGGCGTTAATCAATGGAACATGTAACCGCCTGTAGCTTACCTCTGTGCTGCATGTTTGGCTGCGGCATTGTGCAAAGCCTGCGGCGGCGGCGTGGGTGAATTGCTCTGTGCTGGCACGCAAGCTTGCACGTTGGCGGCAGGGTCCATCGCGAAATAGTTACTGTTTAGTTAGTTAGTTAGTTAGTTAGTTAGTTAGTTAGTTAGTTAGTTAGTTAGTTAGTTAGTTAGGCAGTTGGCGATAGCGATATGGCATTAACCAACAAGGGCATTAACGCAAACACAAGGACCTCTCGAGCACCTCTCAAACACAAGGACCTCCTCTCAGAGCACCTGGGGGAGCCTCATGCGCATGCGCGGCCACTCTGCCGCGTCTGCCGCGTCTGCCGCGTCTCTCTTGCCGCGAAGGCTGCCGCGAAGGCCGTGTGCTAGTGGCCGTGTGGCCAATCAGAGAAACGCTGAATGAAAAGCTGAACACAAGTTGGTTGCCTTTAATATTCACGTGCCCGGGCTGGATGCACAGCCTGCACACTCTCACCTGTTTGTTATGAATGACCCTAAACCAGGTCGAATACGGCAGGGATTTTACAAATTCAGTAAACGTAACCTTTACGAACCTTGTGCCATCTATTATGTCTGTTCCTGGCCACGCTCTTCTCTTAATCGGCGATACCGCCTTCACTCCCCATTGCTTCAATTTCCAGAGGATGTCACCATCCGTTATATATAAAGGCAAGGCCAAAAAAGAGACGACAACCTCGTCATTTGACAACTCTCTTGCTATTACTCTACTGTCCTTGATTTTGATTCCATCCATCAGTTTCTCCTTCACCTCCTCACCTCAAGTTTATTTTGTTTTTATTCATTCTGAACCTTTATTAATACATGTTTCTGTTTCAGTGAGTGGGGCGCTTTGCTCAGGTGAAGGGGGGGGGGGGCTAATGCTGTAAGCCACAGGTGCGGCGTGTGACGGCAGGGCAGCAGGCAGCAGAAATACCGTCATTGACACGCAACGCAGACGCAGCCTTATGTTTACCAGATTAATAGGATCTCCTGTTTATTTCTATGTTTAATATTGTTTTCATATTTTGTTCTTTCTGGACATTATCTATCTACCTAGGTCGTCCTCGGACGGGCCCTCCATCGGTGCTTCCAGTCATCCCGATCCTCCATGCATCTGGCTAGCTCACCGGTGCATTCTGTTCCCACATCTCTCCTGAGTACGTCCACGTAGGTTAATGTGGGACGTCCTTGTGATCGATGCCTGTGTGTTGGTTCCCACAGCACAAGTTTGCTGGTTAGCATCTCATGGTGTCTCTGGCAGTGACCTGCCAGCCTCATTCTCCTGACTGCCACTTTCTCGCTCACCCTTAGCACCCCCCCATACAAGTTTGCTGTTATACATTATGACCTCGGTTTTCTTGACATTTAGCCTAAGGCCAACCTTGGCGTACTCTGTCTCCACTCTGCACAGGAGTTCCTGTGCCTGCTCCACGTGGTCAGAGAGCAGGCTGATGTCGTCCGCGTAGTCAAGGTCTGTTAGGACTATGGCAGGGTGTCGTCTCGATCTCCTTGGGGTTATTGTGAGACCAAGTTCCTGCTCCCGTCCATTGATGGCCTTCCTGAGCACATAGTCGAGGACTATGACGAAAAGGAAGGGGGCAAGGGTGTCCCCTTGCATCACTCCAGCCAGGATGTCAAATTCTTCACTGTTGCCGTCTGGGGTTACCACCTTGGCCCTTGTACCCGTGTGCATGGTCCCTATGGCCCGGAGTAGATTGGGAGGGACTCCGTAGGCCTTGAGTATCCTCATCATCACGGCTCTGTGTATCGAGTCAAAAGCCTTTTTGAAGTCGATAAAGCACAGTACCGCTGTCAGGTTGTTCTTCTTCACCTCCTCGATGATTCTTCTCAAGGCCAAGATCTGGGCCACAGTGGTCCTCTTCTCTCGGAAACCATTTTGGTTCTCCCTGAGGTGGGGGTCGATGGCATTCCTTATCCGGTTTAGTATCATGCGATTGTACATCTTTGCAATGACACATGTCAGACTTATGCCACGGTAGTTGTCTGGCTTCGAGAGATCTCCGGACTTAGGCACTGGGATGATGTTAGAGAGAGACCACATATCAGGCTGGTTGTTTTTCATCAGGGCATGGTTGCAGAACTCCAGGATGATGTTGTCAAGGTCACAGTTCTTATAGACATCTGGGGGAATGCCGTCCGGCCCAGAACTTTTTCCCTGCTTCAGTGTGGATTTCACTTTGGTAAACTCCCTGGCTGTGAAGGGACCATCGTCAATGGTGAGATTCGTGAGGACGGCAGGTATCGTCTCCTCATCTTCATCCACTGTCAAGTGTGTTCCCAGTAGATTTCGGAAGTGAGTGAACCAGGAGGTCACCCTCTCCTCTGGGCTGTTGACTTCTACCTGTCCCTGCTTCGACCTTTTCCTCCCACTCATCTCATTGATGACCCTCCATGCCTCCCCGTACTGCTGTTCACCATGCGCTGCCTCCACTCTCTGCACCTTCTCCATCAACTCCTCCCCCCTTATCTTGTCGTAGGTATCGAACAAAAGCTGTTTGGCCTTTTTCAGTACCTTGCGATTCTCTGCAGTCTGCTCATGCCTGTAGCCTCGTCGTGCCTCCTCCACACCCTCACACACCACCATGACTTCTGGGTGTTTGGACCTCCGGGAGACCCCATTCCTCTCCACCACTGGAACACACATCCTGGCCGCCTCTTCATTCGCAGCAAGGAACCGCCTGTATTTGGTATTAGGCTCCTCCTCCTCACCTAGCAGCTGAAAGCGATTCCTCACTTCCACTGCGTACCTAGTTTGAAGGCCAGGGTTGACTGAGAACGCCGTCCAGTCATACTGGGTCTTCAGGATTGGTTTGGGGACCCTGAGGCTCAGTCGCACCCTCATGGAGACCACTCGATGATCAGAGCCCACAGAGTTGAACGTGCTGTAAGGGTCAGCATTCAGGATGGAGTTCCTCCACCTTCGTCTTACTAGTATGTAGTCCAGTTGATGTTGCATACCGGTAGCCCGATCCTGGAAGGTCCATCTCTTGCCCCTTCTTTTCTGGAACATGGTGTTCGCAGCCAGTAGCTTGTGTTCCATCAGTAGGGCTGCCAGGTATTCGCCATTGCGATTGGTGGATTCGTGGTGTGTGAAAGGTGCATCCTCTGGTCCGAGCCTTGCGTTGAAGTCACCCAGGATTGCTAGGAAGTTGTGAGCCGGGATATCATAGACCGCTGTTGCAAGGTCCTCATAGAACTTCTCCACCTCCTCAGCTAGTGCCACATTGGTGGGTGAGTACACGACTATGACAGTTGTAACTGGGTTGCCATCAAAGTCAGCAATAAGGATCCTGTTGGTGTGATAGCGTACCCTACGGAGAGCTTTATGTGCTCGAGAACTCAGCAATAGCCCCACGCCGCCAGTGGCAGCTTGTGCCTCGTTTCGCCACGCTGATGAGGTGATGAACCAGCATCTCTCCACTCTGTGATACACTATCTGATCCTCAGCATGCACTCTTCTATGCTCCTGGATTCCCAGGATCTCAACTCCCCTTTCCTCGGCACGGTGTGCCAGTTCCTAAACAAGCAAAAACGGGCAACAAAAACATCCAGTGGTTTTCTGTTCTGCAACTGCGAGTCTGACACTGCTTCCCAGCCCTACAAGTGGTCAAGAAAAGGAACATTCAAATATATGTAGCCACCTGAATATGTCTGGCTATTATTCAGGGTGGCTAACTTTAATCTTTTGCATTTCCTGTGTTCACAAGGACGTGGTAACCAGTTGACCGCTCTTGATCATACCTACCCGGACATGGACACTTAACGTGCGGTTCTCTTTGATCACCCCTTCCCGACATTGACTATTAACTTGCTGCTCTTTGATTCTCTTTCTTCAAAACATTGACGTTTCATAGCGAGACAGGACTACAGGTGCCGGCAGGGGGCGGTGGTGGTCGCTGGGCAGGAAGGACATCGGGCGAAGAAGAATAGGTTCAACGCCAAGTGCAGCAGAGAGGAACTCTCTTTTTGGCATTCTACACGGAGGAGGAAGGACGTCTACAACGGGAGCACCAGCGAGTGCAGCAGCGAGGAACAGACTCAGCTACAAAACGGGTTATCCTAGGAATATCTGCGTTTGGTTCATGTGCCAGAGACACTGTGAAGGAATCAACAGGCGAGCATCGCCGAAGACCAGGTGGTGGACATTGGCCACCTTGCGTTAGCTGTGTATAGGCGTCATAGCAGGAGGGTTCAACACGACCCACAGTTTAGCTGTGTTTAGGCGAGTACCACAG
Organism: Notolepis coatsorum; assembly: GCF_963971535.1. NCBI lineage: Eukaryota > Metazoa > Chordata > Actinopteri > Aulopiformes > Paralepididae > Notolepis > Notolepis coatsorum. The sequence continues at coordinate 75,797,288 of NC_140168.1, forward strand.
TTTAGCACGCGCGCCGGCCCACCTCTTCAGCCCAGCAGAGGATGCCACTACACTGCACGATTCTCCAGACTCTCCAAGCCGTTGCCCAGCATCACCTGCCCCAGCGTCTACTCCGCCCCGCTGGCTGTTATCGCGGGATCTCCGTCGGCCATCTTAGCATCCGGACTAGTGGTGCTGAGGTTGGGCCAAGTATAAGATAAGTATCAGCGGTGCTCTGAGTGTTGAAACGTGTTTGGTAGACAGTCCACTGTGTGGTGCAGGCTCTGTAAGAGTGAAGATAAACGGTGCTTTGAACGAACGCTGGAGAGCAGTGTATGGGGCACCCCAACCATTTCAAGCCGGCTTTAGATAGACTTTATTTGCTAAATGTGGGCCCACTGTTAATTTCTTTTGAGTGTAATAATAATGTGTGTTCCTTTATTAAATTCCCATTCAGTAACCCCTTTATCCATCTCCCTCTTCCTCCCCTCTCCCCCCACCTACGGAGTCTGTTACTGAGTCTGTTGTCTTAACCCTTTTCTGCCCGGGTAATGCTCATTATTATTTAACCCTTTCCCCACCTCTGCCTATAGTTCATTGTTAAAGGTCTCTACAGGTCATTAAGGAAGGGTACTGCTTTGGGGAGCGAATACATCATCCATCTTACTGCCATCACGTGTGGGAGGGCACAGGAAGTATTGTGGAAGTGGGGGTGTGTGGGGAGCTACTGCTGATCGCCCTGGAGAGCAAGAAGGACCAGAGTACCATCCCTAGGTCAGTGAATCCTAGGCCCCATCCGCTCCTGCTGCTCGACCTCCACTTTGACATTCCTGGCCTACAGTCTGGGATCCAGCTAGACTCAGCTCTGCTGTGTCCCGCTACCAGGTGGCCGTGTACAACCACTCCCATAAAGCAGGGATAATCCACCCTGCTACATATAGTTATAGGACAGACTTTTTTGGATTTTGGCCACTACACTCATTATTAATCAACCTCTGTATTGCGTGCGCCTTTTCCAGCCTAGCTGTGTTTTGTTCTCGTTTGTTTTCTAACTTCCTCAGTTTAGTTTAGCTACTGTTTGTTTTGCTTTTTTTTATTTAAAGTGTCTCTACTGCGAGTATATGCAGCACCGTCGTGTGACGTGTTTATTGTTTTGTAAGTTTTTGAAGACTTGCTCTCTCATTTTTTTTTTTTTTTAACAAATGTTTTTTATTTCCCCCTTTTTTTACATAAAACCAGACACACAATACATAAACAATGGAAATCCACAATAAATCACAGGACTATGATTGACACAATAATAACAATAATGACAGCCCAGTACAAAATAAATGCAGATTAAAAGATTTACCCATAATAAATGCAATACAATACCTATGCTCTTGCTCGCTCTCCCCCCCCCCCCCCCCCCCTCAGGACCCCCTCTTGGACAATCCATCCATTATTCCGTTTAACACCAGGAATTACAAATTCATATGCTAACCTTTATCCTCTCCACCACCTCTAACCAGATTGCTATGCTGGCTTCACTAACACCTAAAATTCTTGCGGTAGATATCTCTAGATAAATCACATCGAGATAGGTAAGAACCCATACCTTCCGGCACATTTTATCCGGTTGAATCCAGCGTGATGCTATCAGCTTTTTAGCAGCCCTAAGACCGGACAAAATTAGTCTCTTTACCTGTATAGAGGCTGCTAACTGAGAAACATCATTCAACATCAATACAGAAGGCAGTACAGGACTACAGGTATGGTCAGAAATAAAAATTCTGATAATTGTGTGGTTACTTCTTCCCAGAATGTCTTAACCGGAGGGCATTCCCAATACATATGCATAAATGTACCAATATCACCGTTTAAACTCTCCTTTCTTTTCATTACCAAGTTACTCTAATTAAAGGAGCAGTGCTCAAATTCGAGAATCTACATCTACCTCTCGTCGTGTCTGTTCTGCGTTTGGGTCCTCCGCCAACACCATCCTTAACACTAGTGGTCCGCGGGCGGCTAGGTGGTGTAGTGGGCAAGGCGCTCGCCATCAACGCTGGAGACGCTGGGTTCGAATCCAGCTCTCGGCGTTGCTATCAGCTTGGCTGGTCGTTCATACTAACACAATTGGCAGTGTTAGGGGTGGGAAAGCTGATGGGTGGGTCCTGGGCGTTGTGGACAGCGACCCCTACAGTTCGGTCGGGGCGCCTGCACAGCGAGGGTAGGATCTGGAGGGAGGTAGTGTGACCTTCCACACGTTACACTCTCCCGGTGAGAATCTGCGCTGCCAGGCTGGCTGCCGGCTGGCTGCACATGTGTCGGAGGAAAGCATGTGACAGTCTCCAGCCTCCCGGACCAACAGTAGGGGGGAGTGCGCAACAACCAGGAAGGGGGTTGGGAATTGGCATAACGACTAACAGTGGGATGGGAGAAAAATCGGAAAAAGGAGGGGGGGGAAAAACAAAAAAAAAACAAAAAAAAACACTAGTGGTCCGCATAAACAAGACGTTTTGGAACCACTGATCTAGACAATCTCTAAATGCGTTCTATGCATACGGCCTGGGCGGCCAGAGCATCTAACTGTTCTTTTATTTATCTACTTTTTCTCCCCATTTTCTATTTTTCTCCCTTCCCCAATTTCACATATTGTCCAATTCTATCCTCCCCTGTCTCGAACGCTGTTGGCCATGCCTCCCACAAGCTGGCTGCAATGTGGACGAAGCCTTGCATCACGTGTCCCCTCGTACTCGAGGAGGCAGCCGTCGCATCTTTTCATTATTATTATTATTGAAAAGTTCTGGATTTTTCAAGTTGTATTTGGGGGCAATTGACCAATGGTAGGCTTTTTTTTTCTTTTTTTTATATGGGTACGAGTTTCTTATCTGGGTAAGAGTGCTCTCGACCACTCTTAGAATTTGGTCTTGCCTAAGAGAAAGGCAAACATAAGAAAACATTGCTGAATCCCAGGTAAGAACAAAATAAGAAAAAATGCTACCTCTTAGCATGCAACGGCCCACATGTGGGCCCTCTTGAGGACGATTTGCCCACCGGCACTTTGGCGACCTCTAACTGTTCTTTTATTTATCTACTTTTTCTCCCCATTTTCTATTTTTCTCCCTTCCCCAATTTCGTATATTGTCCAATTCTATCCTCCCCTGTCTCGAACGCTGTTGGCCATGCCTCCCACAAGCCGGCTGCAATGTGGACGAAGCCTTGCATCACGTGTCCCCTCCGGTACTCGAGGAGGCAGCCGTCGCATCTTTTCACCTGCACAGCGCGATCTCTCAGCGGCGAGGGTCTGCGTGGGAGGGAAACGCCGCCCTCGTTGCTTCCTGATTCTACTGCGCAGGCGCACCAACCGACCTGTAGGAGTCGCTGTCCACAACGTCCGATCCCCACCCACCAGCTTCCCACCCCCTAATACTGCCAATTGTATTAGTATGAACGACCAGCCAAGCTGGTAGCAACGCAGAGAGCTGGGCTCGAACCCAGCATCTCCTGCGTTGGTGGCAAGCGCCTTGCCCACTGCGCCACCTAGCCGCCCAGCATCTAACTGTTCTAACAACAATATATAATCCATTTCAGACAGAACGCACGCAATAAGTTATTATAATAATAATTATTATTATTATTATTATTATTATTGAAAAGTTCTGGATTTTTCAAGTTGTATTTGGGGGCAATTGACCAATGGTAGGCTTTTTTTCTTCTTTTTTTTTATCTGGGTACGAGTTTCTTATCTGGGTAAGAGTGCTCTCGACCACTCTTAGAATTTGGTCTTGCCTAAGAGAAAGGCAAACATAAGAAAACATTGCTGAATCCCAGGTAAGAACAAAATAAGAAAAAATGCTACCTCTTAGCATGCAACGGCCCACATGTGGGCCCTCTTGAGGACGATTTGCCCGACCTCTAGCGGCTCGGGTGTGCATATTTTGTAATACAATATATATATATATATCGTTGCCTGTCGATAGCCGTTTCAGGCGACAAAATCCGTTCAGCGGTTCTCGAGTTACATGCCAATATGCGAGGCGTGCGCCGAAGTACACGGCAGACTTTAAAAAAAATTAAATACCACTCCCGATTCTCGAGCCTCTACCTCAGTTAATCATTTGGCGATTTATTGGACAGGGTTGTAACCAATGAGTAGGGCGAATCAGGGATCTAGGTGAAAAGTCACCAGCCAAAACAGGAAGAGAATTCTCCGTCGAATGCATTGAAGTCTATGAGAAAATCGTTTTCTGAGCGTAAGTCAGGTTGATGAATGAGGGCCCAGGCCTCTACCACTGTGTCAGTATAACGTCTCTCTCTCTGTCTCTCTCCAGGGCCCTCATTCATCAACGTGTTCTACGCACAGATCTGTGCTTACCCTGTGCGTACGATCATTTCTAAGCAAAGAGTGGGATTCATCAATTTCAACTTGAACTTGACTTCGTGCTTACATCTACGCACAGTTCAGACATGGCGTACCTAGCGCCCAGTGGTAGAATATATTATTACAACAAGGAAATGAGCTTCTGTGCATAATAACACTGGCATGTTCTGTACGAACCGTAGTTCATTATAGTTCATTGTAAAATAGCAACAGTAGTGTAATTATGGTCAAAACCCTATAAATAGCATTTGGAATAATAGATCTTTCTCTCAGAATGAATGCAGCATGGTTTATATAGCGTTATCGGAATATACGGGGTGTAGGCTACTGACTGACTGCGCTCCGCGTAGCTTGATTGATTGATTGATTGAAAAGTTTATTAACAGATTGCAGAATGGGTACAGTACAGTACAGCTCAGTACATACAATTGTTAATTGGGGATGCAGACCAACTTTCGTCTTGTTTACATCAGGGTCCCCCATTTTCAATTCATCATAAATCATAAAGCTCAACTCGTTATTATTTTGCGCACAGACCGCCGAAACACGGGAACGTTTTGATTATATTTAAAAGGCTTTACGTTAAACGAAACAAGTGGAATTTCGAAGCTGTAAGCAGAATAAGTCATATGAATATAGTGTTCTTCCCCCTTTTTACTGTATAAGAAAGAATAGAAAACGCATTGCAATGACACCATGCAGATAGTGGACAGACTATATGATGGGATTCAAGTTCGCGTTTTTGTTGCTCATAGGCATGCTGTCAGAGTATGATATCTTAATCAAACATTCTAGAACATTTGTCGTCACAGATCATGTCCTAATAGAACATAGGCTATGGCATGGATCGTGATATTGTGTGGACTGTTATTATTACTGTACACCGGTACCACCCATTGTGACAACAGCCTTGTGAGTCCCGCACACAAACATGATGGAATTCAAGTCCATGTATTGAAAGGCAGCTGGCTACATCATACATGCAGTGAGATTCATTGTTCTTGTATATGCTCTCGTATTATATTGTTTATATAGGCTACCCAATACTGACATCAAAATAGATTGTAGTATGCCTCTAGAAATCATATGCAGCAGGTAGAAAATTGACGGGAGATCCATCGCGATTTGGAATAGAATTGAGGAGAACTTTAATCCCGGTATTAATCAAACAACACGGGAAAAGGCAGTCATATTCCAGCGCGGTCTTTATTAGCCGACAACAAAATAGATGCCTCTAAAAATCATATAGCCAATCGAACACAACTAATAAAGGCATTCATATTACAGCACGGTTATAATGACACACAACCAACGCCAAACAGTGGTCAACGAACGGTCTTTATTAGTATTTTGAGCTGTCCAGGCAGAATTGCAGCAATGGTCTTAGGGAGCCGTTGATATCTGACATCACCGTTTACAAATCCGCCTTTTATTTATCCCATAATACGCGATAGTGTCTTCTTGGTTCGACAGCAGTGAATTCTCCGTGGAGTTTCTCAGGGTTCCGCTCGGGTCAGTCCATTATTTCACATCCCATGGGGGGTGTTTCCTCACTTCCATGACCATATATGGATAATCATGCACGAGCATTGACGGTAGAACAAAGTGGTATTCATCAACACGGAGGAGCATAGAGCCTGCGTACGCAGTGTGTGATGAATCCCGACTTCCCTGTGCGTACACTAGTTCTACATTCCGTGCTTACGTGTGGAAATAGAAATGTTCTACGCACACTATTGATGAATGAGGGCCCTGGGCTCATACATGTGCTATAAGTATAAAGTATAGTATTTTGGTTTGCAAAAAAAGTATGCAGTCCTCAAAAACGAAACCTAAAATGGCCACTTTTGGGGGCGAAATAAGAGGAAATCTGTTCTTATACAATGGCATGCAAATTTCTTGATTCCGTTGCATGCTAAGAGGTAGCATTTTTTCTTATTTTGTTCTTACCTGGGATTCAGCAATGTTTTCTTATTTTTGCTGAAACTGTGAAGTTGCCGGTTGTTATTTAGTATAACACACTCCAAATCAAATCAAATCATATCAAATGTATTTGTAAGGCCCGACAACACACGTTAATGTCCCCATGGGCCGGACACGTCTTCTTTAAACAAGTCAAGAAGAAAGATAACAATAAGTCAAGAACAAAACAAGAACACCATAAGGTCCAACAAATTTTAAATAAATGAAAAAATGCAAACACTCCCAGACATACCCCACGCGAAGGTAAGGAAAAACTCACTAAAACCTAACAATAGGGAAAAAATGCACCACAGGCAGTGTGGAGGAGAGAAACCTTAGAAGGGCCATTCAAGGGGGGATCTCCCTTCTTAGATGTCGGTGATAGTAGTGTTGCAGACTGACAGTTGGTAAGCATGCACTCATGTGTGTAGTGAAACACAGATGAGTGCATGCAATAGCAACTGAACATTTTGAAAAATTAAAGATAGAGCTGATAGCGATGGCAACTGAACATTTTGAAAGATAAAAGATAGAGCTGATAGCGAATCTATTTGAGGCACAGGGGCGGTGCAAAGAGGGTCGCGTCCTCCCCGTCTTAATCACAGGACGTTCAACACTCCGGTCATCGCTCCGAGACAGCCGGAGACAGGGAGATAGGGGGCGGCGCAGAGAGGGTCACAACCTCCCCGACATCATTGTGGGACGTCCAGCACTCCGGTCATCACTGCGAGACAGCCGGAGACAGGGAGACAGGGAGACAGGAGGGCACGCAGAGAGGGTCGCATCCTCCCGGTCTTCATCACGGGACGTCCGACACTCCGGTCAAGACTCCGGGACAGCAACTCACAGGGAGACGGGACAGGCGTTAGACAGCTCGCGTAATTGTAGTGGGCGGACATAGCAATAGATACAAGTGGTAAGCATATATGTGAATAGAATAGATATATGAAGTAAGCATATTATGTGAATAGAATAGAAGTACTTAACCCAGCAATGAAACCACGTTGACAGACCACAAACCATGTTGACAGACCACGGACAAAAGACGGTAAGGAGCTGATCCATGGCCTCGGTGGTGCACGTAGAGCAGTCACTGCAATCTTGGCCAAGACCCCGAGACATCCATCACCATGGTCAGCACTACGAGACAAGCACTCAGAGAGATGGGGGGGGGGGGGGTTGGGACAGGGGTCAGAGAGTTCCCATGTTTGTAGTGCTGCAGAAAAGCAGACATGGGAGAAAATAGACATCCTAACTAAACTAGACATATTAATTAATCTAAAGGTCAGTCCCCGACCAGGTGAGATCAGGGTAGGTTAGGAGAGAGAGAAAAGATTTGTCTTAAGCAGGGATTTAAAAGCTTCGACAGAGCAGGCGCCCCTGACGACGGCAGGTAATTTGTTCCACAGGTAGGGAGCGCAGTAGACAAAGGCTCTGTGGCCGGCGGATTTCTTTTTAACCCTAGGAATCGATAGAAGCCCCGCATTTTGTGAGCGCGGAGCACGAGCAGGCGAGTATCGGGAAATGAGATCGGATAGATAGAGCGGTGCAAGCCCATTTAAAATGTTGTAGGTGAGGAGTAGCACTTTAAAGTCAGATCGGGCTTGAATAGGAAGCCAGTGTAGGGTGGACAAAACTGGTGTGATGTGATAACATTTTCTAGTTCTAGTTAGTATCCGTGCAGCCGCATTTTGCACGAGTTGAAGATTTTTGATGCTTGAATTAGGTAGGCCAGAAAAAAGTGCATTACAGTAGTCCAGACGTGATGAGACAAAAGCATGAATCAGGGTTTCAGCATCAGCCAGAGTTAAAATGGGGCGAATTTTTCCGATATTACGAAGATGGAAGAAGGCAATTTTGGTGACATTTTTTATATGTGCATTAAATGAGAGGGAGGAATAAAAAATTACTCCGAGGCCCAATGGATGGAGGCGATGGGCGCAAGAGGAACAGTCTGGCCCCAGGACTCGAGGGCACATTGAGGAGAGTGACCCCAGGCATGTCATTAACAACAACTTCTTATTTACCATGGTGGCCCGGCTAGACAAGTCAGAAAGGAACAGCTGTTTTTTTCTGCAAGGCAGTGTTCAATCAGGAACTAATATATTGATTTGTGGTTTATTATCTGTGCTGTGGTAATTTGTGGTTGAGTATTACTGAATTAGTTTTTAGTCAACATTCAGTTCTTTATTTGTTCTGAAACATTATGCAGTACAATGTTTAATCGATTTAGAAATCATCCCGATATTGTAAATGTATCTTAATGTAATGTAAAAAAATATATATAATAACCTTCTTACTATCATCATGCACTCTTCCTAATACTAACATACACTCAACACTGTAGCACTCAAGTCTGAACACTTTAATGAACATTGTTACTCAGCTGAAAGAGTTGTACCCTTCCTAGTTCCTACTGACTTGTCGTAAGAAACGTGTAAGTCGCTTTGGATCAAATGTGAATGTAAAATGTAAATGTGAAATTGTGAATGTATGTAGCTTTTTCTCTGAACGTACACATCTCCACTGTGTGTGTGCGTGTGCGCGTGTGCGTGTGTGCGTCTCAGAGGTCCTTGAGTGTGCCTTGTCCCTTGGGGTTCTCCAGCCAGTGAGGATTGATTGATTGCAGAATCTGTACAATACAGTACAGCTAATACTAACACCTGCTAAGAGGATGAAGACCAGAAAAAGACTTTCGTCTTGTTTACATAAGGGTCCTCCATTTTCAATTCATCAAGACATTTATGACATACAAGACATACAAATATACGGTACTGTGTAAGAAAAAGAGATAATTTACCGGGGCCAGTTTCTAATTGCAGCCACCCGTAGGTGCTCTTTGAGAGCGGTTTTGAAGGAGGGTAGGGATTCACATTCCTTCAGGCACGTGCACACATAGAGCCCAAGGGGTGCTTGAGCACCTGCCTTTTTGAGCCTCATAAAAAAAGTGTCCTTTTGGCCAACAGTTGAATGCTGGTATTACACTCATTGAGGGACACGAAGAAGTCAAGTCCGATGGGATTTGGGAATCTCAAATACAAATCGGGATTGGAATAAAAAAATTCATTTATATTAAACAATACAGAATATACAGCACTTCTTGGGGTCTGTAGGGTAAGCACTTGTTCCCTCCCCCCTGAACATTTATGGAGATGTATGGGCCTTTTAAGTCAGTGATAAAAGTGTCTTTCAAGGATAAGTGAGCTCCTGCACTGATTATTATAGTTCAATATTCAATATTTGATCACCAAAACCCCCCAAAAAGCATAAAAAGGGGGCCCCCCGCCCGAAAAGAGCTACAGTAGAGCCCCGGGAGTCGGGGGTGGTAATATGTACTTTTGCGTACTTTGGGGCATGCCTCACATATCGGCATGTAACTCGAGAACCGCTGAACGGATTTTGTCACCTGAAAGGGCAATCGACAGGCAACACATAGGGCTTTAATTCTATCTATATATTGTATTAAAAGAAATGCACACCCGAGCCACTAGAGGTCGGCAAAGAATCGTCCACATCCACTTGGATGTTAAGAAGGAAAACTCCAACATTTTGGGAAATTTGCTTATTTAACATCTTCCCTGGAGTTAGACAAGAAGATACATACCTTTTTTGTCTCTGTGCGTGCATTTAGCTTTGGGAACAGTCGCTCCGTTAGCATAGCTTAGCTTCATCACTGGAAGTGAGGGAGGACAGTAGCCTGACGTTCCCTACAGGTTTGTTGATATTCTCATTCCTTCAAAGGATCCGAACCGATTGAAGTTTATGGATACCATGACTTAAAATCCTCTTACCTTGACGATTAAAAGCCTCCCCAATTTAGAAAACAGTAATCCAATGGCTGGTATTGATAATATACTACTAACTACTGGATGCTCGGAGCTAACCGGAGCTAACACAGAACAGGATGGTAAAGCAAATATAATGACTTCCTTTCTGGGGTTTTCAAAATAAAAGTGCAAAGTTTATAGCAGCGGAAAACGTTTATTTTGTACATTATCTTACGTTAACACAAACCTAAACTAACGTTACAACTAACCTAAATGTAGCACCCTGAAAATATGGCAATTATTCAGAAGTGCTGACTTGCCTTTTATCTCCCCTGGTGCACCAAGACATACTAACTAGTTCCCATTAATATTCCCTCGAACAATGACGCAGGCTTCTCCTTCTTCTACCGGCTGGAATATGGATTATAAACAGTATCACTGGATCATATTCTTCCACCCAGTTTTCCCTGTGTGGCTAGTTGGCGGTACCAGCAGGGGGCGGTGGCAGGCAGAGAGCGTACGAGAGAGACGGGGAAGGAAGCAAGCCAATGGAGACGGAAGGGGGAAGAACGAGCCTCTTTGAGTTTGGACTTTGATGTGATCGGTCGTGTCTCGACAGAGCCCCCGTTGTGGACCACACGGGCGAACGTATTGAACTTGAGTATATGACGGGTTATCCTAGAAGGACCCGTGATAGTGCGTGAGTAAGAGAAACTGAACCCAAGGTCTCACGTCCATAGATAGCGTGTTATAGTAGCAGTGTGTGCGGTATATTTAGCATGCTGCTAACGGCTATATTGACTCCAGTGTACACCGAGCGCCAGGTGCTGAAGAGACCGGTGGTGTAGCCAGCCACGTTGCGCAACAGTATAACCGTGTAGCAGGTGGGCTGTTTGGGACCCAGAGAGTAGCTTCAGTTTAAGGTAGGGCTAGTGTATTGCTGCGCGTTAACCCAGCGCCGGCCGTCAACAACCAGCCTTCGCTGGCGTTTCGATGTCTGCTCTGCCCCGGCGGTCGACAGCCCAGCACGGGAGTTCTTCCGTCCAGCAGAGGTCGCCAGCTACTGCCCTCTGCTCCAGCCCCGCTTGCTAGCGCCCGCAACGAGAGCGTTCAACGCCATCTTGCTACCTGGACGGTGGTGGCGTGGCGAGGCCGCCATTTTGGTTGAGTACAATAGAGCTTCGATGCTCCGGATCTATTACACAGTACACAGTGTGATGCGGCCTACGGGTGAAGCTAACGTTGCTAAATCCAGTTCATAGGGGTACCCCATACACATTCTATGCCGGCATTAGTATAGGACTTTTGTTTTGGTACAGTGGGCCCACATTTTTGATTTCCTTTGAGTGTGATAACGTGTGGTTCTTTAATAATATTTTCCCATCTAATTAACCTTTTCCCTGTGGGGAGGTTACAGACCTGGTGCATCATAAGTAAAGCCTTAGAGAGGTATTATTCTTGCCATATAATTAAAGCCTGATAGAGGTATTATACCGGGTACTGACCCAGACGTGGGTGATGAGTCAAACACATTGAAGTATATTATCCCTGGTACCGACCCAGAGGTGGGTGTATAATATACGTGTCTATAAGGTATTGAGTTACAACCTGAGCCATAGTAAGACTTCATTCCATTCGACCATTCTTATTAAATCTTTGTAACCGTACAAAATAACATAAAGAATTAGATGGGGTTCTGTGTGCGTGTCCATTCCTGTGCCTAGTGTTAACTCTTTTGGTGTGGGTAACGTATATACAATTAACCCCTTCCTACCCAACTCTCCCCTTTTCATTGTAAGGTTTCTAGTGGTCATCAAGGGAGGGTACTGCTTGCGGGAGGAACGAATCTAATTATGCATATCAGTCACTAGGTGTGGGAGGGTTAAAGGAGGTATTCAGGGAAGTGAGAGCGAGTTGGGGAGTACTGCTGACCGCCCCGGAGAGGCGAGGAAGACCAGAGTACCAGACCAGGTTGGTAAATCCCGGGCCCCATTCACTCCCACTACCGGGCCCCAGTTTGACGCTCCAGGCCCAAAGACGAGGGTGCAGTCAGACGGAGCTCTACTGTGTCCAGCTACCTTGTGACTGCCAGCAACCGTTCCCACAAAGCAGGGATAATCCACCCTGCTACATAAAGTTAGTTTAGGTTCGTGTTAACGTTAGATAATGTACAAAATAAACATTTTCCGCTGCTATAAACATCGCACTTTTATTTTGAAAACCCCAGAAAGGAAGTCATTATATTTGCTTTACCATCCTGTTCTGTGTTAGCTCCGGTTAGCTCCGAGCGTGCAGCAGTTAGTATTATATTATCAATACCAGCCATTGGATTACTGTTTTATAAATTGGGGAGGCTTTTAATCATCAAGGTAAGAGGATTTTAATCATGGTATCCATAAACTTCAATCGGTTCGGATCCTTTGAAGGAATGAGAATATCAACAAACCTGTAGGGAACGTCAGGCTACTGTCCTCCCTCACTTCCAGTGATGAAGCTAAGCTACGCTAACGGAGCAACTGTTCCCAAAGCTAAATGCACGCACAGAGACAAAAAAGGTATGTATCTTCTTGTCTAACTCCAGGGAAGATGTTAAATAAGCTAATTTCCCAAAATGTTGGAGTTTTCCTTAATGTTTTTAAATATTTTCTTTTTGTAGCCAAGAGTAAAGACCATAACCCTATCAAAAACAGTAGTCAAAGTGTATATTTTCATTTTTACCGATCTTTTATACGATTTATCGGAAATATGAATTTATCAGAAAATGCTAATTATCGTAAAAACCGCAAGGAAATGACTAAATCCAGATTCAACCCTGCCATTGGAAAGAGGAGCATTTTCCCTATCCATAGATGTATGATTTGGCCATAATAAGGTCAAGGTCAAGTTCAAGGTCAAATATGAATTTATAATTCAAATCGATTATCATTAATTACTGTATCTACAAATCCTTCTGTTTAATCATCTTCCCTTTATTCATTTGCTTAGATTTTCTGTACACATGATCTCAATAAGGTGGTGAATGAGCTCAGTGAGCATTTTCTCGTACCCCTCAGATTTAACATGATCAAAGATGCAAAAATCATAAATCATAATTTATATTCTCCTTTTCTTCATTACAATTTACTCAGCCTAGTAACAGACACAATATTTCTGACACTGGAAATACATACCCCCAGGTCCCTAGATGTTCCTAGATACCAAGAACATGCTAATTGACCTTGCAGAAGTGGAGCAATGTTCCATTTACTTAGTTTAACAGGGCTGTGGGTAGGGCGTTCCATATTGTTGTGGCATAATTGCGAAACGTGTTATATATATAATGTGACGAACCTCCTGACTAACCAAGTGGCTTTGTAGTGTGTGTGTCTGGGGTGTGTGCACGTGAGATGTGTGTGAACAAATTATGCGCAGGTGTAATCTATCAGTACTAATCAGCTACCTAATTGACTCTACTCCTCCTGTGGCAGAAGTATCTCCCGTCCTATACATATATATATATATATATACATAGCATACCCTAAAATGTGGCCAGCAATAGCAACCCCTCCCCCAATCGCCACTCAACTCCAACCCACCCAAACAAAAAAGGGAATAAGAAAAAAACGAATAAATAGTAACTGTAACCCACCATGTTACTGTAAAACACACTAGATTATATATTACATATATTTTATTTCTGAAATGAAAAGAATATCATTGGATTACTAAGAGATATGTTTGAATGGAAAATGGCATTTTCCCAGTGAGATTAGAAATAATGGCTATTATGGAGTCAATAATAATAATAAAAAAAAGTCAATGTAATCCCAAAGTAATTGAAACAAATCAGATTACATTATTGAGTAAGTGTATAATCCACTGGATCATCAATCATCTGTGTGCAGTTCCGGTCGCGACCCCTGAGGGGCAGTATCATTCCATGGTTTAGACCGGACAGCTACTGTAAATACAGTAGTAGAACCCTACAAGCCCTTTCCGTTATCTGCATCAAGCCATTCTTAGCATGCTTTCCCTGCAACAAGTGGGCTGACTGAACATGATTGGATAGCCAGTTGATTGAACATGATTGGATAGTCAGTTGATTGAAGATGATTGGATAGTTAGTTGATTGAACGTGATTGTATTCGATGTGATCATCTTGTCAAAACTTCCGATAATGTAGCCTATGGGGAGCTCAGTTGAAGAGTGGAGTAGGGAAAATATGTTTGTGCGTGTGCATGTGCAGTATGTGTGAACATGTGTGAGTGTGTGTGTGTTTTTTTGTGAGAGAAAGAGAGAGAGTGTGTATTTGTGTGTGTGTGTGTGTGTGTGTGTGTGTGTGTGTGTGTGTGTGTGTGTGTGTGTGTGTGTGTGTGTGTGTGTGTGTGTGTGTGTGTGTGTGTGTGTGTGTGTGTGTGTGTGTGTGTGTGTGTGTGTGTGTGTGTGTGTGGAAACTGATACTGCAATGCTCTGTAGCTCTGCATAGTAATACACAACGGCTTGCTGCACTGTTTACTGCTGTGTGTGTGTGTGTGTGTGTGTGTGTGTGTGTGTGTGTGTGTGTGTGTGTGTGTGTGTGTGTGTGTGTGTGTGTGTGTGTGTGTGTGTGTACTGTATATGTGTGTGTGAGTAATGGCATGATGTTGGCAGCATCATTAACAGTGATGCCACTAACGCGTTACTAAGTAACGCGTTATTGTAATCTGATTACTTTTCCGCGAAAATGGTAATCTAACGCGTTAATCTTTAAAAGCCAGTAATCTAATTGCAGTTACTTGTCCAAGTGGCTGTGCATTACTATTTCGTTACTATCTCATCATAAATTCATAATGCATGCGGAATGCAGTATTTTATTTCGTTTTCGACAGTCAAAAATACGCTTAGAGCTGTTTACTTCTCTTTGGGAGTGACGTCACATGTCACGTTTTCAAAGCGTGTCTGAGCACGTAACCTCGCGTGTTGATCCATGCTGGTGGGCGCGGCTGTTATTGTTATTTTCAGCCTGACCTAAACTGCGCGCTAGCAGGGAGAAGCTCGCGCTCGTAACGCTTTCTTGCAGCACTGGAAGTTCACTAGTCTACTTAACGTTTGTTAAGCCGGGTGAAAAAAACATTCACTTTGCGGAGGAAACAAAATACTGTCTACCGCATATGGAATATACAGCAGCTGCACAGCACGACCATCGACTTCTACAGGACTCGGAGCTGCACCACCAGCCAAACAGTATGTTCCACCTTTCAGTTAAACATATTTTGCATTGCACTATTCCATGAACATGGAACACCATACTGCAGTATGTAGGTTGTCAGTAGCACACTGACAACACTGCAGTATATATATTCCCTCCCCGCCGTATATATATTTCCCTCCCACCCACCCACCCCCTCCTAATGTACAGTCCCCTCCCCATCATATGTATATACTCTGTCATGATCTAGGGGTAACAGTACTGTATATTTGAATACCGTTTATGTCACAAATGTATCAGTACTAAATACCTATATGTCCCTATGCCATAAATGTCATGTATGTTGTGTATGTCATAAATGTCTATATGAATTGAAAATGGGGGACCCTGATGGAAACAAGACAAACGTCTTTCTCTGGTCTGCATCCCCTTAACAATTGTGTGTATTGAGCCGTACTGTATTGTACCCATTCTGCAATCTGTTAAATAAAGTTTTCATTCATTCATTCATTCATTCATTCATTCATTCATTCATTCATTCATTCATTCATTCATTCATTCATTCACACAATAATAAATAATAATAACGTAGAACCATATCTGAATGGGGCAGGCCTCAAAGGTAGGCTACATATCAGCCTACATGTGGTGTTATTGACCATTTATCTTTTGTGAAATCTATAGATCTATAGATAGCAAGATAGGCATACCTGCCCTATTAGTACATTTTACTCAAATTGAGTACATTTTACTAAATTTTTTTTGTCATTCTTATGTTGTGGCAGCAGCAGGGGGGACGACTTCGTAACCTAGTTACTTTCAAAGTAACTAAGTTACTCTGATAATCAAGTAATCAGTAAAGTAACTAAGATTACTTTTTAAAGGAGTAATCAGTAATCAGTAATCATATTACTTTTACAAGTAATCTGTGGCATCACTGATCATTAATGCTTCCTTCAGCAATGCTGCTGAGGTTTCTGCTAACCCACGACCTGCTTGCCAGCAGATGTGATACACATACACGTGCATGAACATACACACAACAGACACACTCACACACAAGTCTACTGAGATTCTGTTGACGTCGTCCTAGAAGACGGAGACTTTTATAATTAGCAGAACGCTCAATCAAACTCACAGTCTCCGGTCTCGTTGGTTTCACTTAACACTGCAGTGACACGCTGTGAACAACACTGAGAGTCTGATAAAAACCCTGCTAGCGGCTGCCCTCCTCCTAACGACAGGAGATCTGAGAACCGGTTCCCAGCGGTGGGAACAGGGTGGAAAGGAATCCCAACCAGAGCATGACATGTGAGCAAAACAGCTGCCGCGTGAATATGGTCGATGGAGCCCCCCTGCTAGCACGTGCCATGCTAATGCTTGGACCAAGTGTGACCGATCCACCGACATTGGCATCCTTGGAACCCCTTGCGGCCTAGCGGGGCGACACGTCAGTTGTCTCAACTCATATTTTCAATTAGCCTTTTGCATTGCAACTTCATAAAATGTACACCAAGTGTGGCAGCTGGGTGGCGCAGCGGAGATCACGCTTGTCACCAATGCAAGAGACTCCGGTCTCGAATCCGGGTGTCAGCATTGCCTCCGGCTTGGGCCGGCCGTCATACTGGCTCAATTGGCAGAGTCAGCGGGTGGAAGTCGATGGGTGGTAATCTGGACGTTGTGGACAGTGACTCCTACAGGTCGGTTGGGGGACGCCTGCACAGCAGAGACAGGAAATAGCGGGGGTAGTGTGAGCTTCCCACACGTTACACCTCGCCAATGAGAGTCCGTGCTGGCAGGTGAAAAGATGTGACAGGCTGCCTCCTCGTGTACCGGAGTGGACAGGTGATGCAATTGATTGATTGATTGAAAACTTTATTAACAGATTGCAGAATGGGTACAGTAGAGTACAGCTCAATACATACAAATGTTAAGGGGATGCAGACCAGAGAAAGACTTTCGTCTTGTTTACATCAGGGTCCCCCATTTTCAATTCATCGTAACATATATGACATACATGACATACAGATAGACAGTACTGCTACATCTATATATTTATGACATACCAGATTTGCAAATACAGTACTGTTTGTGTTACAAAAAGAGTCCAGAAAAAAAGTATATACATTTGACGTAGAAACTGTACATTGGATTGGGTAGGTGGGGGGGGGGGGACGACGACGACGACGACTGTACATTGGAAATGGTTGGGTGGGTGGGGGAGGTTGGGTAGGAGGGGTGGGTGGGGGACACTGTACAACAGTACAAACAAAACTGTACATTGGAATAATGACAAGACCATACTTGGTAATTTACTGTACATTGGAGGGGGTTGTGTTAGGACATTTACAGGGGCCAGTTTCGAATTGCAGTCTCCCGTAGGTGTTTTTTGAGTGTTTTTGAAAGTGGGTAGTGATTCACATTCGCAAGGCTTCTATCCTCCCTACAACCGACCAGTGGGGGGCATATGCGAGCAACGTTCAAGACCGGGGAGGGGAGAATTGGAAACACGAAATTGAGATGGGAGAAAAATAGAAAATAAGGAGAAAAAGTGGATACAAAATATATATAAAATGTACACCAAGCGTTGCAGAGCCAAGGCTACGATAATAGCTAAAGACTAGTCACCCAAACAACTGCCTCTTTGCATTGCTGCGGTCAGGCAAGCGCTACCGGAGTCTCATGGCCAGTACTACAGAGAGACTCAGAAGAAGCTTCTATCCCCAGGCCATCAGGATGCTCAATGACTCTATGTAACACTAACCCATCCATTCTACATTCATTGCACACACTATATCATATTTATCTATTTATTAAAGAGATTTGCACTACATCCATACCTCATTAGCATTCTGTACCTTGCCTTTAGAAAAGTCAATGTACCTCATTGTCTGCACTTTTACTTCATTGTACTTAGGTTGTATTTTAGTTTGTATATTGTATAGTGTTATTCCTCTTTTACTTACTTTTTTTACTGTATGAAGCACATTCTCAGGGGCTCATACAGAACCAAGCATTTCACTGTAATATTTCATATATATATAAGTTTAAACAGAAGTTGAAAGATTTAGATTTACTGTGGGTTTAATTTTTTAATAAAAAAACTATACTCAAAAAATCTTGTCACCAATTTTCATGTCACTACCGAAACACAGGAGTTTTAGTCCCTTGGCTGAGCCTGGTTTTTAGCCACACGCCTGCATTTTTGACCAGGCAGTGACACTGCCTTCCTGTCCCTCATGGCTGCATGGTAAGTAGCTAAATCCCATAATTTTGAAATAAATGTGTTCCAAAGTCTGAAAATCGGTGTGTAACTTTAAGAATTGTCACCACAGAACACATTATTCTCTTCAATTAAGTAAACTTTTTGGGGTTTCATGCGGAATATTATGTTTTTATGTGTGTACACCTCTTCAAAGATGTGTATGCTAGCCATGTGCTTGCTAGCATTCTTTAGTAAGTTAACGTAAGGTTATGTATATAACCAAGTTCTGTGAATTATGGCGACGCTCAGCATCATCTGCACTGTACTTCACTTCGTGCACGTGCACTGAATAAAAAATTCCACCATGTACCTTTACATCCCAACATTCGTCTGGCCACACCCCCATCCGCTTACCTTCATAAGCAGGTGTGTGGTCACCTACTCGCCTCCTTCCCAAACTTTCACCACAAGGCAAGATCAAGGGCCGCAGCGGCGTCTGATGCTGAGCGTCGCCATAATTCACAGAACTTGGTTATATACATAACCTTACGTTCTGTTTCATTATGGCTTTCGCTCAGCATCATCTGCACAAGAGGAGCTGAGCGGGAGCCATAGCTCGACAAATGTACCCCGCTGAGGCCCCCCACAACCATCAGACCGGGGAGGACCGAGCCCCCCCGACCCTCCCTAATGGAGGATACCCTCCCTATTGGAGGCTTACGGGAGGGAGACGGATCCGACCGTGCGAAGAGGAACTCAAGCAACTCAACGCACAGGGTGAGCAGACCGTGGCTTGACCCCACGACTACACACACGCACAACCCGCATGCCACCAGGGAACGAACGGAAGGAACAAACCTCGTTACTGCCCCCAAAATCACGGGGTCAAGAGCAAACCCAACCCCGTGGCAAGGCTGTAGCAGCAGAGCGCGAAGGAAGACCCAGACCCACTGAAGGGACTGGATCCCCTGGAAAATGGGGCCCGGAGAGGTCAATGACGCCAGGCATCAAGACCCCACCAGGCGGTCACTTAGTGACACCGCCCCCCACATCGCCAGCGTATTCGGATAAGGCCCCTCCAAGAGCGGGCCCTTTCCCCCCAATAGCACACCGCCTGGCACACTGACCCTGCAGAACAAGCAGTCAGCATGGCCGTAAGCACTCAAAAAAGTTCAACCAACGGAAGCAGGCAGCACACCGGGGAAACCAGGCAGCAGGCTGTAACCTGAGCCTGGAGCACTGCGGACGAGACAGGCGCCAAAGGAGTCAACTGAAAACAGCCCCCCCGGCGGAAGGGGCGTATGCTGGCGTCGTTGATCACCATGACAAAGCCTCCATTAAAAAAAACCCACCCAGAGGGGTCGAGGCAGAGAAGGCTGACACGATTGGCAGACGTCATGAACGTGCAGGGGCACACTCAACCGGGTAACCCGGGAGTTGACTCTGCTCCAACACACCAGGGAATCAACCACCCTCTCGGTACACAGACGGTGGTTGTTCCTATAACCCCTCAAGAAAAAACTCCAAAACACACCTGCGGGTATACACTGGCTATACCGCAGTACAAGTGTTTCAGTTTCCAAAAAAGGGTTATTCCAGGCCTACGGGTCGACGAAACATTACTTCGGACCGGGCCCGGCGGCTCGGGAAGCACACAGGGTTACCAGAGGAGGTCCAAAAGACCACCCCCAACAGCCCCCTCTTCGCCACGCGTGAGAGAGGAGCGAAAAGAATGGAGAACCAGCCCTAAGCTCACTGCACTTGGTATTCCCAGGCGGTCTCCCAACCAAGTACTAACCAGAACCGAACCTGCTTAGCTTCTGAGATCGGACGAGATCGGGCGTGTACAGGTTGGTATGGCCGTAAGCCATTACGATAGTGCAGAGTACAACATGTACCCAACAAAGGGTCTCCATAACGCCTAACCCTGTGACACCCGGGCCGACCCGGCATTTTTCCCCCTGAAAAAAGCACAAGTCCCTCAGGGTACCAGAACAGCAGATCTGCATCCCCGGCGGACAACGGGTTAACTGACCTGGACCAGCGCAACATGCCCACTCCAGAAGAGGGGGTAGGTATGCGTGTCGATCTAAAACATGAAAAGAGGGCGCCACCCAGACGGTCCCATTTGGACCGCCTCAGTGGCCCACCCCAAGGGCGTGAGACCCCTCTACCTATGTTCTGATCTATTCCGTTAACATTCCCCAGATATGAACGAGAATTCATTGAGACAACCTAGTAAACTGGCGCTCGGAAGAGACAAAACTCCATCCCAGTTGCCCTATAAAAACGCTGTTTTAATAACGAGCAACCAAGGCGCACTTAGCCCCTGCGTGATTCTTAACAGAAACACCCCGAGCCAGCACTATGTACGCGTCAAGACCCAAACACATCAATGGATAGTCTAGCAAGACACCAAACATTGTTCCTCCAAGTCGCCTGGGAGAACGACACGGAGCCGTCGTGCTTCATGTTCCTTCCTCTTTTTATTTAAAAAAGAAAGAAACACAGACTGACATGAATCCCACGTGACGCAGCTGAGGGTAAAAATTGTTTACATTTTTACATCCCACCACCCTCGCCACAGGGAGGAGACGGAAATCCCCAGAGAGACTTCCCACGCGAGCTGTATAGATTGAAAAGAATATATTGCAACATTGAGCTATGTAACACTTGGGTTAGGGCTCTCCGAGGAGGAGGCACTGAACCAATACACACTCAATAATCGAATTGAATCGAATACACACACGATAGAGCAGAACTCCTTTTTGAAGTTCTACTCACCTTGACAATCTGAGGAGGAGGCTCTGAAACTCTGAGGAGGCTCCCTCACAGGGAAGGAGAGTCCGAACTCACAGAAGGCACTTCTCCCTGAGGAGGAGCTTCGTGAGGAGGAGCTCTGACAACTCCCTGAAACAGATCCATAACATGGACCTGAACAACCCACGGAAGTCTTACCAACAGAGACGCGCTCAGTGACGTACTCTATGGCAGGGGAATTTCCACGGTGCACACGCCCAATCTTCCAGGGCGTGGGACCAGGAACCCCCCCCCCCCCTCTTACCCTGTAACGTGCCGAACAGCAACGTGACAGGAACCTTGAAGGACAGGAGGTTTTAACCCCTGACCAATCAGAAAAGTGGAGGAAAGGATTACCAGTTCACCCCTTTACGACCCCACACCCATGATACGATGTAATGACAAGTAGAGCATGACACAGTCATAGCCTGCTACATGAAGCATCGAACAGCCTCACATAGCTCATGTGCTAACCTGCTATCTGATTTTTACTAAGGAAAAAACACAGAACAGAGAGGGCCCCTTAAGAGCCCCGGTACCAGACTTACACGTGTGCTTCTGTGGGCCAAACCTAAGCCAGTTGTAGATCACAAGACACACACAACCCTTCTTCTTAACAAAAAATGGCAAAGTACACTCTTACAGAGGAACGCCGTTTTTCATAACGAGAGACTACAGAATCCTCGATTATGTATTGGCCACAGGCCTTGCTAAGCACACATGATAAGTGACCAAACAATATTTTCTTTAGGAAAAAATAGTTTCTCAAGCGGAAAGCACAACCCCAGCAATTAAGCTGAGGGTTACATCGTATCCCCACAAACACAGTGACACAATATATTGTAACCAACATGTCTGAGAGGAGGGGGGGAAGCCCCAGGGAAACCGGGGGGACACCCCTCTTATCTTACCCTTGATACGACCAAGGCGAACAGGCACCTCTGTTAATGTGTGAACATACTGTTCATTGTCATCACAGGCTGAGAAAAAGATTCATTCCTCAATCACATGTCACTAAGCATAGCTTTACAGGTTTAATTAACCCTCTTAGTTGTGAGTTCACCCACGGTACAAGTACAACGTTACATGAACACACATGTTCTCATCACAACCAAACCAGTTCATTTTTACACACGTAAAAAACAACGAAGATTCACTGCAGAGAGAAGCTATACCAGCGACAAGACAATTCACACACAACACGCGTCGTATCCTCAATGTATTGCAGCAACACATGTTTTGGAAACATCGTTATTACAAAACATTTAGAAGGGAAGAAAAGAAGAAGTGTTTAAAGTCCGGTCGGGACTCCTACCTTCACCCAGAACGCAGGCTGAAAGAACCGCAACACAGGTTAACGGGACACCGAGTTGAACCCAGCACCTCCTGCGCCGGTGACAAGGGTATGTCCGCAACGCCACCCAGCCGCCGTTCTCCATGTTGACGAAGTCCTCGCTGGCACTGGCAACCGGGTGTAGGGTCGGCTAACATCCTCTGTCAAAGATGACGTCGTAGTCAGAGTGTTTTAAGGCATGTTATAGTCACAGTATCGTATCAACAGTGTAGCATTAAGCTAACAGCCATCCGACTGATAGCAACAAGCTAACGTTTACTAGCCTGGTAAACACAGCGAGCTAGCGCCGCAGCTAACAGCTGACTGGCTAACACAGTAGGCCACAACTAGCACGCCAGCTAAGCAGCTATCACCTGAACTGTACACAACGACATAACAAGCCACACTTCAGACAGGCCGCTGTCCAAGTCCCTCCCCATCCTTAAGAGGGAAAAGAAAAAGAATGTCAAACACAGTTTTCAACGGTGATCCAGACATACAGCGGGGCCAGCACAATTCCCATTTCGGGCTGCAGCCGACTTTGAGCATGGAACTCCCGATAAAGAAGATCCTATGCCCACATTTCCTCGTTAGGGTGTACTTTCATTTTTATGTGAAAGATGGGGCCTGCACGTGACAGAGAAGCATCCGCTCGAGAAACCTGGGTTCACCAGGTCCTGGTCGCGGCCCACTAGATTGACCATCATGGGCGTCAGACCAAGATCCTCCGACCGCCGTTTAAGCCGAGCAGAGGACCCCAGTCTGGAGTCGGCGTTTCGTAAAATTGTCAGCTAACCCCCACAGCATCAACAACAACCAGAGCTCGCAAGCAAAACAGTACGTACCCCACCCTGGAAACAACCGCTTCTCACAACAGTCGGTGCTTCCCACAGTCCAGCTGTATGGCCGCAGGGCCAAACCCATCCAGCCGCAGCAAGGAGGACTGTAGATGGGGAGCATGTCAGCGGCGTGAGCTCCTAATACGAAAAAGCC
Organism: Notolepis coatsorum; assembly: GCF_963971535.1. Classification (NCBI taxonomy): domain Eukaryota; kingdom Metazoa; phylum Chordata; class Actinopteri; order Aulopiformes; family Paralepididae; genus Notolepis; species Notolepis coatsorum. The sequence continues at coordinate 75,820,856 of NC_140168.1, forward strand.
GTTGAAGGTCAGAATGATCATCATCTTCCAGACACTCCAGTGACGAAGACAATATCGCCGTATTTTCTCGAAAATAGTGAGAGAGAAAATAAAGATATGATGTCAACGTATCTTCCCGTTCTTTTGTTTTCCAACTTTCTTCTACTAACAACCTCGTCAAGTGGGGATTTACCGAAGGCACTTCCTTGTGGTGAAAGTGAAGAAGGAAGCGAGTAGGTTACCACACACCTGCTTATGAAGGTAAGCGGATGGGGGTGTGGCCAGACGAATGTTGGGATGTAAAGGTACATGGTGGAATTTTTTATTCAGCGCACGTGCACGAAGTGAAGTACAGTGCAGATGATGCTGAGCGAAAGCCATAATGAAACAGAACCAGAATTGTCACTACCGAAACAGTCACTACCAAAACAAATGGTAATGTTTCGGTAGTGATCTGATAATTTCGGTAGTGACTAAATGGAATGGTAAGTCCCATCATTTTGAAATAAATGTGTTTTCCAAGTTTGAAAATCAGTGTGTAACTTTAAGAATAGGCCACACAAAGTTTTCCCCGGACAGTTTCTTTGGGCTTCTCAAGCAGCGTTTCAGAAAGACCAAGGTGAACACTCTTGATGAGATTGCAGCAGTCGTAAGGGACAGCTCAGTGGCTGGAATCAACATACCACAGCTAGTGGGAAAGGAAGGTGGCACTGTAATCGTGCAGTCCTACAACTGGCAGGAACATCTGGGGCCTTACTTCAAGCCACTGCCACAGATCAAGCAGTACCAGCACTTTAGGTGGGTGTGGTCACTGTGTGTTGTGTATTTACTGTAATTAATTATTCACACTTTAGTGCAAAGAATGTCATTGGTAAATGATACAAATGCATTGATATTGTTATGTGCCCTGTACTAACGTTTCACTTTATTATTGCAGCTTTGATTCCAAGGAACCTGGTGTGGTTGTGGCAAAGATGTCTATTGATGGCGCTGAAACCAGATTCCAGCTGCTCCGTGACGTCCGTGTCCTGCCGCCTATAGATGGACTTCCTGTGCTGCCACCACCGGGACTGGACTCTGCAAGACAACACTATCTGTTCCACAAGATCAGAGAGTTCTGTGATGAGGAAGCCCAGGACGTAACATGCCCGGCACCACCAGCCAAAATATCCAGCGGCGGTTCAAAAAGACCACGGTGATCATCTGGAGAGGCCATCAGAACATTGAACATTGACTTTAGCATGTCTATTTTTATCTCGTGTTATTTTAAATGCTAATAAAATCTTGAAACTTGATTTTGTCTCTTGTTTATTATCAGGGTCCCTTTCACTACCACACTACAGAAGGTTAACCCTTTCACTACCACACTACAGAAGGTTAACCTTTCACTACCACACTACAGAAGGTTAACCTTTCACTACCACACTACAGAAGGTTAACCCTTTCACTACCACACTACAGAAGGTTAACCTTTCACTACCAGACTACAGAAGGTTAACCTAGTTGTTGTGTCTTTCACTACCACACTACATGTATTTACATCTAAATGCTTCTGGAGAGGCCATCAGAACATTGAACATTGACTTTAGCATGTCTATTTTTATCTCGTGTTATTTTAAATGCTAATAAAATCTTGAAACTTGATTTTGTCTCTTGTTTATTATCAGGGTCCCTTTCACTACCACACTACAGAAGGTTAACCTTTCACTACCAGACTACAGAAGGTTAACCTAGTTGTTGTGTCTTTCACTACCACACTACATGTATTTACATCTAAATGCTTCTGGAGAGGCCATCAGAACATTGAACATTGACTTTAGCATGTCTATTTTTATCTCGTGTTATTTTAAATGCTAATAAAATCTTGAAACTTGATTAAGTTTCTTGTTTATTATCAGGGTCCCTTTCACTACCACTACCAGTCACCAGACTCATTTTAATAACAAAGAGCCTCAGACTGGAAAGCTGCCAGGTGTTAATTGCCCTAGAGAGAGGGGGGCCATGGATTACAATGACTTCTGGGTAGTGTTGTAGTTGTTTCACTATTGTCACTGAATAGCCTGCTCGTCTCTTGAAGGCTATTATCTCTGAATACGTTTTGTGATAATCACCATGAATCATAGGAAGTAGCTTGCAAAGTATCCCACCAAAATGTTCAAGTGATGGCTTATTTTGAAGGTATGAATCTGTACTTTCATAATATGTAAAAAAAAAAAATGAAGATCCCTCAACATGACCCTGAAGTCCATACCTGGTCACATATTCTCTTCAATAAAGTAAACTTTTTGGGGTTTTATGCTAAATATTATGTTTTTATGATTTGATTTGATTTGATGTTTTTTATTTTCGTGTCATACATACAGGTGTATGCCCAGCCCATATGGGCTTACAAGATACATAAACAATAAGTATATAATAGTATACTTGACAAATGACTTGACAAATGACATATAGACCAAGATGGCCACAAGAAAAGGAAAATACAATAAAGCATAATAACACAAGCTGTAAGCAATGTATGTAAACAAATAAACAAGATGAATTAATGTACAATTATATAGGATATAGTGTGTTTTGTCTCAAGTGCCATGCTTTCTCCAAAAATCCTGCAAAACTGAAGATGTCCTCCACAAAAAAACAACTCAACATACAACTCTCAGACTGCCAAAACAAATCCGGATTTACAATTAGAATTTTCTGAAATAAAGCCCTCCTCAAAAATCGGTGTACAAAAGGCAATAAAAAACAAAATTATATTTATCCTCCACCACTCCCAGATCACATAGAACACACAACCGCTCCTCCTCAGGTTTACCTTGGAATCTACCCACTTCCACAGCCAATGGCAGGGTGCCAGGCCTCAACTGGGCACACAGAGACCTCTGTCTTCTCTTAAAGTTTAACATTAAATAAGGTTCAGTAAAATACAAATTTTTAATTACAACATATTTTCTAAGTTTAGGTTTTTTTCCATATCTCCACCTTCCACTTATCCTGATGGATTGTTGATAATTTTGTTTTAATTATGTGAATCTTACACTGCAGATTGTTCATAAAAATCATACTTAAGTCATCAGAAGAAAAAATCATGGACATCTCTCTTGACCAGGGATGACCGTGTGCTCTGTCCCAGTTAAATATCTTTTTTGTCACCCTGTCATTTGGCAGCTGGACCAGGCGGTTCCATAACCTAACCATTTCAACTTTTTGCTTAACCAAGCAAGAGCCCCAACCCATGTCCCCTTCTATAGCCCCTTTTGGTGTATATTTATGGACTCCTTGTGAGGTTCGCCTCTTCCCTGGACCTTTAATTCCTGTTCCCTGTACTTTTATTCCCTGTCTCCTCACTTCTCCAGCCCCCACCCTCGCGCTCGTTTAGCCTCGTCTGCTCTTCAGCAGCCCACACCCTTGGACTATCTGTCATTATCTGTTTGATTGGTTCGTGCCGAACACACTCTTCTAGTTCAAGTATCAATTACCTTCACGCACCTGATGTGTATTCTAATTAGCGCCCCTGTGGGCTTTAAGTACCTCGCTCTTCCCCTCAGTCCTGGTCGGGTCGTTCCGTATCATATCTCTATCACCAAACTCCTTCGGGAGGTTCTCTGTCTGTAGGCTCCTACGGGAGTTTCTGTTTCTGTCTGTATGATGTTTTATCTCCGGCGTGAGACGAGGTGCAAGCTTTGGCCACCTGTCGCCGTTTGCCTGGAGGGAGACACTGTACTGCGCTCTCTAATCCTCTACGGGAGGTATTCCAGTGTTCCACTTCAGACCTCCGCGCAGCAGACGCGCACCACTCAGACCTCCGCGCAGCAGACGCGCACCACTCAGACCTCCGCGCCAGATGCGCTCTCCGTACCGGCGCGTACTCCAAGCAGACGCGCACCACTCAGACCTCCGCGCCAGATGCGCTCTCCGTACCGGCGCGTACTCCAAGCAGACGCGCACCACTCAGACCTCCGCGCCAGATGCGCTCTCCGTACCGGCGCATACTCCAAGCAGACGCGCACCACTCAGACCTCCGCGCCAGATGCGCTCTCCGTACCGGCGCGTACTCCAAGCAGACGCGCACCACTCAGACCTCCGCGCCAGATGCGCTCTCCGTACCGGCGCGTACTCCAAGCAGACGCGCACCACTCAGACCCCGCGCCAGATGCGCTCTCCGAGCCGGCGCGCTCTCCTCCAGACGTCTAGCCTGCGCGCTCCTACTCCATCCCTGTAAGCAGCTCTGACCCTCGCCCTGTTCCAAGGCCCGAACCCTGTTTTCTCTGTCCCTGTCCCCAGCCCGCCTCCGCGGGCCTCTGTCCCTGTTTCCCCTCTCTAGTCCTCCTAGTCCTCTCTGTCCAGTCCTCCTAGTCCTCCTAGTCATCCCTTTCCAGTCCTCCTAGTCCTCCCTGTTCCTGTCCTGTTCCCTTGCCCTGGCCCTGTCCGTTAGCCTTTCCCTTAGCCTTCCCCTTAGCCAGCTCGCCTCTTAAAGGCACTGTGCCTATTTTCCCATGTTCTTGTTTTCCTGTAATTTGTGTTCTCCCTTAAAGGGACAGTGCCGTTTTCTGTTGTTTTCAATAAATGCCCAGTTCTTGGCTTACTCTCATACCTGTCTTGTGTTGTGCGATTGGGGTCGGTTACAAACCATAACAGTACGACCCGACCCGTCGACGACCCCAGCCAGCACAGACGGTGTATGTTGAGTTTGCCTTTTTTTTTGTTCCCTCTAGTTCCCCTGTTAGTTCCCCTGTTGTTCCCTGTTAGCTCCCCTGTTAGCCTTGTTAGTTCCCTTGTTAGTTTCCCCTGTTAGTCTCCCCTGTTAGCTTCCCTGTTAGCTCCCCTGTTAGCCCTGTTAGCTTCCCTGTTAGCCCTGTTAGCTCCCCTGTTAGCTTGTTAGTCTCCCCTGTTAGCTCCCCTGTTAGCCTGTTGACTCCCCTGTTTGCTTCCCTGTTAGCCTCGTTAGCTCCCCTGCAGCTTGTTAGGCCTCTACTACCAGCATGGCCCCAGTCTGCTAGCTTAGCCCCGGCTGCTAGCACAGCCTCTATGTTAATGCAGCCCTTGCTGCTGGCATAGGCCCTGTAGCTAGCCATGCCCAGGCAGCTAACCCAGTCCCTCTGCATGGCCCCAGTCTGCTAGCTTAGCCCCGGCTGTTAGCACAGCCTCTATGTTAATGCAGCCCTTGCAGCTAGCATAGGCCCTGTAGCTAGCCATGCCCAGGCAGCTAACCCGGTCCCTCTGCATGGCCTCCACTTTTTGTGTAGCCTTCCCACTGCTAGGACTGCTCCTTCAGCTAGCAAGGTCAGTTTTCCAACTGCTAGGACTGCCCTTTCAGCTAGCAAGGTCAGTTTTCTCCCACTGCTAGGACTGCCCTTTCAGCTAGCAAGGTCAGTTTTTTCCCACTGCTAGGACTGCCCTTTCAGCTAGCAAGGTCAGTTTTCCCACTGCTAGGACTGCCCTTTCAGCTAGCAAGGTCAGTTTTCTCCCACTGCTAGGACTGCCCTTTCAGCTAGCAAGGTCAGTTTTCCCACTGCTAGGACTGCCCTTTCAGCTAGCAAGGTCAGTTTTCCCACTGCTAGGACTGCCCTTTCAGCTAGCAAGGTCAGTTTTCTCCCACTGCTAGGACTGCCCCTTCAGCTAGCAAGGTCAGTTTGCCCCACTGCTAGGACTGCCCCTTCAGCTAGCAAGGTCAGTTTTCTCCCACTGCTAGGACTGCCCCTTCAGCTAGCAAGGTCAGTTTGCTCCCACTGCTAGGACTGCCCCTTCAGCTAGCAAGGTCAGTTTTCTCCCACTGCTAGGACTGCCCCTTCAGCTAGCAAGGTCAGTTTCCCCACTGCTAGGACTGCCCTTTCAGCTAGCAAGGTCAGTTTCCCCACTGCTAGGACTGCCCCTTCAGCTAGCAAGGTCAGTTTTCTCCCACTGCTAGGACTGCCCCTTCAGCTAGCTAGGTCAGTTTCCCACAGCTAGGACTGTCCTTCCAGCTAGCTTGTTCTCTCATGCTGGTCCAGCCCTGTCTGCCAGCCTAGCTCCGGCAGCTAGCGCAGCCTCTATGTTAATGTAGCAGTACAGCTAGCATAGGCCCTGTAGCTATCAGTGCCCTGGCAGCTACCCTTTCCCTCTGCTAGCCCCTTCCCTGTTCCCCTCTCCAGTGCCCCTGTTCCAGCCCTGTCTGCTAGCCTAGCTCCGGCAGCTAGCGCAGCCTCTATGTTAATGTAGCAGTACAGCTAGCATAGGCCCTGTAGCTATCAGTGCCCTGGCAGCTACCCTTTCCCTCTGCTAGCCCCTTCCCTGTTCCCCTCTCCAGTGCCCCTGTTCCAGCCCTGTCTGCTAGCCTAGCTCCGGCAGCTAGCGCAGCCTCTATGTTAATGTAGCGGTACAGCTAGCATAGGCCCTGTAGCTATCAGTGCCCTGGCTGTTACCCCTCAGCTCCTTTAGTTACCCCTCAGCTCCTCTAGTTACCCCTCAGCTCCTCTGGTTACCCCTCTGCTCCTCTAGTTACCCCTCAGCTACCATGGTTACCCCTCTGCTCCTCTAGTTACCCCTCAGCTCCTCTAGTTACCCCTCAGCTCCTCTGGTTACCCCTCAGCTCCTCCAGTTACCCCTCAGCTACCATGGTTACCCCTCAGCTACCCTAGTTACCCCTCAGCTACACTGCCCCTTTGCTAGCCCCACTTTTGGTGTAGCTTCCCCGCTAGCATGGCCCAATTTTTGTTTGTTGCCTTGTTTTTTGTCCCCTGCCCCTCTGTCTGTATTTTTGGGTCGCCCGGTGGCTCCCATGGAGGGGGGAGTACTGTGAGGTTCGCCTCTTCCCTGGACCTTTAATTCCTGTTCCCTGTACTTTTATTCCCTGTCTCCTCACTTCTCCAGCCCCCACCCTCGCGCTCGTTTAGCCTCGTCTGCTCTTCAGCAGCCCACACCCTTGGACTATCTGTCATTATCTGTTTGATTGGTTCGTGCCGAACACACTCTTCTAGTTCAAGTATCAATTACCTTCACGCACCTGATGTGTATTCTAATTAGCGCCCCTGTGGGCTTTAAGTACCTCGCTCTTCCCCTCAGTCCTGGTCGGGTCGTTCCGTATCATATCTCTATCACCAAACTCCTTCGGGAGGTTCTCTGTCTGTAGGCTCCTACGGGAGTTTCTGTTTCTGTCTGTATGCTGTTTTATCTCCGGCGTGAGACGAGGTGCAAGCTTTGGCCACCTGTCGCCGTTTGCCTGGAGGGAGACATTGTACTGCGCTCTCTAATCCTCTACGGGAGGTATTCCAGTGTTCCACTCCAGACCTCCGCGCCAGATGCGCTCAAGCCTTCGCCACCTGTCGCCGTTTGCCTGGAGGGAGACACTGTACTGCGCTCTCTAATCCTCTATGGGAGGTATTCCAGTGTTCCACTTCAGACCTCCGCGCAGCAGACGCGCACCACTCAGACCTCCGCGCAGCAGACGCGCACCACTCAGACCTCCGCGCCAGATGCGCTCTCCGTACCGGCGCGTACTCCAAGCAGACGCGCACCACTCAGACCTCCGCGCCAGATGCGCTCTCCGTACCGGCGCGTACTCCAAGCAGACGCGCACCACTCAGACCTCCGCGCCAGATGCGCTCTCCGTACCGGCGCATACTCCAAGCAGACGCGCACCACTCAGACCTCCGCGCCAGATGCGCTCTCCGTACCGGCGCGTACTCCAAGCAGACGCGCACCACTCAGACCTCCGCGCCAGATGCGCTCTCCGTACCGGCGCGTACTCCAAGCAGACGCGCACCACTCAGACCCCGCGCCAGATGCGCTCTCCGAGCCGGCGCGCTCTCCTCCAGACGTCTAGCCTGCGCGCTCCTACTCCATCCCTGTAAGCAGCTCTGACCCTCGCCCTGTTCCAAGGCCCGAACCCTGTTTTCTCTGTCCCTGTCCCCAGCCCGCCTCCGCGGGCCTCTGTCCCTGTTTCCCCTCTCTAGTCCTCCTAGTCCTCTCTGTCCAGTCCTCCTAGTCCTCCTAGTCATCCCTTTCCAGTCCTCCTAGTCCTCCCTGTTCCTGTCCTGTTCCCTTGCCCTGGCCCTGTCCGTTAGCCTTTCCCTTAGCCTTCCCCTTAGCCAGCTCGCCTCTTAAAGGCACTGTGCCTATTTTCCCATGTTCTTGTTTTCCTGTAATTTGTGTTCTCCCTTAAAGGGACAGTGCCGTTTTCTGTTGTTTTCAATAAATGCCCAGTTCTTGGCTTACTCTCATACCTGTCTTGTGTTGTGCGATTGGGGTCGGTTACAAACCATAACACTCCTGAAGTCACCAACGGGGCTATACTATTCTGAGTAATCAGAATATAATCTCCTAATCTGCTCTGCGTTGTGTCGATTCCTTAAAAGCCCTATTGTACTTTAAAAACCAGGAAATGGTTTACAAGGCAATCAGCAAAAAGACGGCGGTTTGAAGAACGAGTCAGCGAGAAGATTTAATGTAAGAATCCGGTTTTAATGGGATCCCAAAGTCAATTACAAACAAAAGATTTGCACTAATGAAAGAACAATGCAATGATTTCTAATGGTTGCAACTCTCTATGCCGAGGGATCATTAGAAATCAGACTAAAATTCACTTTAAACTAAAAAGCATCTCGCTCGGCTCCGTCTCGTTGTTTCGATGGTGTCCGTCTCAATGCGTCGCCGTCCTCGTCCGTCCAGTAGGGGGAATGTGTAGATTGTGTTGCTCCGTGTTGTTTTGTGTTCTGTGTGTCTCTCTCTTCTTCTTCTTCTTATTTGAATTTCCGGCAGAGTAGACGCATCGAGGCGTATTACTGCCCTCCGCAATTCTTTTTATGGGCTCTTCTTCTTCTCCTTCTTCTCCTTCTTTTTCTTCTTCTACTGGACCCCGTCATCACCTACATTGTCCATTGGAGTGCAGCTACTGCTGCTACTTCCTGTCTGAGCCCCCCTCCGCGGGATTTCTTATACTACACTAGTGGTGTTCCATCTTTAGACCTCTTCAACTCACACTTTCTCCTTCTTCTCTGCTCCTCTTGCCTGTCCAATACTAATACATACACTAACGCTATATCCTCTGGTACAACTCTGAAGCATGCAGAAATGTCAGCACTGCCTCTGTGATCAACTGGTGGTTCTCATTATCCATGCCAAAGAATGATTTAAGAGAGAAGGAAGATACTCCCAGCTCTACCAGACTTTTATAAAAGATTTCCCTCTCTTTCCTATACCTTTCACATTCTAGGAAGACATGCGCTCTGAACCGCTTCCTTTAAAGACTAAACTCCTCCCCCTAGAATACGCCAGACTTTACGTCATGAAGGGCGGACCTTTCTATGAGAGAGAGAGAGCTTCCAATAGGAGAACCAGTGTTTGTGGGCGTTTTTAGCCTACCCACACTTTTGATTGGCTGACTTTAGGTAACTGCCTTTTTGAGTAGGCATATACCGGAAGGTCCTTGTAAGGTATGTTTTTGCTGGAGGCAACGTCTTACTCAACTGTACTTTAACAGCTGCAGCTGGCAGTTGGCCGTTGGGGGAAGTTAATCACGATAAGGCTTAAGGGTCTGGTGTCACCCCATTGTTTCAGCCAGCCAAAAGTCTTCTGTAAATATCGGGGTTGGGTGTCACCGGCCATTCCTTTGTGTTGAGTGGATATGGTCAACAAGCCATTTCTATAGTCTATTGTCAGTGAGTTTCGGCCTGTTGTTGTGTTCTATGTGTCACTATGTTGTCACTATGTGCTAATCTAAACTTATATCCCCTCCCCTCCGCCTCTGCAGGCAAAAGGTGGAGACCCTTGTGGACTAGAATGTATGTTGCAATGCTTTACCATGTTCACCAACGATGCCTGGCGGACGACAGCTCCTGTACATGTATACAATTTGCTTGGGAATCTACCACACTCCTAACAAGTATCTCATGGCACGGTTCTGGATAGCATTACATTCAGGTGCATCATCAAAACCCCATACTCCAGCAGCATAAAATAAAACAGAACCCACCATTGAATCAACATTGTGTAAATGTTGAAAACCCAAGGTCAGTGCATACTTTCATTTTACTCAACACCACTGTTGGGCAAGTTACTTAAAAAAAGTAACTAGTTACAGTTACTAGTTACTTCTTCCAAAAAGTAACTAAATTACTTACTCAGTTACAAATTAATAAAGTAACTAGTTACTTCAGAAAGTAACTATTGCGTTACTTTCAAGTAAATTAATAAAACAAACAACGTACACAAATCTAAACTATTTTAATGTTGCTGTGGGACAAAGTGAGACTAGCCTCCAATCAAATGCCATGTATGTAGATATTATAATTACTATGTTTATATAGTGGATCATACAAATACAAACACAATAGATGTTTTGGAGCTTTTGATATGTATTGCCCCTCAACAGGCTACAACTGGGCAACATTAAATTATGCTTGTTAACCCATTCTCCGCCAATCACGTGTTAAGGCGGGTTTCTCCGCCATGCGTTGTCTGCCAATCACGCCGTAAGGAGTGTTTGAGATCAATATTTCATATTTTCGTCATGGTATTCATATTTCACCCACGGAGTCTTGGCTGATGCTGTCTGAGCCATCACAACTCTGCAACGCTTCAATACTGCCACCTGGTGGCCGTTTGGCGAGTTGCCAAACCGGAAGTGCCCATTGGAGCTCGGTCCGTCCCCTATTTTCGTCCGGCCACTCGTTTATCGTCCCGGGGCTCAATACAGACACCGTCGATATGGATCTTTGCCATAACTCAATAATCAACATGATTTGGACGTGTATTAGTAATATACAAACCGGAAATGGATCGCATCGATCAACATCCCATAATTGGGATCTGTTTGCTCCACTCTCATCGCCCAACGCTACGAGGAGACTGGGGTGAGTTTCAGCGTTTTTCTTTATCATTTTCGATACAAACTGCTCTGATCAATATATCACCCATACTACATAAATCATTTAACGTCGGTCATTGAATTATAAACGACCCCCCCCCCCCTCCGTTCACCCGCAGATGATCAGTCATGACGTTTAGGACCATGTACAGTTGAAATCTTTAATATAGCATGGATCGTTATCAAACTGCATTTGATAATCTAATATGTGCATTTATGCCTATCTCACGTTCTATGAAATACTGCAGAAAACGATAAAAACATATTTATACTCTAGACCAGTGTTTCTCAACTGGTGGGTCTCGACCAAAAAGTGGGTTGCGGGGCCATTTTGAGTGGGAGCGGATGTGTGTGTAAAAAAAATAAAAATAAGGACATTTTAGATTTTTATTTTATTTTTTGTATTTTTTTCTTTTTTACTACCTATCTTTGTGAAAGTGGCTTTTCAGCTCCGGTCCAGCTGAAGACAAAGCAGAGGAACAGATTGGACATTGAGCATGATCTCAGAGTTGCTTTGTCTACCATCACCCCAGACAACATCCCTAGTTATCCCATTAGTTCCCTGGGATGTTAAGCTAAGAAGTCTGCTAAGAAGGATATATTATTATTTATTATTATTATTATTATTATTATTATTATTATTATTATTATTATTATTATTATTATTATTATTATTATTATTATTATTATTATTATTATTATTATTATTATTATTATTATTATTATTATTATTATTATTATTATTATTATTATTATTATTATTATTATTATTATTATTATTATTATTATTATTATTATTATTATTATTTTATTTCATTGGGTTTTTAGCCCTAGTTGCACTTTTGTTGCAACCCCAGTTATCCCATTAGTTCCCCCAAACTTAGGTATGTTATGTTAAGCTAAGAAATCTGCTAAGAAGCATATATTATTTATTATTATTTTATTTCATTGGGTTTTTAGCCCTAGTTGCACTTTTGTTGCACTTTTTGTGTTTATTTCATGTTTTTAACAGTGCATGAAAGATTGCGTATTACTGCAATTATTTAATTTTTTTTTATAAATCATAGGTGTTAAAAAATTTGGGTCGCAACTTAATGACTAAGGAAAATGTTGGGTCCCGAGGCTAGACCAGTTGAGAACCACTGCTCTAGACGGTATTTTAGTATGAATGTATGAATGTGTGAATGAAAAAGTAAACCGTTCCTACATCCTGAACTATAGATAATTGATGTTGAATGGGCCATAGTAATGTCAATTTAGCAATACAATTAAAAAAGTTATAGCCCTGCAAAGAAGGTGAACATCTCCATAGACAAATAGCGCTGGCAGAGGATGGTTTAGGATGATGTGATGGCAGAAAGTGGTGGCAGAGAATGGGTTAAGCACTATACCAAAAATAAATAACAAATATATACTGATTTATTGATTGAAATTTTTTATTAACAGATTGCAGAATGGGTACAGTACAGTACACCTCAATATACACAATTGTTAAGGGGATGCAGACCAGAGAAAGTCTTTCGTCTTGTTTACATCAGGGTCCCCCATTTTCAATTCATAATGACATTTATGACATACACAACATACAGATATACGGATATATAAATAAACATAAAATGTTTTAAAATATTTCCAACCTGACTTTCAACCAATTCGGTAGAATTGCCCATATGTTAAATATATTGAGATACAATAATAATAATAATAATAATAATAATAATAATAATAATAATAATAATAATAATAATAATAATAATAATAATAATAATAATAATAATAATAATAATAATAATAATAATAATAATAATAATAATAATAATAATAATAATAATAATAATAATGATAATAATGGCTTGGATTTATATAGCGCCTTTCACCCAAGGCTCTTTACAATAAAATGGGAAGGGGGGGTGGAGGATAATGGTGGCCTAAACTGAGAAACAAAATACAAAAACAGAACAGAACAACAGAACAAAACAAAATAGAACAAACAGAATGAATAGGATGCTAAGGAGCATCAGAGACCATATGCCTGGATGAAGAGGTGGGTTTTCAGCAGGTTTTTAAAGTGGGTGAGAGAGTTCGCATTTCGGATGTCCATGGGGAGGGAGTTCCAAAGGGTGGGGGCAGTGACACTAAAAGCCCTGTCCCCAATGGTCCGTAACCTGGCTTGTGGTATGGTGAGTAAGCCTATGTCAGAGGAGCGGAGATTCCGGGAGGAGGGGGTGTAGGTGTGGAGAAGGTCGGATAGGTATTGAGGGGCAGTGGTGTGTAGGGATTTATATGTGAGCAGGAGGATCTTGAAGGTGACACGAGATTTTACAGGAAGCCAGTGAAGGTGTATGAGGGTGGGGGTGATGTGCTGCCAGGGTTTGGTGCGGGTGAGAACAACCCTGGTGGCTTGTTCTGAACGTACTGGAGCCTATCCAGGGCTTTGTGGGTCACCCTGGATAGGACTCCATTACAATAGTCCAAACGGGAGGTGATGAAGGCATGGATGAGGGTCTCAGCCACAGAGTCTGTAAGTGAGGGCTGGAGTCTTGAAATGTTCTTGAGGTGAAAATATGTCCATATTAATATATTTGACTGTGGCAGTTTTTTATATTTACATATACTTTATACATGTTACAACCCCAGGAAGAGTAGTCTCACTTTGGTGTACTGTAGACTAATGGGGATCCACAATAAAACACACACACACACACACACACACACACACACACACACACACACACACATACACACACACACACACACACACCCGAAGCCCTTTGTGTTGGCCTCTCCCTTTGAGCCAGGGCTAAATGGCTTTCTTTTCAAAAGTGAGAAATGTCATCACATTGTGGTTGTGTGTGTGTGTGTGTTCTTGAGAAGGCATTAACTTTTGCACACGCACGCACGCACGCAGGGACGCACACATGGTCTCTGGAGACACAGATGCTGACTCTTAAAATACCTAGACACTCCCCAATACCACCTCCTTCCTCCTCTTTCCCTCTCTCTCTCTCTCTCTCTCTCTCTCTCTCTCTCTCTCTCTCTCTCTCTCTCTCTCTCTCTCTCTCTCTCTCTCTCTCTCTCTCTCTCTCTCTCGCTCGCTCGCCATCCTTCTCTCTCTCATCCCTCTCTCGCTCACCATCCTTCCCTCTCACATCCCTCTCTACCTTTCCATCCTTCCTCTCTCCATCCCTCTCTCATCTTTACCTCCCCCTTCTTGCTTCTCTCTGTCTGCAACTCTACCTCATCCATTGTAAAGGACCCCTTGAGAATCGTATGGGTTAGGGATACATGTTGGGAATATGTATAAACATGTCTAGGCAATATCCTTTGTAATTTACTCAATAATATTCAGACATTAGTATGCCTTTAAATGACGTGTGGAATTTTACTGGAAATTCAATGTAGCCGTAGGCCTACACAAAATATTATGTCCCTATGGGCGCACCGTAGATCAGGAAAAATGGAAACGCCCGTTTAAAATTACAAAGTCCATTTCCACAGTTTTCTTTGCTCTCGCAATGTTTATGTCACACGGTTAAGTTTCACTTTCGATTTTAGAGAGGTTGTAATGAGTTTGACCTTCTTTGATTGACAAGCAATTAGCTTGTTAGATTTCCAGAGAGATAGTATAGACCAATCAATCGGAAGCACAAGGGCATGTCACGCCTCCCAGTGCACAGTATTTCTGTCCCACGTAGCCCCTGCACTCATGCTGGAAGAAGCCCTATTCTGCCACCGCGCACTATGGCGCCTATTTCATCAACTAGTGGTCAACAACTCCATTGGACACTTTCACTAGCACAACAGAAGGTTAACCCTTTCACTACCACACTACAGAAGGTTAACCCTTTCACTACCACACTACAGCAGGTTAACCCTTTCACCACCACACTACAGAATGGTTAACCCTTTCACTGTGACACTACAGAAGGTTAACCCTTTCACTACCACTAACCGGTCACTACAACCACGGTCTCTACAACCACAGTCACTACAGCCACGGTCACTACGGCCACGGTCTCTACAGCCACGGTCACTACAGCCACGGTCACTACAGCCACGGTCACTACGGCCACGGTCACTACGGCCAGGGTCACTACGGCCACGGTCACTACGGCCACGGTCACTACGGCCACGGTCACTACAGCCACGGTCACTACGGCCACGGTCACTACGGCCACGGTCACTACAGCCACGGTCACTACGGCCACGGTCACTACGGCCACGGTCACTACGGCCACGGTCACTACAGCCACGGTCACTACGGCCACGGTCACTACAGCCACGGTCACTACGGCCACGGTCACTACGGCCACGGTCACTACGGCCACGGTCACTACAGCCACGGTCACTACGACCACGGTCACTACAGCCACGGTCTCCATGGCCACGGTCACTACAACCACGGTCACTACAGCCACGGTCACTACGGCCACGGTCTCTACGACCACGGTCACTACAGCCACGGTCTCCATGGCCACGGTCAATACAACCACGGTCACTACGGCCACGGTCACTACGACCACGGTCACTACAACCACGGTCACTACAGCCACGGTCACTACGACCACGGTCAATACAACCACGGTCACTACAGCCACGGTCAATACAACCACGGTCACTACGGCCACGGTCACTACGACCACGGTCACTACAACCACGGTCACTACAGCCACGGTCACTACAGCCACGGTCACTACAGCCACGGTCACTACGACCACGGTCACTACAGCCACGGTCACTACGACCACGGTCACTACAACCACGGTCACTACAACCACGGTCACTACGGCCACGGTCACTACGGCCACGGTCACTACGGCCACGGTCACTACGGCCACGGTCACTACGGCCACGGTCTCTACGGCCACGGTCACTACGGCCACGGTCACCGCCCCACGGTCACTACGACCACTGTCACTACAGCCACGGTCACTATGACCACGGTCGTGGCTAGAAAGCATCTCCATTCTGGAGATGTTTCCACCTAAAAGCGGTTTATAAACCTAATCCTTACTTAAACCTTAAATTTCACTGGAGACACCGCCTCCCACCTTAAAGGTGCTATATATCATTTGTTTATGTAGAGTAATCTTCTTCTTTTTTTAAGAATCCATCCACAGAGCTTTTAGAAAGGTGCCAAATAAAATAGCTTTTTCTCCCAAAAAAATCACATTTCTTTATATATTTTTTTAAACAAAATTAATGTGTTGTTTGTATGTGCGTGCATGTATTATCCCCTCCCTACTTCCCAATCCTCCGCCTGGAATGCACAGACTGGATTAAATTACATGCTGGTGCTCTAGTGCGACATATAGTGGCTGAATATTGTGTATAGCACCTTTAAACTAAAATAAAGATGCATGATCATGGATTTTCAATGTTTCGTGGACGCCTTCTAGCTACGACCGTCTCCGTGTGGGACGGTGTCTAGCATGAATCAGGTTTTAGTGGCCATTGGTCGGAGAGTTCTGTGCAATAAGAAGAAGCATCAGATCACCTGCCGTTCCTCATAACTCCCCGCCTCCCCCACCACTCCTCCACCCCCCCCCCTCTGCTCCGTATTGATTGGTGATGTCCACAGTCCCTTCTTCCGTCTCATGCTGAAAAACATTGACGTTTACTGACCAATCGTATCTCTGCTCGTCTAAACACAGAGCAGACCCATTGTAGATGGTTTTACATGTTGGCATTTATGAAGCTACGCCCACCTTGTAGTGGCATGTGATGTCTTTTGGAATCCAGTCTGGTAACATGGTTTGGGACAAAGGGATGTATGTATTGGAGCAGAAGTGTCCATTGGATGATTTGCTCCCAAATCAGTTTTTTCTTTGTGTTTCTTTTGTATAAAAGTACATTTTCAAATAAATATTTACCTCTGTTACACCTTCATCAGTGTCCTGTTGTATTACTGTGTGGGGAAACTACAAACCAATTCAATTTACCTCACCTGTGACAATTACCAGGTTCCACATCTTAGAATGGGTGGCATTCCACTTTAAAACCTGTGTGCCTTCTTAGGAAGAAAGTTTACGTTTATTTATTTATTTTGTACCCAGGGACAGTGCACATTAATCAACATCTTCAGTTTCCACATTGATGTAAATGTGCCAGAGTTAGCTAATGAGCTCGTTTTCATCCGTAGTCCCTGCCTAACATGCATGTCTTATGGTGTGGGAGGAACCTGGAGTACCCAGAGGAAACCCACACGACCACAGGGAGAATAATAATAATAATATAATGGATTGGATTTATATAGCGCTCTTCATGACACCCCAGTGACCCCAGAGCGCTTACAGAGTCCATTATTCGTTCATACACAGTCATACCGGTGGTGGTAAGCTACAATTGCAGCCAGAGCTGCCCTGAGGCAGACTCACGGAAGCGTGGCGAATAATCATCGCCTACGCCCCTCCCGACCACGGCCCCTCCGACCACCACCAACATTCATTCACATTCATACGAGGCAAGTAGGTTAAGTGTCTTGCCCAAGGACACAACGGCAGTGGGATGGACATGGGCTTGAGCGGGATTCAAACCACCAACCCTTCGATCATTGGACGACCCGCTCTACCCCTGAGCCACGCCGCCCCACAACATGCAAACTCCACACAGAAAGGCCCCCTGCTGGGGTTCGAACCCAGGATCTTCATGCTGTGAGGCAGCAGTGCGGACCACTGTGCCACCGTGCCACCCTATAAAGCTATAACCCTTTGAAAGAGTACTAGAGATTTCCTATGCCAGTAAAAAGAAAACATGTATAAAAGCATGGATCCCCAAGAAAGACCAAGGCACTCTGTAGGTACAAAACCTAAAAAGCCTCCATTG
>NC_140168.1:75838702-75873702 GCF_963971535.1 Notolepis coatsorum
TCTCTTTTTTTTTACTTTATTTTTTAGCGTTTATCGCTTTCCTGGTCAAGCATGACCGACAGTTGCAGGGTGAAACGGGAGAGAGAGCAGGGGGAGACATTCGGCAAATGGCGGCGGGTCCGGGAATCGAACTCGGAGTCAACCAGATCCGTGACGCAGCACGGAGTCCCGCGCGAGCGCGGTAACATGGTGTGCTACTGGAGCACCCGGTCTACATGGTTCTCATTCCAAACAATCAAATATCTTACTGTTAGATCCTGATCGATCTGGCCAGTATCACGTCTTCGTCTGTTTGGCTCTCCATCCAATTCCTCTGCGTTGTGTACTTTTAATGGTCCTGACGTCTCGGACACTAGCTGATAAGATCCTTATCTCTCCCCGTTAGTACAATCCGCAAACCATAATAATTCTCCACCTCCGTAAGAATTCGACACAAATACATTACAAGGAAAAGCGTGGTTTATTTGATAAACAGAAACCTCAGCTCAGATGTTAACAGATGTTATTGTCCTTGAAAAGTCTATTCTAATGATCTTTCGGTGTGTTCGTCTATCGTCCTTTTGTTATTCAGTCCAATAGTGTTCAGGCCTGGTCGTCAGCCTAACCCTCCTCGCGTTAGCCGAAGCTAATGATGATGTGGCATTCTTCCTCCCCCCCCCCCCCTCTCGATGAGAGGAGAGAGTGTCTTCTGTGTGATCTCAGTCCTACTCGCTCTTGGTCTGCCTTACACCCGGAAACACCGTTCGACTTATAGATCTTCGTCGTAACAACGATGGCCCCGCCTTCTGGTTGTCATGTGCCGCGCTGTCATGACAACCGCGTTTAACCTTTACACACATTTCACGTTTCATTAAGATGAACCTCTCTCCCTCCTGCTCTGGGCCTACACTCTCTCTTATCAATTTGTTCTTACAAGGAATTCAAAACAAAACACCCTCGCTGGCAGTGTATTCAATCCACTGGTCACCGTTCTATCACCATCTTCCATGCACATTTCGATCTCACCGTTTTAGCTGTGGTCATCTCCCCCCAATCTATACATCACATACATTGAAAAAGCACCCCAAATCCTTCATTCCCCCCTTTCTTGATTCTTAATCAACCTTCAGAATCAACAGACTACTTGGTTTTTCAATTAATTATACACAAAAATAGACTCATACCAATGAGGGCCCCGCCGTCTGCTGTTTGCCTTTTGTTTTCGATTACCCGCATCACACCCAAACCAGAAAGGCTAAACAACGGTCAGGGAGAAGAGAGAGAGAGAGAGACAGAGAAAAACACAGATTGCAACTTTTCAGACGACACACCTAAACCCTTCGGCCCCCCTATTAGGTACCCCACGTCCAAATCAGAGCGCTCCCTTCCCTCTTACAGTACACCTCCCATCTTGGGCCGGTCCCGTCTCCTAGGGCAAGGGCCCCTTTCAGTGACGGCTCCTTTCCTGAGCTGGTCCCCCTTCCAGGGCGGTCCCCTAGGCAAAAATGTCTCCCCTGGTCTGCTACTGCTCAGTGTCTCTGGCTGTCCTCTCCACATCTGCTCCTCCACCGCCGCCGTCTCCTCTCTCTCGTCGTGGATGGTCTGTGTACCAGGCTGCAGTGCCTGGCCCCTGCGGCTTCCTCCTCCTCCAGTCTGTCTCCTGGTCGTCTCCACCGCTGTCGGTGTCTCCCCCCGCTCAAAGCAGAAACACAACACCAGCAGTCGTCTGTACATTCGACTTCCCTTGTTTTGCTATTAGTCTACCACCTTCTCCACACCCATAATCTGTCCTACAGGGCTGTTCCCTGTTTGTTGTCTTCCGGCGTGACACCCGCAGCTAAACGATACCCACTCCGTGCTCTATCTGTTCATCCCAGGTTGACCCCCAGCGCGCGCCAGTTCTTCTGGTGACGTGTCTTCAAGACTCTGCCTATTAGGTGTGAGAAAGCCCCACTAGAATTCAAATTCCCTCTTTATTCCATAATTAACCCATTCAAATAACTGCACCTCCTCTCTGTGCAATTATTATTTAATCCATTGTATGATTAAACTCTATTTAATTAACCTGTATATCTATATTATTATTATAATAGATCCACTCTCTGTGCTGCAGTAGATTCTCTAACTTGACTCACTCCCCCACTCCACCACTAGATGGTAGTACAGACTTATATCTAAATATTCCCCTATGGGTAATGAAAACTCCCCCGCACTACCCCCCCTCCGCCACTAGGTGGCGACCTACTCCTCCTCTATGGTGTTTTAGTTGACGTGTCACTTCCTGGTTCTTATCTGTTGTTATCTCCTCGTGGTGCTCACGGCCATTTTGTCTCGGTGCAAATGGCTACTCTCTCAAACAAACGGCCGCTGCCCTTCCTTCCAAGGCCTAAAAACACAGCTGTTTTTCCTCTCTTTCCTATCCATTATCAGGGGACGCTTTCTCAGACTAATGCTCTTGCCTGATCGGACATAATACACACTGGTACAATCTCCTTTCGACTTTCCTTCTGTTATGAAAACAGTCCCGCCATTAACAATTTTTCGATCTGGTTCAAGCGTTCCCCCCCCCCCCCTTTCCTCATCTCGCATTTACCCTCCTTAAACCAAAACTGTGCAGCCTGCCTCGTTTGCTTTCATTCTCTGTAGATAACACCCTCGATTTTCACCATGGCTCTCTGCTCATATTATTACAGCTGGCTTCTCTGTTGCTTTTATTTGGCTTAAAAGATCAAAACAACCGTGTGTGCACAGTGAACTCACATTTTTGATCGGAGCGCTGTTTCTCCTACAGCGCTGGTTCGCCTCCTGACCGCTCGACTCGCCGCTCTCTCCCAGGGCTGGCCGGCCTTGCTCGATCATGATTCTCCCACACACGATGACTGTTGTCCACTGTCGTCCCATTATTGAAAAAGTCTTTTTCCGTTGTTCTTATCTCTTGCAAATCCGGCTGTCAGGGCACGGGACTGGTTCTGGTCACGCTGGTCCAGGTCAGTTAACCCGTTGTCCGCCGGGGATGCAGATCTGCTGTTCTGGTACCCTGAGGGACTTGGGCTTTTTCCAGGGGGAAAAATGCCAGGTCGGTCCGGGTGTCACGGGGTTAGGCGCTATGGAGACCCTTGTTGGATACATTGTACTCTGCACTGTCGTAATGGCTTACGGCCATGCCAACCTGTACACGCCCGATCTCGTCAGATCTCGGCCGCTACGCAGGTTGGTCCTGGTTAGTACTTGGTTGGGAGACCGCCTGGGAATACCAAGTACGGGGTGCTTGGGGCTGGTTCTCCATTATTTTCGCTCTTCTCTTACGCATGGCGAAGAGGGGCCTGTTGGGGTGGTCTTTGACCTTCTCGGGGGACCCTGTGCTTCCCGTATCGCCGGGCCCGGTCCGAAGTAATGTTCCGTCGACCCGTAGGCCTGGGATAACCTTGTTGGAAACTGAAACACTTGTCCTGCGGTAGTGTCTGCAGGTACGTTTTGGAGTTTTTCTTGAGGGGTTATGGGACCAACCACCGCATAGGGTAACGACAGGGTGGTTGGTTCTCTGGTGTGTTGGAGCTGAGTCAACTCCCGGGTTACCCGGTTGAGTGTGCCCCTGCACGTTCATGACGTCTGCCAATCGTGTCAGCCTTCACTGCCTCATACCCGCTGGGTTTTTTAAGGGAGGCTTTGTCATGGTGATCAACAATGCCAGTATACGCCCCTTCCGCCGGGGCGGCTGTTTTCAGCTGACCCCTCTGGCGCCTGTCTCGTCCGCAGTGCTCCAGGCTCGGGTTACAGCCTGTTGCCTGGTTTCCCCGGTGCGCTGCCTGCTTCCGTTGGTAAGCCTTTTTTGGGTGCTTACGGCCATGCTGACTGCCTGTGCTGCAGGGTCAGTGTGCCAGGCGGTGTGCTATTGGGGGGTAAGGGCCCGCTCTTGAGAGGGGCCTTATCCGAATACGCTGGCGATGTGGGGGGCGGTGTCACTAAGTGACCACCTGGTGGGGTCTTGATGCTGGCATCATGGACCTCTCCGGGCCCCCGTTTTCCAGGGGATCCAGTCCCTTTGGTGGGTGTGGGTCTTCCTTCATGCTCCGCTGCTACGGCCTTGCCACGGGGTTGGGGTTGCTCTTGACCCCGTGATTTCTGGGGGCAGTAACGAGGTTGTTCCTTCCGTTCGTTCCCGGGTGGCATGCGAGTTGTGCGTGTGTGTAGTCGTGGGTTCAGGCCATGGTCTGCTCACCCTGTGCGTTGAGTTGCTTGAGTGCCTCTTCGCACGGTCGGGTCCGTCGCCCTCCTGTGATCCTCCAATAGGGGGGGTGCCCTCCATTAGGGGGGGTCGGGGGGGCTCGGTCCTCCCTGATCTGATGGTTGTGGGGGGCCTCAGTGGGGTGTATTTGTCGGCCGATGGCTCTCGCTCGGCCTCCCTTGTGCGGAAGTGACGCAGAGCGAGATCCATTACGGAACAGAACGATAGGTTATGACTATAACCAAGTTCTGTTAGTAATGGTGACGCTCGGCGTCCGACGCCGCTGCAGCCCTTGATCTCACCTTGTGGTGAAAGCTTGGGAAGGAGGCGAGTAGGTGGCCACACACCTGCTTATGAGGGAAGCTGATAGGGGTGTGGTCAGACGAATATTGGGATGTAAAGGTACATTGTGGAATTTTTATTCAGTGCGTGTGCACAAGCGAGGTACAGTGCGGAAGTGACGCAGAGCGTCACCATTACTAACAGAACTTGGTTATAGTCATAACCTATCGTTAAGTGTCTTGCTCAAGGACACTTCCACACATTGCCCGGGAGGAGCGGGAATATAACTGGGAACCTTCCAATTACCAGACTACTGCTCTACCTCCTGAGCCACTGTCGCCTTCTCAACCATATAAGTCCGTTTTGAAATTTTCTGGACACCCCATGTACTTGCAGTTGTCTGTATTGTCTGTATTTGGAAGTTAGTCCAAAATAACTTGGAGTTGTGGGAAACATGTAATAACTTACTCAGTCGAATGGATCCGGTTAATACGATTTATTAACTCAGAATGAAAGTATCAAATACAGAGTAGTCAGAGATATGGGGATGAAGACACGTCCTCTATGTAAAGACAAGTCTGTTATGGGACAGAGGGATGAGACAAGCTCCTATTCCCCCCACAGAGTGTGAATGTGACATATCACAAGAAATCTATCTCTATTACTGTCTATTACTGTGAATGAACACAACAGTCTTAGACGATCAAGTTTATAATTGTTCCTCTGAAAACTTAATATGGAGTTAAGTTCTTATTTCAGAAGTTACAGTATTTCAGTTTATACCTATCTACTTCCTTCACTGCCTACAACTTCCTTACACTGTACTCAAACCTACCTACCTCAACCTATAGTATACCCATACCACTGTATAATAGACTGTATACTTATGAGGTGTAAAGTACTTGAGTAATTGTAATTCGTTACAATACTTAAGTACTGTTTTTGGGGATTTGTACTTTACTCAAGTATGATTAGGTTTGTATATACTTGTACTTTTACTCAATTACATTTCAGAGAAAAAAAACATACTTTTACTCCTTACATAATTTATAATGCAGACCTACAAAGTACAAAGTACAAATCTCGCAGGTCCAACAATTTTAATTAGTATATTTGTTTCTCTGGCCAAACTAATGTTAATGTTATTAATCCTGCGGCAGCACTTTATTTAAAAACAGCCAATCAAATCCCCTTCAATGGAAAATTAACCCGCCCATACCCATGCTGATTGGTCCTTGTGCAAGACTAGAAAGCGGGGATCTTTGATTAAACACCTGCTATGAGAAGAATAGACAGTCAGAGTGACAAGCTACAGAAGATGGCCACAAACGACGAGTGATGAAGAGGACGAAACGGAACATTAAAAAAAAAATTTACTTTTACTTTTTAGTACTTGTAAAAGTAGAAATTTTTTACTTTTACTCAAGTGTGTTTTTAGCCAGATACTCTGACTTTTACTTGAGTAAGATTTTGAGACGGTACCCATGATACTTTCACTTAAAGGCCCACTTGCAGGTTGTATTTTTGTTCAATAAACAAAGTTCGCAACCTGGGCGTCATACTGGACTCCACCCTCTCCTTTCATTCCCACATCAAAACAATAACCAAATCAGCCTTTTTCCATCTCAGGAACATTTCCCGACTCCGGCCATCTCTCCCCGACTCCGTAGCAGAGACTCTCATCCACGCTTTCATCACCTCCCGTCTGGACTATGCAAACTCTGTCCTCATAGGGCTACCCAGTAATGCCCTGAACAGGCTACAATATGTCCAAAATTCTGCTGCCAGGGTTCTCACCCGCACAAAGTCCTGGCACCACATCACCCCCACCCTCATCCACCTCCACTGGCTTCCAGTCAAGTCTTGCATCAATTTCAAGATCCTCCTCATCACCTACAAAGCCCTTCACTCCCTTGCCCCCCGGTACCTAGCGGACCTCCTCCATCCCTACATTCTGCCCCGGAGGCTGCGGTCCTCTGACTCCGGTCTCCTCTCCATCCCCACCACCAACATGGGGACTGTTGGTCCCAGAGCCTTCTCTGTGGCCGCACCCACCCTCTGGAACTCACTCCCTCCAAACATCCGTAGTACTACATCCCTGCACTCTTTCAAATCCCAACTCAAAACCCACCTTTTCACCAAATTTGTAAATGACTCTTTTCTTTCTTTTCTTTCCCTTTGATTAATATCTTGTTGTTGTAATAGAAAATTAATCGCATATTTTTTATCTGTTCTAAATCTACCTTAAACGGATCTTTTTCAAGTTTTAATACTCTTATCAACATAAGAGTCAACAAATGCTTGCTTTATGCAGCCATTTAACACAAAAGGATGACCCTCATGCATTGCAAATTTGCATCAAATTCAAAACAAAATAACCTAAAAGAAAAGAATCATTTAAAACAATGAACTGAAAGGGGGCGCTAGAACGCCATCGCTTTAATCAATGGGGAGACTGCGAGATTTGCGAGTGCTTAAAATATATCTTATATTATAGCTATGGGTCTAATACACCCGTCGATTGTCAGTGAGTTGCTTCCAGTCAACATGCATTTCTGTTTTATACCATTTTGAATATGAGTATAGTTTTGGTGATTCTTAGTAATCTCAGGAAAAGACGCGATAATAGCGTTTTAGTGGAATACACTAAACACGTTGTCATTTTTCGCCTGATTATCGAATCTTCCTGAAATCAACGCTAGATTATCATTATTATCCTTCCTCGTGCATACATGAAATGGCCCTCGTAGCGCGGCGTTCCCCCCCCCCCCCACCTCCTGCACCCAATGGCACACAGCCACACACACACACACACACACACACAGACAGCTTCGATCGAGGTAGAAAGAAATATCAGATCAATGCAAGATTTTATATATAGGTCTCTGATGTAATGCA
Organism: Notolepis coatsorum; assembly: GCF_963971535.1. Classification (NCBI taxonomy): domain Eukaryota; kingdom Metazoa; phylum Chordata; class Actinopteri; order Aulopiformes; family Paralepididae; genus Notolepis; species Notolepis coatsorum. The sequence goes on from NC_140168.1 coordinate 75,846,087, forward strand.
AAAAAAAGAATCCAATTATCTGATCGCCATTCCAGTTATCCACAGCGATCCTGTCCCCGACATTACCGAGCGTTACACATGAACGGGTGGGCGGGGTTAGTGTTCCATGCCATCGTTGTAAAGGCCTGCCTCGCCTGAGTATTTAAACCTTGCTTGCACGGCTCAGATCGGCCCAGAAAAGAAACTACACCATTTGTAATAGAGTGCAATACCGGCTGGAAGGCATAGGCGGCGGTATTTGCCCTTTTGCGAGCTCAGACCCATTCCCAATGATAACATCAGGCTGGAGGGATGAAAATTAATGGATATAGCTAATAAAAGAAATAACGATTAAAACCCGACTATACTCGTGATTGGCGCTGAATGAGTTAATGCCAGGGACCTGTATGTTGCTGTTAGAAGCCCTACTGCAACGCCGGACACTGTAAGGTCTCCGGGCACAGATTTTTACTAGACGGCAAGGCTATAGGTTCAATCGGTCGCATCCAAACGTCTACGGGACATCCAATGCATATGCTGTGATTGATTATGCCGTGGCCCTAATCGACATTGGATGTACCAGATGGCGATCAAACAATTGGAATCAATTAAAACAACTGCAGATTATGGTGGAATGGTTGGTTATTAAGGATTTAAACTGACTTGTGTTCCACGTGTCAAGAGCACAGCAGATAAAAGCAGATTTCCCAAGTTCAATACAAACTCTAGACTTTAAGTGTAAGAGCCAATTATTAGAATGTGTACCTAAGGTCCTGGGGCCCTCATTTATCAATGGTGCGTACGCACAGATATGTGCGTAACCCGTGCGTACGATCATTTATAAGCAAAGTGTGGGACTTATCAATTTGAACGTGTGCTTGACTTTGTGCGTATATCTACGCACAGCTCTAACCATGCGTACCTGGCGCCCAGCGGTAGAATATGAATACTGCACATGGAAATAAGCTTTCGTGCATTAGTTTGACTGACGTGTTCGGTATGACCCGTAATTCATTATAGTTAATTGTAAAATAGCGACAGTAGTGTAATTATAACGGGCTCACGCGCGAACAAGAGGTTGGCCTGCTTGTTTGGCACGGGGGGCAGACGCAGAACACCCACCTCCAAACGCGATTAAATATTGTTTAAAATAAAAAGCGAAATACTATTATTTTGTGTCATGTTTCCAAATAAGATTGGTCACAACGAAATGCTTTCTACTTCAATTTGTTGGTTAGAATAGATGACCTCCGTTGAAACTTCACTGAGACTAACACAGTCTATTTGTGAGCTCCCGCACAGACGTGATGATAATAATAATAATAATAATAATAATAATAATAATAATAATAATAATAATAATAATAATAATAATAATAATAATAATAATAATAATAATAATAATAATAATAGCTTCATTTTATATAGCGCCTTTCAAGAGACCCAAGGTTGCTTTACATAGGGGGGGGGGATAACAAAGTAACAAACATAGTGGACAGACACAACATATAAATATGATGATGGAATTCAAGTTCGCGTTTTTATTGATCACATAGGCAGGCTATACATGGCGTAGGCTACATGGCAGTGAGATTCATTGTTCTTGTATGCTCTCATATTATTGTTATAGTATATGCTATTGTCAAGAAGGAAGTACATTCTTTTCAATCGTGGCTTTAATTCGTATAGCCGAGAAGCAGTCTCCTATCAGCTTAATTAATCCCGACCCATCTCAGCCACAGCATAACTGAAACCGGCTATGGAAACAAATCATAAATAGACTACTGTAAATAAAATAGCCTATAACATTATAAAGGATAGGCTATAGCAGGGGTTCCCTTTCTTCCCCGAGCCCCACGATTCCTTGGAGACATATAGGAATATGATATAGGCTATACATGGGTCCGTCAGCGAGGAGATTTAGCCATTTGAGAATAGGCTATTATGGCCAAACGAGGGCCTATAGCCTATAAATATTATTAAATGTTTTCATAAGCGTAAAGATACAAGGACAACAGTTATATTAACGATCAAGTTAGTTTACTGTATGCAGGCTTCGCGGGGCTCCGTGTGACGGTGTGACATGTCTGTGCCATGCTGCGTTATGCGCAAATTACTGTTGCATAATGTAGGCTATGTGTAACTGAGGGGTACAATTCCCTGACTGTATGGTTAGATATGATACTTACTACCACTACCTCTTGTACTTTAGACTCTGGCCACCCAGTACTAGGTATGAATATGTTGAACACTCCCACCTGATAAACGGATCCAACACAAATGTACCAAATCGAAAGTTTGAGTTTTAATACATAGCAAAAGGTATGTACAACGATCACTTAATTACATTTATGATTTGAAATAGTATGCACTTTTATGGCAAATGAGTATTCGTAGGTAGATCAATATCGAATGTCCAATCTCTGATTGCGCAGGAAGCAAATATACAACCTGGAATATTTAGGGAACAATAGCGATGATACTTGAATGATTATATAGCTGGATACACTAGGGGAAGGTTCCGACTGCTTGTAGGACAGCTGGAGGGGGGGGGGGGGGGGGGGGGGTTAGAGAGTCACTGGCTGGATCCCGTCTGGCCGAGGGTATCTTGGGAGAGTCCACAGTTGTGCGACACGGTGCCCAACGATCCTCGATCCACAGATGAATGCAGTTGGACCCTCTGTGGCTGGCGTCCTCCGGTCCACGACGGAGAGACGTGAGGCGACCTCACTGTGCAGAGCGCCGTCTCACCTGTCGTCCTCTCCGGGGGGGGTATTTCCAACACACCGCAGTGTTGGCCTTTATCCATAGAATAATCAAAGTACTCAAAGCATAATCCAAGCCGGGGAAGGCTAGCCGTCGTCGGTAGAATAATCCAATATACAGGTCCACTCGCTCTTTGGCCTGGAGCTCCTCGGGTGCAGCTTCACGTGGGGTCAACCACCCTGGATAAGCGTCCAGCTGATGCCCGAAACGATGGGGGTGCTGATTACTGAATGCAGCGGACGCGAGCAGAAGGGTCTTCTCTGACCCGTCATCAAGGACGGCGTAAGTGTCCATGACTTTATTCTGGTAGCTCAATGTCACACGGACTACCTTTAAGAGCACTCTGGCTCCGCTGCTGCTGGCGGGGTCGATGTACATGACGCTTGCTTTGCTGCTTGATGGTGCAGGTGGAGGCCGCCGTCTGTTACTGTCGTGGAGTATGTCCAGATGGGCTCCATCGCACCGACTGCACCTTTTCTTTAAGCGGCATTCGGCTGCCATGTGTGATCGCGCACAGCGAAAACAGCGTCTGTTGGACTTTATCCATTGACTCGCTTCCTCCGCATTCATCTTGGGGAATGAGTCACATTGTGACAGCCAGTGTTCTTTCTCACAGTAGGGGCACACTATCTTCCACTTCTCCTTTCTTGAGGGGGTACTGTGGCTCCTACTGCTTGGCACTGACTCCGATTGGTGCATGACAGTCACCGATCTTCTTCCATCATTTAGTCTCCTGGTTCCTTCTCTGGAGCCAGGGGTGCTCCGTCCGAATGTATCTAGCCGTAAGCTGCTGACTTCTCTCGCCAGGAAGTCGGCTAGATCGAGGAGGTTCGGTTCGGGGCCATTAGGGTCTCGGTGGTGTCTCTGCCGCCTAAAGCGCTCCTGTCGGGCGGGCGGTAGCTTCTCCAAGATCCTCTCTACATTTGAGTTGGCGTATAGTTCATGCCTACCCTTTTCCCTCTGCGCTCCCAGCATCCCTACCAGGGACTGCACTCTGATGGACAGGTCGTCCAGTGCTCGATTGTCTGTTGCTGGGGGTAGGCGGTCGATGTGCCTGATCTCCTGGATCACGTAATCCCATATACGTCCATATCTCTGGTCCAACGCTACCAGCGCTGCGGTGTATGGGGTCGTGGAAGTGGCGTAGGCGAGCGCTATGTTGTGCGCGCGGGGTACCTTTAAATGCTTCAGTAGTATCGCGTATTTATGGCGTTCATCAATGACATCCACCAACATTGTCTCCAGACACATGCGGAGCTCCGTATACTGGGCCCGGTTCTCCTGGGTGAAGTCTGGTACCATAGGTGTGCCAATGTATGACGCGGATTGTTGATACATCGGCGAGCGTTGGGGGAGAGGCCTCCTAGGCGAGTCTCCTCCTGCTCCTTGGCGTGGGCTGGTACCGGCTGTGTACCATGGCCCGCTGGTCCAGGTGCTGTTCCTCGGTGCGGGTCGTGCGTCGTGCTCACCCGTGAATAGCGTCGGGGGTCTGTAGCGCAGCTCCGCGGGGGTATAGCCTGGGCTGTACTGGACCTCCTGGTCCGGTAGAGTACTGTGCTGTCGTCGGGCGTGGTTCTCCTCCTCTTCCTCTTCGTCTTCCGTTAGGTCATCCAGGGCTTGTAGTCTCTGATTTAGCCTCTCCGCAGTGTATGCTGCTCCTTCCCGGTGGCTGGGTCTCGCTTGGACCGGTTGGGGAAGGGGGTCTGCGGGGGGTATAGACCTCGTCTGTTGGTCAAGTTCAGGGTCGCTTACTCGGCTAGGGGATGCCGCCCTGGAGTGATGTCTAGACGAGTTCCTGGAGCCTCTGGTGGAGGGAGGGGGTGTTGTCCTTCTGATCAGCTGTTCTATTAGTTGCGCTTGTGCTCTGTCGCGCTCGGCTTCGCGCTTGGTGAGATCCGATTCTCTCTGGGCACCGGTGGCGGCGCGCTGGGCGTCAACCGGTCTCTAGCTATATTCTCTTCCATCTGAATGCGTCTTATTTCCAGGCGTATGTGTTCTTCTTCGCTCCGTTGCTGTATCTGCAATCGATCGCGTTCACCCTGGAGTCTATCGCGTTCAGTAGAGGCTTTCAGGCTGACGAGGAATGCCTGCTGTAGTGTCCTCTCTGCCTCGCTGGGAGAAGACGGTTGTATAGGGGAGCCGTCCCTTGGGGTACTCCGTGCGGAGTCATGGAGCTCTATCTCCACGGTGCTCTCCTCATCTTCTTCCGTGCCGAGTTCTCTCTCGGTAGTGGGACTCGTCGGGGACTACTTCTTCGGTATTGGCGGGGTGTAAAGTCAAGTCTGGTTCCCCCTGGTCCCCACCGTGATCTTGGTCAGTTACATTAGAACCCATAGGGGCCTCTATGGTCGGGGTAGCCTGGTCGTTAGGGTTAGACATAATTTTACTTTCTAGTTTTACCGCGTTTACTGTTGGTAGAAGACTAGGTTGTTGACTGACAGCGTAAGCCTCTAGGTACTGAGGGAGCTGTCGTTTGCGCCGCAGGCGTTGTTGGTTAGGAGGATCGTTTCGTAGAGTGTTCATCATAGGCCATTTTAATATTAATAACACTATATTAATATTACACTGATTACCCTCCGGCTCGAAGGACCAATTGTAACTGAGGGGTACAATTCCCTGACTGTATGGTTAGATATGATACTTACTACCACTACCTCTTGTACTTTAGACTCTGGCCACCCAGTACTAGGTATGAATATGTTGAACACTCCCACCTGATAAACGGATCCAACACAAATGTACCAAATCGAAAGTTTGAGTTTTAATACATAGCAAAAGGTATGTACAACGATCACTTAATTACATTTATGATTTGAAATCGTATGCACTTTTATGGCAAATGAGTATTCGTAGGTAGATCAATATCGAATGTCCAATCTCTGATTGCGCAGGAAGCAAATATACAACCTGGAATATTTAGGGAACAATAGCGATGATACTTGAATGATTATATAGCTGGATACACTAGGGGAAGGTTCCGACTGCTTGTAGGACAGCTGGAGGGGGGGGGGGGGGGGGTTAGAGAGTCACTGGCTGGATCCCGTCTGGCCGAGGGTATCTTGGGAGAGTCCACAGTTGTGCGACACGGTGCCCAACGATCCTCGATCCACAGATGAATGCAGTTGGACCCTCTGTGGCCGGCGTCCTCCGGTCCACGACGGAGAGACGTGAGGCGACCTCACTGTGCAGAGCGCCGTCTCACCTGTCGTCCTCTCCGGGGGGGGTATTTCCAACACACCGCAGTGTTGGCCTTTATCCATAGAATAATCAAAGTACTCAAAGCATAATCCAAGCCGGGGAAGGCTAGCCGTCGTCGGTAGAATAATCCAATATACAGGTCCACTCGCTCTTTGGCCTGGAGCTCCTCGGGTGCAGCTTCACGTGGGGTCAACCACCCTGGATAAGCGTCCAGCTGATGCCCGAAACGATGGGGGTGCTGATTACTATAGAACTCTTACCGCACGAGGCACTATATATGAATAGACTATTATTAGCTTAATAGAATACGTCCAACTCGACGATATAGTGCCAAATATGACTATTCAAATATTAATATACACGATGTCTCAATGCCGATACTGGGCCGAATTGGCCTTACTGCCCACACGTGGTTCGCGGGGAGGCTTTTGCGTCTGTCACTCTGTTGGAGGGTAAGGAACTGGACTAAAAGAAAGTTCTACTTTAATAGCGCAGTATATATACGCACTATGAACAAATAGTACCATTAGTGGTGCGGTAGACATATTCCTACGCGGAACTAGGACTTGTCCATACATGTTGAGCGGTACGATTGAACCTGGTCTGAGGGGTATGGCGACCTGGCACCAAGGTCTCGTCCAATGGTAGAATGGAGACTATTATGGGATGTTCAGTAGACTAGAAGGGATATTCAATGCATATTGTACAAGGAATATACAAGGGATATCAGGGGATATCAGGGGATATACAAATACAATTAAATATATATATATAAATAAATATATATATTCGGTTTAATCTGATCCTTCAGAACACTATGCATATATAATTTATATAGGCTATACCTAATACCGACATCAAAATAGATTGTATGCCTCTACAAATCATATTAAACCATACAGGTAGAAAATTTACGGAAAATCCGTCGCGATTTGGAATCAAATTGACGGAGAACTTTAATCCCTGGGTATTAATCGAACGAAAAGAAAAAAGGCAGTCATATTCCAGCATGGTTATTAATGACACCAACGGCAAACAGTGGTTAACGGTCTTTATTAGTGTTTGCGCTGCCCAGGCAGCAATGGTCTTTAGAAAGTTAATAGATATCATATCCGACATCACCGTGTACACGTCTGTCAGCCTGTCGCGTATTTCTCCCATAACACGCGTTCACTCAGCTTAGTCCACTTTTCCCCATTTCATGGGGGTGTTTCATTACCGTATATGGTTAATTACGGGCGGTTCTATATGCAAATACTTAAAATCGTGCACGAGCGCAGAGCGTAGAACAAATGGTATTTATCAACACCTTGTGCGGTAGGACCTGTGTACGCACGTTTGATAAATCCCGATTTTTCTGTGCGTACACACATTCTAAATTTCGCCCGTAGGAACGGAAATAGAGCACTTTCTACGCATTGTTGATAAATGAGGGCCCATGATGTCCACTCACAACAGGGAAGTGAGATGAATCCTGCCAATTATGGCTGTATATAGAAACAGATTACCTCTGCTAGGGAGGACCATCCATACATATTCCACAGATGCAAACCTTAAAAATGACTCTAGGTCTACCCTTATTGATCTTATTTTTGTGAATATGACAGGATTTCAGCTTGTGGGTTTTTTGACTTAGGCATAAGTGACCATTGGCCTACAGCCTGTGTAAGAAGCACGAGACTGCCAAAAACAAGACCTCACACAGTTTTAAGGAGGCATTTTTAATCTTTTAATCACCAATCATTTTTAGATGATCTTATTTTTTTTAATACTTATTTGTAACACAGCAGACTACAGGACATCATTCAGAAATACTCAGAAAGAGGCATCAACATCATAATGGGAGACTTCAATGCCAAGGTAGGAAGTGACAACAGAGGCTACGAGGAGACAATGGGAAAGCAAGGTATAGGAGAGATGAACGACAAGAGATTCGCAAACCTATGCGCCACTAACAACCTGGTCATCGGCGGAAGCATTTTCCCCCACAAAAGGATACACAAAGCTACTTGGATCTCACCGGACCTCAACACCGAAAACCAGATAGACCATGTGTGCATCACTAAGAAGTTCAGGAGGTCCCTTCAAGATGTATGTGTTAGGAGAGGAGCTGATGTTGCCTCAGACCACCACCTCCTGGTTGCCCGGCTGAAGCTGAAATTAAAGAAAAACTGGACAGGGGAGAAGAATCGGAGACAAACATTCAACACAGCACTTCTGAGAGACCCAACCAAGTTAGAAGAATACAAACTCACACTTAGGAACAAGTTTCAAGCCCTGCAAGAGTTGATGGAAGAAGAGGAGGAAAACATCGACAAGAAGTGGAAGTCTGTGAAGGAAGCAGTAAGTACAACGTACAAAGAAGTACTGGGCCCGAAGAAACACAACCACAAGGAGTGGATATCAGCAGAGTCATTGAGGAAGATAGAGGAGAGGAAAGGGAAGAAGGCACTAATCAACAACAGTCGAACAAGAGCCGAAAAGGTCAAAGCACAAAACCAGTACACAGAAGCCACAAAAGGGGTTAAGAAAAGCATCAAGGCAGACAAGAAGGACTATATAGAGAGTCTTGCGGCAGAGGCTGAAGAAGCAGCTAGACATGGACATTTGAAAGACTTATATAACACCACCAAGAAGCTGTCAGGAAAGTTTAGTAAACCAGAAAGACCAGTTAAGGACAAAGATGGACAGCCAATCATCGGAGAGGAAAGACAAAAGGAAAGATGGGTAGAACATTTTGAGGAACTGCTAAACAGACCAGCACCACAGGACCCACCAGACATCCAGCAAGCTGACAGGGATCTGCTGATAGACTGCAGCGTGCCAACAAAAGAAGAGATCCGCAAAGCCATCAAGAAGCTGAGGAACGGCAAGACTGCAGGACCCGACGGTATTCCGGCAGAAGCACTGAAGGCCGATATAGAGACGATGGTCCATCCTCTCTTCAAGAAGATATGGGAAGAAGAACATATCCCATCAGAATGGAAGGAGGGCTACCTCGTCAAAATACAGAAGAAAGGAGATCTGAGCCAATGTGCAAAATACAGAGGGATCACATTACTCTCCATCCCAGGAAAAGTATTCAACAGGATTATACTGGACAGGATGAAGGCTACGAAAAGGCTTTCGACAGCGTGAATAGAGAGACCCTCTGGAAGCTACTCAGACGCTACGGAGTGCCAGAGAAGTACAGAAATATCATCAGGAACTCCTATGAGGGGATGACCTGCAGGGTAATTCAGGGCGGTCAACCCACCGACGCCTTCCAGCGCTGTTTGTTGTCACCATTTCTGTTCCTGCTGGCAATAGACTGGGTCATGAAGCAATCCGCGGCAGAAAAACGAAATGGCATACAATGGACATTATGGACGCAGTTAGAAGACCTCGACTTTGCATATGACCTGGCCCTTCTCTCTCACACCCAGCAGCAGATGCAGGAAAAGACCAGTACCATCGCTGACAACTCTACTCGGCTTGGGCTTAACATCCACAGAGGGAAGAGCAAGGTCATGAGAATCAATGCTGACAACACATCACCCATCATTCTGGAAGGAGAAGCGTTGGAAGAGGTAGACAACTTCACCTACCTGGGCAGCATGGTTAACAAGCAAGGTGGAACAGATGCTGATGTGAGAGCCAGGATTGGCAAGGCCAGAGGAGCCTTTCTCCAACTAAAAAACATCTGGAGCTCAAGAGACATTTCCATCACAACCAAGATCAGGATATTTAACACCAACGTGAAGTCAGTCCTACTCTATGGCGCTGAGACCTGGAGGACCACTGTCACAACAACCAATAAACTACAAGTTTTCCTAAACACCTGTCTGCGCCGAATCCTCCAGATTCGCTGGCCTAACACCATCAGCAATAAAGACCTGTGGCAACGAACACAACAACAGCCAGCAGAGAAAGAGATTATCCAACGGCGTTGGAGATGGATTGGCCATACACTCCGTAAACCATCCCTGAGCATCACAAGACAATCTCTCAGGTGGAACCCCCCCCCAAGGGAAAAGAAAGAGAGGCCGACCATGAAACACCTGGCGCCGAGACTTGGAAGATGATGCCAAGAAGATGGGACACACCTGGGGCCAGCTTGAGAGGTTGGCTCAGGATCGGGATGCTTGGAGAACCCTTGTTGACAGCCTATGCCCCAAACGGGGTAAAAGGCGTAAGTAAGTAAGTAAGTAAGTAACACTGAAATTGATGTTCAGTTAGCCCTGGACTCCTTTGTAAATACATTTTAATGTATTAGTTGATAAGCATGCTCCTTTTAAAAAGGTCCACATTAAAGATAGAGTAATACCCTGGTTTTCTCAGGAATTGTCAACCCTAATTAAAGACAGAAATGCTGTCTTTAGGTAACCTGCATGGTCTCGGGCCAGGCGTTATGGAGACCCTCAAGATTGGCTTTCTTTTAAGCAAATTAGTGTGGGAGAATGTTCCCGGATCAATCAACATATCAGGTAGGCTTGATAAACATGGATTTAATACACCTAAATAGGTTCAGGTCAATCAAAGAGTTACAGATGACTCAGAGTGGACACTAGCCGGGTGTATCCAGACTGAGCTCTAGATCGATGATATTGGTTACATTATACTTCAACTTCAAATTACTTTATTTTCCTTTCGGAACTTCATTTGTGCAGTGGTTGAAAGACAAACATACAGTCACAAATCACAATACATAGACACTCACCACTAAAAAATTGTTAAAACTACAATAAAAAGACCACTATATAAAAAAAACACCAACTACATTAAAACTACAACTTAAAGCATGATATATTAAAAACCATGTGGAGCATTTATATATATATATATAAATAATAGATAATAGTAGTACAGGTGATATATGTCCATCAGGTGGAAGGGGGAGTCTATTTTAAGTAGTCCAAAGTCCTTGGTGGGGGGGGGGGGCAGTCTGATGGAGGTTGGCACGAAGCGACCTACTGTAAGCCCCTTTTGTTTAATGGTGAATCTCTGTATCGACGGCCTGAGGGCATTCGTTTGTAATGGGTGTGAAGGGTGTGTGTGTTGTCTTCAACTATTTGGGAGGCCTTTTTAACTGTATATATATATTTAACTGTTTAAACAAGACAAGTGAGCGGTGTGTCCATTGTCTTGGGGTAGTTGGACTGGAAAGGTGAGCGTTGTGGTTGGTCTGTTCTGTGGGGGGTTTCGGGGTGGTGAAGGGGGGGGGGGGGTTGAAGGTTAGACAGGTTTAGACAGAACTTGGTTATTGGGGGATAATGGGCTGTCTGTCAGGGCGGGGTAATTACAATTGGGGTGGTGGAGAAGATACAGTTATTCCACATTAGGAACAAATGTACTGCAGTAGTAAGAAAATCTAAAACTGATAACTATCTGGAGTTGGTTACAAACTCATACTCTATTCTGGCAACATTTTGGAGTGCGGTGAATAGGAACAAAATAAAATCATCTAATTCTTTACCCTCTCATATTAAAGTTGATAACTGTGCAGAGTGCAATTTGTGTTGCCTTCAAAAGGCATTTTGCAGAGGCTGGTAATTTATTTAATAGGAACTATAATGGACCTTTTCCTGCTGATTCTGATTGTTTGTACCCTGTGGGCGTCACTTCATATTTCTCATTTCAACCCTTTTACACAGTCAGCTGTATTTAATGCTTTGCAATCAATAGATTCAAAGTGTTCTACAGGTGAGGATAACTTAGAGTCTTTTTTTATTAAGTTGGCTGCACCAGTTATCGCTGAGCAGATAACGAAAGGTTATCCTATAATCTAGTTATATGAATACTGGCAGAGCGTCTCGCTCTTTGCCATTATGAGATAACTCTTATCTCCTAGCACCTACTGTGCTAATGAACAAACAATTTGCACTCATGCACGTGACCAGGCCACGCCCCCGGGTCCTACTATATGACACCGGACATGGTCACACTCTACCTTCCTCGGAAAAAAAGTTTCCAACATTGAAAACCCAACCAAGGGACCTCAGGGCGCCAAGAGCGAGACGCTCTGCCAGTATTCATATAACTAGGTTATGGGATAACCTTTCGTTATATATCATACTGGTCATCGCGTCTCGCTCTTTGCCATTATGAGATATGGGACAGAGCGGACGCGTGACCCGACAAGTGTACCCCCTGAGGGCCCATAAGCCCCACCACCAGGGAGGAGGGGAGTCCCGTCCACCCGCCCATCCTAACGAAGGGGGGGAGGCAGTCAACTACAACCAAAGTGCGAAAAAGGGGGAACCAGGCACCCCTGAACGCACAGCACAGGCGGGACCACGTGTGACACAGCACCCCGTGGCACACACCCACACACCCCTGCTAGCCCACCGACTGGCGGGACGCAGGAGAGGTCCCAGACCTCAGAACCGCCTGGGAGACAGAACCCCCAGTCATGTCCATGAGGTAAAATGTAACGAAGGGACCCGGGGAGGACCAGGAGGCCGCAGCACAGATGTCCTCCACCGAAGCCCCCCCTAACAAGGCGGCAGAAGCCGCCACTCCATATTCTTGGCACGAAGACTGGATTAGGCCTCAGAGTCGCACCGCTATTGGCCCGAATAGACAGGCACTTAGGCCGCACCAAGAGAGCACACAGCTCACCCACGCGCTTAGCGGAGGTGATGGCCAGCAGGAACGCAGTCTTGAAAGACAGCTGCTCCAATGGCGCCTGCTCAAGAGGCTCAAACGGGGCCTCCGACAACCGGCCCAGGACCAGTTGGAGGTCCCAACTCGGAGACAGAGAACGGTCCACCGGCTTGAGACGCCGAGCGCCAAGCAGGAAACGTTTCCATGCCCCAGTCCGGCACGATCAGGATCAAAGTCCTGCGCTACCAATGTATCCGCTCCAACAGCTGAGCTATCAGGTGTATGGGGGGGAATGCGTACAGAATCCCGGGCGGCCATGGATACATCGAGAAGGCATCCACCCCCAGGGGAGGATTGTCCCCCCGACTGACCAAGAACCATAAGGGGCACTGGTGAGACTGTCTGCTCGCAAACAGATCCACGTGGCTTCCCCGAACCGGTCCCAGACCCGTCTGACTATGTCTGGACGTAGTCCCCACTCGTCGGGATTAGGACCGCCCCGCGGCATCACATCCGCGCCCACATTCTCCTTGCCAGGGATGTGGAGCGCCCTCAGGCTGCGCAGATTGAGAGACGCCCATAGCCAGAGCTCGACCGCCGCCCGGTGCAGACAGATGGAGCATACTCCACCCTGTCTGTTGACATACAACGCTGTCGTCGTGTTGTCCGTCCTGACCAACACGTGCTCGCCCACCACCAGGTGGCCGAACTGCTTGAGGACCAGAAGGACCGCCTTCAATTCCAACACATTGATATGCAGTGCAGACCGGGTAGCATTACACGTCCAGCTGCCCCCTACTGTGTTGGTCCGACACGTCCCCCCCATCCCGTGAGGGAGGCGTCGGTGAAGACTGTGTGACGTGTGATAGCCTGCTGCCCATGGAGATCCCGCTGGTGAGGGTACCAGTCCTCCCCCAGTGGTCGAGATCCCCCAGTATTGACATGGGAACCTTCAGTCGTTTCCACTTGCCTCTCACCAGGTCTATTTTCATACTGGAAAACCACCTCTGTATCCTCCTCATGAAGAGGAGGCCAATAGGGACCACAGAGTGAGCAGATGCCATCATACCGAGTAGGCGCATCACGGACAGCGCCGTAACCGTCCTGCCAGGACGGAGCCCCGTGTTCGCGCTGAGAATATCCACTCGCCGCCGCTCTGAGAGGGTTGCCCTCATGGGCCTTGAGCTTAGAACCAAGCCCAAGTACTCCACCTGTTGACTGGGAAGAGGAGTACTCTTCTCCCAGTTCACAGCAAAACCCAGACTGGTGAGGAATTCCACCACCAGCCTGGTATGAGAGTAATGAGACCTGGCGGCCTCCTCCGACTGGCTGAGGAGCAGAATGTCGTCAAGATAGAAAATAACTCATATCCCCCGACGACGTAGAGGCTCCAGCGCGGTCTCTACGCACTTGGTGAATGTGCGAGGGGCCAGAGAATAGCCGAACGGCAGCCTCTGGTATTCGTACGCTACACCCTGAAAGAGGAAGCAAAGGAATTTCCTGTGAGGAGGGAAGATCGGGATGTGAAAGTACGCATCCTTCAGGTCTATGGAGGTGAACCAGTCCCCCACTCTGACGGAGCTTATCAGGTGTTTGACCGTGAACATCCTGAACCGCCTTGTCACAATCAGCCGATTGAACGCAGACAGATCCAGAATAGGTCTGACACCTCCCGATTTCTTGGGCACCAGAAAATACCGGGAGTAAACGCCCGTATCGTGTCCTTCTTTGAGACCACGACAATGGCTTGCTTCGCTAACAGAGATTGGATCTCGTCGGCCAGAGCTGTCACTGCTGCTGACCCTGACAACAAGGTCTGCACCAAACCTGAAAACGGAGGGTGGGGTAGCGCAAACTGCAACACAAGCCCCCGCCTCAGCGTTCTCTCCATCCACCTCGACATATGGCACTGCTGTAGCCATATGTGATGATAATCCCAAAGCGCACCCGCCGCCATTTGGCGCTGGTCCCCCAGGAACCGTAGATAGGCGGCCCGGTCCCACCCGCTGTGCATTGCCAACCCTGGACCCGCCAACCGCGCGAGCAGGGCGTCTCGTGGAGCCGGGATATCGCACCCTGACACTACCAACGAGGCAATCGCACCCAAGGGGGGACCCCGACAGAAAGAGCGGGTTTGATACGGGGGAATCTGACACCACACTGGGTGACAAAAGCTCCCCCACAGAACACCTCCCCGGCATGGATTGCTGAGGAACCGTTCTACAGCTGACCATGCAAGGCGCGAGGTCCCCACACTGTCCGATAGGGTGGGTTCCTACACACCGTAGCCCTGCAGTGGTATTACTACCACCCAAATCACGCGCGCCTGCCTGACACCGCCGGTCTTCCGGCCGTGGGAGGCACTAATGTGATACCCGGCCTGGCGAGGGCGAGGCTGGGGGAACTCGCGCTGCAACCCCATGGGCCTCGAGCTCCCCCGCTGACAACCTTCGTCGTTGACAGACACAACACCAGGCTCACCAAACACAGACGCAGAATGTGTGGCGTGGGAGCCGCTTGACAGCACAGCATTCTCACGGACAGACCCAGGCCTAGCCAGCAACTGGGTGTCAGCCCCTGTCCCCATGAGAAGCGAAACGTGGGGCCGCTTGCGCTTCATTGAAGGCACGTGGCCCACAGCCAAAGGGAACAAATCAGAGCCCGTATCCCGCTGGTGTTGGGGGGGGGAGTGACCGGAGAGCGAGCTAGACACAGCTAGATGGCGAAGTCTTTTTAGGGCGTGCTCATCTAATGTAGCCGATCCCTCGGCCGCCAAGGCTGTCGGCCTTGCGATCACCTGTTTTCTTTGTGTCCAGGGTACCTCAGGCGGGGGAAACATGGCCGCTGGTTGAGGGCCTCGCCACAGTCGTTGGCGAGGCCGCGCTCTCACCTCTGGCTGCGTGGTGCGAGGCGGTGTGGGGCCTAGGTCAAATACCACCCGCGCTCCTGCGGAAAGACCAAAGAGTCCCTCTGCGGAGAGGGGAGCCCTGAGGAGGAGAAACCTTTTCTCCTCCTCAAAGGAAGACTACTCCAACCAAAGATGCCTGTGAATAAGAGTTGACAGCATCCTGGTCCTCCCTGCGGTTACAGCTTGCGACTGAGTTAAAAGCTCTATAACCCCAAAAACACGTGCAATGTTTTCAACGTCAGCTGACCCTACCTGACACCATTGTGGACAGAAAAGCAGTCAACTGAGCAATGACACTGGTCGCCGCTAAATTCCGTCCTGCGGCGGTATAAAATCAGCCCATACAGCCACCTGCCAGGCCGACTCGCCCTCTGGCGTTGGCTTCCGGGTGGGACACCGTTCAACCATGCCAGGGCAAAGGACCGATGCTACCTGGCCCTCAAGCCACGGCACACCTGCCTTGCGCCCTGTTGTCAGCCCATTCACCCATAAAAGGGGTAAATAAGCCTCAGCAAAAACCCCCACATTAGACACCGATTGACCTTCAGCAATGAACCGGTTAAGAGGAGGGAAGAGTGGTGACAGCCCGCGGCGGGGAACAAAGGAACAGTGACCCAGCATCGTAGCATTAGCATTAGCCGCTCGCTCCAGGATAGCCGGGAAAACATCCAACTCAGAGTCATGACGACCATGTTTACCCAGATATCCTGCCCCTCCCGCCAATACACAACTCGGCTGTCTCACGGGACAACGAGCAGTATCACAAATGCTAGCATTAATGCCTGGCAGCGCAGACCCTACCTGTGCGCGACCTAGCCCGACAGCTAGCCGCCGTGCGACGTCCCTCGATCCGCTGTCACGAGATGAGGGAACCCCAGGACAGGTCCGATGCGTTTGTTAGGATGTGCCGAGAAGATTCCAGGGTCTGGTGAACCTCCGGCGAAAACCCAACATTGTGTAATTTCTCTCTGTATTTCATAACAACTAGTTCATGGAGTGCACTGCAACGTCCATGTTGGAAACAAAAAAAGAGGAAGGTAGAGTGTGACCATGTCCGGTGTCATATAGTAGGACCCGGGGACGTGGCCTGGTCGCGTGTATGCTTTCCGCAACGGAGTTCAGTTTCCGGGTTCCTCTGATTGGCCGCGACCCCCGCGTGACGCTGCCGCTCTGCTGTGTGTTGTGTTGCAGCGCGCACCAGAGCGGCAGAGGTCCCTGCCTTCCTCAATTTATACGCATGGAAGTATTGACTACACCGTAACGAATCATTAAAAATATATACCGTTAACTGGAATATGTTGTGCCTTTACACATATGTTGGATTATGTAATTGGTTTGTCATGACAAACAAATAAAAAAATCACGATTTACCCGCTGGCTACAACACACTCAGAGGTAGGAATACTAAGCTCCCCCTTAAGCTCCAGGAGAGAGGCTGAAAACCCGCAGTTCTTGCCCGACTGATGGGAGCCGAATCCCCGGATCCGATTTGTCTGATGAATACCCCCAAAACATGGAGGTCCCGAATGCATGGAAGTATTGATTGCGCCGTAACGAAGAATTAAAAAAAGATACCGTTAACTGGAATATGTTGTGCCTTTACACATATGTTGGATTATGTAATTGGTTTGTCATGACGAACAAATAAAATATCGCATCGCCGGCTGTCTCTGGCTTGCTCCAGCGGACACCAGAGCTCAGCCATGCCGCTCGCGGCAGCATATTCTTGCCGCTGGCTGAGCTCTGGTGTCCGCTGGAGCAAGCCAGAGACAGCCGGCGATGCGATATTAGAACTGCGGGTTTTCAGCATCTCTCCTGGAGCTTAAGGGGGAGCTTAGTATTCCTGCCTCTGAGTGTGTTGTAGCCAGCGGGTAAATCGCGATTTTTTTATTTGTTTGTCATGACAAACCAATTACATAATCCAACATATGTGTAAAGGCACAACATATTCCAGTTAACGGTATATTTTTTTAATGATTTGTTACGGTGTAGTCAATACTTCCATGCGTATAAATTGAGGAAGGCAGGGACCTCTGCCGCTCTGGTGCGCGCTGCAACACAACACACAGCAGAGCGGCAGCATCATGTGGGGGTCGCGGCCAATCAGAGGAACCCGGAAACCAAACTCCGTTGCGGAAAGCATACACGCGGCCTGGTCACGTGCATGAGTGCAAATTGTTTGTTCATGAGCACAGTAGGTGCTAGGAGATAAGAGTTATCTCATAACGGCAAAGAGCGAGACGCGATGACCAGTATGATATATAACTTATATTTTTAATCTTTCTATCTCCTCAGGTAGATTTCCTCTAGCTTGGAAATCTGCACGGGTGATTCCTTTACATAAGGGAGGTGATAGGTATAACTTAGATAATTATCGTCCTATCTCCAGGTTACCTTGCCTAGCTAAAGTCCTGGAAACACTAGTAAACAAACAACTTAAGTTTTTCCTTTCAATTAACTTCATACTTAGTTCTCAGCAATCTGATTTTAGAGCCAAACGTAGTACTACATCAGCCATCACTCTGGTTACAAATTATATTATTTCAGCATTAGATAAGAAGAAACATTGTGCTGCCCACTTTGTTGATTTATCAAAAGCTTTTGATACAGTTGATCACTACTTACTTCTAAAGAAACTATCTAACATTGGGTTGGATGGATAATGCCTGTGTATGCTTTCAGGATTATCTATCTTCTAGGCGGCAGTGTGAAGTTAGGTCAAGCCCAATCTGAATTCTTGGCCATGACTAAAGGTGTGCCACAAGGTTAAGTTTTGGGTCCTGTCCTTTTTACAATTTATATTAATGATATTGTTTCTTCTATGTATGGATGTCATGCCCATTTGTATGCTGATGACACAATTGTGTACTGTATTGCTGACTCTGTATAGTTGGCCATTGAGAAATTGCAACTTTCTTCTTATGCTCTTCTACAGGATGCCCTTGCTAGTCTTAAAGCCCAACTTGCAGGTTAAACCCTACTGATCAATTATGGGTAGTTTACATCATTGGTATATAATTTCATTATAAAAGAATTTTCATTTGACGCCGGAAATGCCACTCAGAAATGGTTAAAAAGGTCCACGCACGAATAACATGCACGAGCAAATTAAAAAGCTTATCAGAGCTATCAGGGCCATGACGTCACGTCGGGTATCTTTCCCCTACTTCTGATCCACTACAAGGAGTTTTGACGAGTGCAGAAAGCTATTTCCTTGATCCAAATGGACGCCTTACAAGACGCAAATGGGTTTAATCGTCTGAGACGTTGATGGACCAGCTACAACTGGTTGAAACAAGGTAGTTATAATGTTTTTAATGTCGTAAAAAAATAACTACATTTACCACTAGGCAGCCTGTTGTTCAGTACAGCAGCGCTACTGGTCTGTGGGCTGTCGCCTTATCCCCGGGTCATAGTATCAAGCTGGCTATATAGCTCTGGCTAACGTTACCCCGCTAACGTTAGCATTATGTCTACTGTCGTGCATGTAAAAGAGTTTTGGGAACGAGTAAAATGTGCAGGTCCTCTTCTCAGACCTGTGGGGCAAAGCACTGCACACGCATCATGCAAGCTACGTTAGCTACACGTCGCGGCATGTTGATACGATAGCCCCTTTAGCTGCACTCGGTGGATAGCCCCTTTAGCTGCACTCGGTGGATAGCCCCTTTAGCTGCACTCTGTGCATATGTACAACGACACAATGATAAAACACCTTATAACTACTATTGTCGTGTCCATAAGTTCCCTGGCAGAATACTTGTGAGGACAAAGGTATACAAAGAGGAGAGAACCATTTTAATTCTGGCTTTGTTAGGAGTTTCAAGAATGGCGGCTACCAAGCTAAGCTACGTTAGCTGCTAACGTTGCATACACAATATGTACAACGACACAATGATCAAACACCTTATAACTACTATTGTCGTGTCCATAAGTTCCCTGGCAGAATACTTGTGAGGACAAAGGTATACAAAGAGGAGAGAATCATTTTAATTCTGGCTTTGTTAGGAGTTTCAAGAACGGCGGCTACCAAGCTAAGCTACGTTAGCTGCTAACATTGCATACACAATATGTACAACGACACAATGATCAAACACCTTATAACTACTATTGTCGTGTCCATAAGTTCCCTGGCAGAATACTTGTGAGGACAAAGGTATACAAAGAGGAGAGAACCATTTTAATTCTGGCTTTGTTAGGAGTTTCAAGAACGGCGGCTACCAAGCTAAGCTACGTTAGCTGCTAACGTTGCATACACAATATGTACAACGACACAATGATCAAACACCTTATAACTACTATTGTCGTGTCCATAAGTTCCCTGGCAGAATACGTGTGAGGACAAAGGTATACAAAGAGGAGAGAACCGCATATGGGAATGTGTGAAAGTGAAAACCTTCTGGCAAGATGTTATTGATCTGATCGATCAAATCTTATCAAAGAAGTTGCCATTGAATCCCAAGCTTTTTATTCTTGGTTTATATCCTACCACCCCACATCTACAACGCAAAGAGTTTAGATTTATAGATATGTGCATATTACAAGCAAAACGTGTAATAGCTCTTAATTGGAAAAATGTTGATGGACCAAGAATTGGTATGTGGATTAAAGAAATGGCTTCAAATATGTCAATGGAAAAGATGGTGTATATTGTTAGACGTAAACAAAACATTTTTGATAATGCCTGGGGACCATTTGTGTACTTCTTAAAGCATAATACGAATGTTGGGAACTTGCTTCAACAAGAACGGGATTAGGGGGAGTACTGTGGGACAACTCTTATTATTGTATAAAAACGACAAGAAACACCCTTTACTTAATGTGTAAAACATTTTGGTTGTATTATTATTTATTTATGTTTATTTTTTATTTAAATCTGTATCCTTATGTGAACCTGTTTTTGAAGTTAATTATTATTTTGTGTGGGGTGGGGTTAGGGGAGGGAGAACGGGGTGAAAATGTTTGCTGAATACTGCTCTGCTGATATACATGTTGTAATTTGCAAACTAAAACCCAATAAATATATTGTTTAAAAAAAAAAAAGAGGAGAGAACCATTTTAATTCGGGCTTTGTTAGGAGTTTCAAGAACGGCGGCTACCAAGTTAAGCTACGTTAGCTGCTAACGTTGCATACACAATATGTACAACATTATTACAAATATGGTAACGTGGTTGTGCCTGTTACAAATAGTGGTTAGCTTTAGAGATGAATGGCTATGATCACGGAGCAATAGTTAGGTGAAACAGATACATTTTCATTCATCACTCCTCGGCTAGTAGTAGCAAGGCTCTGCTTCCTGCCACTAGCTGTGTGTGACTCTCAGAGCCCCTGCTGCCCTGCACCTGACGTGACGTCAGCATTAAGATGACACATGCACGCTATGAAACATGCAATTAAAATATGCATGTGCGTGGAGCTTGTGGTTTGGTCAACAAAATGTTTGATAAAAACGCTAAAACTGGGTCATTTTCGGAAAAGATATTTCCCCTCTTCATGAAAGTCAGCGTTGTTGGCCTAGTCACATTGTTTATTGAACAAAAATACAACCTGCAAGTTGGCCTTTAAATTGGTTCTTAACACTTTGATTACCAGCCATGCGGTGCGCCTTACCCCCGTTAAATGCCACCACCCACTTCAATGATAGCGTTGTGAACGCATAATCTCTGTCTTAAATTATGGCTATGTGTCTAATCTGCCCGTCGTTTATCAATGACTTGTTTGCAGTCAACATTGTCGAAACGGATTGTTTTTTAATCGCTTCATTTCCGTTTTATAGCATTTTGAAAAGCCCTAGTTTTCAAGGAAAATATAAAGATTCCGTGATAATCTGCATTTACTGGAATATTCTGGCATACACAAAAACGTTGTAATTTTTCGGCCTATTTATGAATCGTTTTCAAATAAATGCTAGATTATCGATAGTATATGTGTACTTATGCACGCTATAGAAACGGGCTGAAATATCGATTCTCTCATTTCCTGATCGCTCGCACAGCCACACACACACACACGCATATGGAAAACGCTGATATATAGGTGAAAATAGCTCTGATGATTATCCCAAGACTGGTCAAATAAATTCCTTACCTCAGATCAGATGTTATCCAAAAAGATTATTCCAATTCCTGATCGACATTCCAAATATCGATCGCGTTTATTGATTCAGCGTTGGGTACTGTAAATACATAATCCACGCGTTTTCCGGGCCGGCGATCACAATGGATTCTTCAGTTGGCTTGACGGAAAAGTAAATTGAGGAAACTGGCCCGCCCCCCCCCATCAGTCTAAAGTAATGGGGTGCATTTACACAGGGAGAGACGATAGGGGGCGGTATCTTCCCAATTGAGCTCAGAGAGAGTCTGCAACACTAACCTGAGGCTCGATTGATGAAATATGAATTCAAATCGCCAAAAAAAAAAAATACGACAAACAAACGCTATATAGCGTTGGCGGGCACTCAACGGTCGGCATGAACTAACGACAAAACGCGTGGCTGGCATTCAAAGTGTTAATGCAGTAAGACAAAGTTTATGTTGTTTTCAAGAGCCAGAAATATTAACTTTGATGATGTGCGGATATCTACTGTCAGTGGCTCTTGTATAGAGAGAATCACTGAGTATAAATATCTTGGCCTGTGGCTTGACGAGAAATTTACATTTAAGTTCCATGTGGACAATCTTGCCTCTAAACTGCGACAGAAAATCGGGTTCCTGTACAGAAACAGATCCAATTTTCCTCTATTTAGTAAAAAAAAGAATAGTTGAATCAGTCTTCTTATCAGTTTTGGATTATGGTGATGTAATTTATAGGCATGCTGTGGCATCAACTCTTAAACCTCTGGATTCTGCATATCACTCAGCTCTTAGGTTTATTACTGGTGACAGATATGATACCTACTCACCATTGTGTCCTGTATGATAGGGTGGGTTGGCCTTCTCTTACAGAAAGGCACAACAAACACTGGTATTTATTTATTTTTAAAGCCCTTATTGGTAAACAACCTGTTTACAGTATATCTCTTCACTGTTAGACTGGAATATTGGAACCTATTCAACTCGATCGAATGACTGGATGGTTCTTAGGGTCCCTCAAGTTTGTTCTGATCTAGGGAAGTCAGATTTTTCCTTTGATGCCTCTAACTCATGGAATGTCCTTCAACTCTCTCTGAAATTGGAGGTTCTCCCTTCCATTGGTATGTTTAAACGTATGATTTCAGACCATTGTGTGACTACCTGTAACTGTTTTAGCTGATCTTTTTTAATTATTTTTAGAGTTTTTTATTTTTACCCTGGTGTAATTTTCTGTGAATATTGTATTGTATTGTATTATGTACTGTTTACATTTTGTACAATCGTCGTTTCTGTAAATGAGGGAAACCTCAGAAACATACCATTTTAAATAAAGGTTGAATTGAAATATACATACTTGTTCAATGTCCAATCACTCATTCCAGAGTTGTCTATTGAGAGAAAATGGTGGTTTTTTCAATGTATATTTGGTTTATAAACTGCTTTAAGAGGGTAATATCATTATCATCACGGGATGATATTGACGGTGGAGAAGAAGCGGTGTCACAGCACACGAGGGGGTTTGTTTTTAATTCCTCGGAGACGTAACACTGATAGCAAGTGTCTCCCAGAATGCGCATTTAATGTCCCCTCGCTTGGGCACAGACTAAAGACAGTGCCTAATTGCTTCTACGAATGGAATGTAACACGTCTTCACAACAAGTTAGGTGTGAATGTGTCTGAGAACGTATTTAACACACCTGACGACCGGCGCTATTGATATGCAAATAGCGCGTGAGGTTCCACACCGTGCTACCCCGTCCCATGAACAACGCATGCCTGCATGACAACCAGAAGGCGGGGCCGTCGTTGCGACGACGAACATCTATAAGTCGAACGGTGTTTCCGGGTGGAGGGCAGACTAGAATCTGACCAAGAGCAAGTAGGACTGAGATCACACAGACGACACTCTCTCCTCTCATTGAGAGGGGGGGGGGGGGAGGAAGAATGCCACATCAGCATTAGCTTCGGCTACCACGAGGATGGTCTCGGCTAACGAACAGGCCTGAACACTGTCTATTGGACTGAATAACAAAAGGACGATAGACGAACACACCGAAAGATCATTAGAATAGACTCTTCAAGGACGATACAATTTGATAACATCTGATAACATCTGATTATGAGGTTCTGTTTATAGCAATAAAACAACGCTTTCCCTCATAAGGTATTTCACGGTGTCGAAGTGTCGAATTCTTACGGAGGTGGAGAATTAGTATGGTTTATGGATTGCACTAACGGGGGAGATAAGGATCTTATCTGCCAGTATCGGAGACGTCAGGACCATTAAAATGACACAACGCAGAGGAATTGGATGGAGGGCCAAACAGACGAAGACGTGATACTGGCCAGTTTGATCAGGATCTTACACTATACAGTACATTCAGTTAACTTCTTTAATTTCTTATTAAGACATAAAATCAAACTAAATTATGGATACTTTTAAGTGCTACTCAGAGACACCCACCAGGCACACCCTATGAAAATAACAGAGAGCGAGTCCCTTTTCACGGGTCGTAATTGAAAACGAGCATCCTCCTTTGGGGAATTATTTTGATTTTACTCCTTTGATTGATTGACTCGAAGTCTTTATGTAAGACGTAACCGTTATATAACGTTGCCACCCTGCTGTTAAGAGACCCAATGTGAAAGTCCTCATCATGTTGATCAAGCTCTGGGAGACCATATGGAAAAGAATATTTAGGAAACTGCCTTCAGAGAGTTTTATACCAAACATATAGTTTCTGCCTTCAGACGGTTTTATAATAAACATATAGGGCGGGATCCACAAAGAATGGATTGCACGGTGCTAATTGCACCCTTACTGTACTTACAATTCATTATGAATTGAAAATGGGGGACCCTGATGTAAACAAGACGAAAGTCTTTCTCTGGTCTGCAATTGTGTATATTGAGCCATACTGTATTGTACCCATTCTGCAATCTGTTAATAACATTTTCAATCAATCAATCACCTGCGGGGATCACCAAATGATTGGCGGAGCTAGAGCCCCGGGAGTCGGTGTTGTATTTGTACAACACTGTGTACTTCGGCGCACGCCTCACATATCGGCATGTAACTCGAGAACCGCTGAATGGATTTTGTCACCTGAAAAGGCTATCCACAGGCAACAAATAGGGCTTTAATTATATATATATTGTATAAAGAAATATGCACATATGGGAAAATCATCCTCAAGAGGGCCCACATGTGGACCCTCTCGGGAGGTCGCTTATAAGCCTTTGGGCTTTTTGACCATTCCTGCACATTTTAACTGTTCTTCTTTTACTTCTTTTATTCCAGAATGTATGTTTGTAAGTGCAAATAACAATAAACAAATAATAAACATGAAATGAATGAATGAATGAATGAATGAATGGATGAATGAATGAATGAATGAATGAATGAATGAATGAATGAATGAATGAATGCATGAAAACGTTATTTAACAGATTGCAGAATGGGTACAATACAGTACGGCTCAATACACACAATTTTTAAGGGGATGCAGACCAGAGAAAGACGTTTGTCTTGTTTACATCAGGGTCCCCCATTTTCAATTCATAGTGACATTTATGACATACGCTACATACATGACATTTATGGCATAGGGACATACATGACATACAGGTATTTAGTACTGTTACATTTGTGACATATATACGATATGCAAATATACAGTACTGTTACCCATAGATCCTGACAGAGTATATATGATGGGGAGGGGACTGTACATTAGGAGGGGGTGGGTGGGTGGGAGAGAAATATACATACGGTGGGGAGAGAATATATACATATGGTGGGGAGGAGACTGTACATTAGGAGGGGGTGGGTGGGTGGGAGAGAAATATACATACGGTGGGGAGAGAATATATACATGCGGTGGGGAGGAGACTGTCTATTAGGAGGGGGTGGGGGTGGGGGGGGTTGGACATTTACGGTGGCCAGTTTCGAATTGCAGCCTCCCGTAGGTGCTCTTTAAGAGCGGTTTTGAATGTGGGTAGGGATTCACATTCCTTTACAGCTTTGGGTAGGGTGTTCCACATTGATGTGGCATAATTGCGAAATGTGTTTAGTCCCTTGTTTGAGCCGAATCTGGGTTTAACATGATTTGTTGAGCTTCCTCTGGTGTTGTGGTCGTGGTATTCACTGACCTTTGGGAAGTATTTTGACATGTACATGGGTACCTTAGTCGTATAGTGTTGTAGACCAGGCCCATTGCAAGTTGCTGTACTCTGTCGTCTACTCTAAGCCATCCTAGGTTGTCAAAGTGGGCAGGGGTGAGGTGGGTTCTGACCAGTTTGTTTTGTGATGTTTGTAATCTTGTTTTTTAGCGCCTTTGAGGTGCTTTGATACCATGAGGTGCAAGCATGAATGAATGAATGAATGAATGAATGAATGAATGAATGAATGAATGAAAACTTTATTTAACAGATTGCAGAATGGGTACAATACAGTACGGCTCAATACATACAATTGTTAAGGGGATGCAGACCTGAGAAAGACGTTTGTCTTGTTTCCATCAGGGTCCCCCATTTTCAATTCATATAGACATTTATGACATACATAACATACATGACATTTATGGCATAGGGACATATAGGTATTTAGTACTGATACATTTGTGACATAGGCGGTATTCAAATATACAGTACTGTTACCCCTAGATCCTGACAGAGTATATACATATGATGGGGAGGGGACTGTACATTAGGAGGGGGTGGGTGGGTGGGAGGGGAATTTACATACGGCGGGGAGGGAATATATACATGCGGTGGGGAGGAGACTGTCTATTAGGAGGTGGTGGGGGTTTTGGGCATTTACGGTGGCCAGTTTCGAATTGCAGCCTCCCGTAGGTGCTCTTTAAGGGCGGTTTTGAATGTGGGCAGGGATTCACATTCCTTTACAGCTTTGGGTAGGGCGTTCCACATTGTTGTGGCATAATTGCGAAACGTGTTTAGTCCCTTGTTTGAGCCGAATCTGGGTTTAACATGATTTGTTGAGCTTCCTCTGGTGTAGTGGTTGTGGTATTCACTGACCTTTGGGAAGTATTTTGACATGTACATGGGCACCCCGGTCGTATAGTGTATCTTGTAGACCAGGCCCATTGCAAGTTGCTGTACTCTGTCGTCTACTCTAAGCCATCCTAGGTTGGCAAAGTGGGCAGGGGTGAGGTGGGTTCTGGGGTTCAGGTCAAGTAGTAGTCTGACCAGTTTGTTTTGTGATGTTTGTAATTTTGTTTTAAGCGCCTTTGAGGTGCTTTGGTACCATGAGGTGCACGCATAGTCATAGTACCCTTGAATGAGTGCTCCTGCCAGAGTCCTCAGGGTATTCTTGTTTACCAGAGAGGAGATCCGGTACAAGAATCTAGTTCGTTGGTTGACTTTTTTTATTACATTGGATGCCATTTTGTCACAGGAAAGATTTGCCTCTAGGATGGAACCCAGGTAGGTAATTTCGTCTTTCCTTGTGACAATATTGTCACCCACTGTAACTGAGAAGCCGTCGGTCTTGCTGAGTTTGTTATTTGAACCGAAGAGAATGGACTCTGTTTTGCCCATGTGTAATGATAGTTTGTTATCAGCGAGCCATATGCAGATTTTGCCTAGTTCCGTGCTGAGGGTTTTTTCAACCTGCAATTTGTTCTTGTCAGAGACCAGCAGGGCTGAGTCGTCCGCAAACAGGAACAAGTTGCAGTCACAGGCTGACGACATGTCATTTGCATAAATTAGGAAGAGTAGCGGTCCTAGTATGCTTCCTTGTGGAACACCACAGCTCACTGTGAGGGGGGGGGATAGAGTACCGTTTACCTCTACCATCTGTTCTCTCCCCTCCAGGTAGGATTGCATCCAGCTCACTGATAGGCTATCAAAACCAATTGCTTTTAGCTTGTCCATTAGAATGGAGTGATTGACAGTGTCGAAGGCCTTTTGTAGGTCCAGCATGACCATGCCGCAGTATTTGCCAGCGTCCACCTCTTGTTTGATGTGGTCGTTCATATTCGTAGTACCCTTGAATGAGTGCTCCTGCCAGAGTCTTCAGGGTATTCTTGTTTACCAGAGAGGAGATCTGGTACAAGAATCTAGTTCGTTGGTTGACTTCTTTTTATTACA
>NC_140168.1:75878702-75986202 GCF_963971535.1 Notolepis coatsorum
GATTTACGGTAAATCAATATTTTGTGTGTGTGTGTGTGTGTGTGTGTGTATCCAGCCAACCAGGTAACATGGCAGAAAAATGAAAGAATACAGACATCAGAGCATTTTTCAGTACACCAAAACGCAAAGTAAGAACCCTAGTAGCCTAATAGCTCAAAGACTTAAAGGGCGGGGTCCACAAATAATGGATTGCACGGTGTTAATTGCACCCTTACTTACAATTCATTATGAATTGTAAATGGGGGACCCTGATGTAAACAAGACAAAAGTCTTTCTCTGGTCTGCATCCCCTTAACAATTGTATGTATTGAGCCGTACTGTATTGTACCCATTCTGCAATATGTTAATAACATCAATCAATAACAGATTGCAGAATGGGTACAGTACAGTACGGCTCAATACACACAATTGTTAAGGGGATGCAGACCAGAGAAAGACTTTCGTCTTGTTTACATCAGGGTCCCCCATTTTCAATTCATAATGAATTGTAAGTAAGGGTGCAATAGAAATGTTTCATAATGATGTTCAGTGTATTCATAAGTGTATTGCTCTCCTTAATGTAGAATGATATGGCGACTGTACAGACGCAGGAAGGAGAGAAAGAGACACAAGAGTTACACGTAATGGAAATATCAGACAGTCAGCTTAAAGTGTATAACATAACAAATTAAGACACAAATATTTGGATCATATATCCCCCCCCTCTCTCCCTTTCTTTACAGAGTAGCATAAAGATTTGTTACGATTTGGGTGCTGTGAGGGTGAGAACGCAATTTGCAGACAGGGAAGAGAGGAGGCAGAGACGGCAGGATACGTGGAAATATATACAGACTTTACTGGGACGACGAAACAATACTAAACACTGAAGGACACGGGAAAACAAAGATGAACGAAAACGGAATACATAAGCTACTCACAAGACACAAGGAACGAAGAGGCACGACGGGCAAGGTACAAGCAAGAGTGAGGGTAGAGGAGACAATGACGCCACGAGGAGGTGATGACAAATCCACACTTAAATACACCAACTAATTGTGACGAGCAACACCTGGTAGAAGCCAGGCAAACCCAGAATACAAAATCAACACACACTATGAATAACCCAACCTAAACACAGAAGACATAATCACACATAACAACCAGACAGGGAGACGACATCACACACAGACAGGGATGGCCCAAGATAACAAATAATTAGAAACAAATTATATAACTTGGAACCAAAACAAGATGGCCGCCTGTACCATCAGGCTAGTCTGGCCACTAGAGGGAGGTAGGGAACCAATGTCAGGAGGTAGGGGACCAATGTCAGGAGGTAGGGGACCAATGTTCACACCATGTCTGTAGTGTTCTCTCTCCCAGACCTGACCTGGGAGTGCTGTGGTGTTCTCTCTCCCAGGTCTGACCTGACCTGGGAGTGTGACAAAGATTGTGTATTCAAACCGGTTCAGTGTATTCATAAGTGAAAAATACTTGTTCAGTAAAATAACTTTTATTTATAAATAACTTCCTTTCATTTAGTTTTTTTACCATCATAAAAGGGGGAGGGAGTGCTGGGAGGGGGGGAATGAATACTGGGAGAATTTCAATTCTGTTTGTAAGAACGTTCATTTCTATAGATTTTTTCCAATTGATTTATGCGCATGTGTTTCCCATGTTCTGTTTATATTCTTGTCATTCTCTGAAAATAGGCTATATTTACAGCAGACCCTGTTATTGTTCCTTGTTGGTATTTTTACATTACAAGTCATTTTAATTTTCTTAAGTTCTTACATTTTTACTTGTGCCTAGGGCTGTGACAATTATTATATATTTGCCTCATGATAATTGTCATACAATAAAATGGCAATATATGGTATAATTATCTTTTTTATCTTTCTTATTAAAAACTTGGCCTATTTGAAAGGAGATTGATTTAATAAAAATAAAAGAGCGAAAAATCAATATACAGTATATATACAGTATATATATATATATTAATATATTATTATTATTATTATTATTATTATTATTATTATTATTATTATTATTATTATTATTATTATTATTATTATTATTATTATTATTATTATTATTATTATTATTATTATTATTATTATTATTATTATAGTAATTGGCTATCATACTGCAATATAAACTGAGTTGTATAGTGAAAAGAGCAGCTTTATTGGTCAAGATTGAAGGCTCTAAATTGCAGGAAATTGCACGTACAGGTGTTCATTAAATAAATAAATAAATCTGCCGTGGAGGGGGTCGTGCCGGACCCCATCCAAACCACCCCTTGCCTGTCACTTAATAATCTTGCACCCCCAAAAAAGCAAACATAAAAAAATTATAATAATTAAAAATTAAAAAAAATTATAAAAATTAAAAAAGAAAAATCTTGCACCCCCACTTTCAACTATAACTAGGCCGCCATGCAGACAGATATATACTGTATATATATTATGGTACGAATAAATGGTAACACTTTATAATAACACTCAGTTATAAGACCTTTATAAGGTATTTGTAGATAATGAACTAATCATGAACAAACCATTTATATACATTCGTGAATTATTATTAAATCATTTATAACTATATTTGTATAACATTTACAAATTAGTTCTACATTATTTATAACTCATTATCAACATTGTTTGTACTTGATTTGTTCATCCTTAAATAATGTTGCTTAATGTGTAGTAACACATTAGATGCTTTGAAAAATGGATATGAAAAAACAACTATACTGTACCTCCATTTATTTGTTCATGTTCAACAAATGATTTGTTAAGACATTCATAAAACATCTATAAATCATTTACAGATGCTATTGTGTGCCCTAATCTAATGTGAAGCCTATTCATCATTAACAAATGTCTAATACAGTTAATTATTTGTTCACTTTTTCATCATCTGTTACAAATGTTGTAGACAGCTTTCAGATACACCCTTCTTTGTGGCATCAAACAGTGACAGAATCATGACTATAGGTAAATGCAATTTTATTAACATATAAAATACATAACATACATAAAATACACACATAACATATAGTGTAACTTAGGGGGCACTAGGACCCCCCCCCCCCAAAAAAGTGTTTAGCCTGCTCGTACATTATAAGCGTGGGGCAGCACGAATAACTTGGCTCTGCTAATGTATATCGTGCTTCCATTCAAACAGATGGCAACAAACGTGAAGTCAAGTCTCACTCGTGTGAGACCTCCTCTACATAACCTGGCAATACCTGGCCAGGGTACTCCTGGGTCTTAGTGTCCCCCAAGTTACACTATATATTATGCACATGTATTTTATATGTTAATAAAATTGCATTTATCTATAGTCCTAATTCTGTCACTGTTTGATGTCACAAATGATTTATAGATGTTTTATGAATGTCTTAACAAATCATTTGTTGAACATGAACAAATAAATGGAGGTACAGTATAGTAGTTTTTTCATATCCATTTTTCAAAGCATCTACAAATGTGTTACTACACATTAAACATTAATTTACGAATGTATATAAATGGTTTGTTCATGATTAGTTCATTATCCAAATACCTTATAAAGGTCTTATAACTGAGTGTTATTATAAAGTGTTACAGAATAAATATATATATATACAGCATTATTGTACAAGCTATCATGCTATTGTACATGTTATATTGGGTTATATGCAGTAGTAGGTGTATAAAATAATGATATGCATATTCAAACATGTATGTATGTATAAAAAAATATATAAATGTATATATATATGTAACGGATGGTACCGCAAAGCGCAATCACGATGGACTTCCGATGTTGTTAAGTGACTGGGGTGAGTAGCGGTGCTATGGGTTAAACTCACTCTCATCCTCAAAAGACACATAGACACGTTACAAAGCAGTGAGTTCACTTCTTGGTATAGTGGTTTGTGCCGTCGACCCGTGGTGCGGCAGACCACAGGTTCGAAACTCCCTCCGTTACATATATAGCACTATTATATATGCTACCATACAGTGTTATGGATAGACTATAATATGAGGTAGGTAGTTATGATTATTATGATTACTTACAGTGTAGGGTAGTTGTAGACAGTGAAAGCAGTAGGTAGGTATAAACGTCAATTGAGTATAGGCAACAGAAATAGATGCATTTCCATATATGTATATGTGTGTGTGTATATGTGTGTGTGTGTGTGTGTGTGTAGGCATTTCCGTGTGGTTATGTGTGTGCATGTTTGCACGTGCGTGCGTGTGTTTGTATGCCCATGCACGCTGTGCGTGTGTCTATGTCCCTTTTACTAAATGGAAATCTGATCTCCCAGGTGTTGATGCAGCAGAAGACAGAGTGGAGAGGGCATCCATCAAGTCAGACCAGGGTCAACATCATGACCTGCCCTCCCCTCCCAACACACCACCCCATTCCTCCAGAGATGAACCAGCCTCACTTATCGAATTAACAGCCAAATGGATTTAGGAATAGTGCTGAGCAGAGGAGCCCTGCCTGAAGCCCAGTAAAGACTGATATCCTCATGGCTGGGGGGCGGGGGGTAGATGCTCTGGTTTTCAGGGTGCAGGTGTGTTATATTCATTCCGTCATGCAAACCTTTATTTGAACTCGAAAAGTTAAAAGTAGTTTGAAAAAACAAGATAAAAACAAATGTAAAAAAAACAAGCATGAATTCACAATAGTTGCAACCTTTTTGCGACAGACCATTCCCATTGCCATGCCCCTTTTAGGCATAATGGCATGAACACACACACACAGACACTTGACCTCCATGCTTAATGTCAGCCTAGAAACCTGTGGCTGAGTGAGAGTGAGAGGCAGAGTGACCTCTAGAGCTGCTGGTCGCAGCTAGAAAAACAATTACACATTGATACACAGTGGTTTGTGATCGAAGTGTCTACAAGTTGGAGAGTGTTGGGGTTCATTCCATGTGTTAGGAACACTGAAGGAAACAGCAGACTTGCTTGTGAGACCTTAAGTACACGCCACTCATTTGAGTGAGTTAGAGATAAGGTCCAAAGGTTACCAAATAGGCTATGCCGCTATGGCAACATGAAACTTCAAATTGAAATAATTTTTAAATAAATAGTAATGTTCAAAATAAAATAGGCCCTCATGCTATGCAACATACTATACACACTAACAACTAGCTGACATTCTTTTTGCATCATAGGCTAGCGTTATATTGATTTAATTATTTGGCTATTTATTTCCATAAATTTGTATATTGCCGTTTATTGTGCACCCACTGTCCAGCGTCTGTAGGATGACTTTGACTTTGACAACTTTGTCCTTGGCTTCTTTTGTTAGGTGGTGTGTTGCTTAGCGTGGAGAGGATATTGCTCCACTTTCTCCAGAGTTCCATTTGCCAATAGCTCTGAAGAGAGGTTGTGACCGCTAACACATTGATTGTGTTACAGTTGGGTAGGCGTGTTGGACCCAGGTGCGGTGCAGAACGGATAGACGAGAGGCAGGTGTTGATTCTCAAACAAAAGGTTGCTTATTTATTGAGATATCAAAAGGCATACACGCCGACAACAACGCACAAACAAAATGGGAGAATACTCTTGTCTCCAAAACAGGGAAAGTAAAGGGGAGAAAACACTGTCTCCAAAACACGTTATCGCATAAAGACATAAACTGAACTAGATGGCAAAATGGGGAAAGCAAGGGGGAGAAAACACTGTCTCCAAAACATAGCACAAAAACAAAAGGTAAGGAAGGCGAAGGTAAGGAAAAACTCACTAAAACCTAGCAATAGGAAAAAATGCACCACAGGCAATGTGGAGGAGAGAAACCTTAGAAGGGCCGTTCAAGGGGGGATCTCCCTTCTTAGATGTCGGTGATAGTAGTGTTACAGATGGACAGTTGGTAAGCATGCACTCATGTGCGTAGTGAAACACAGATGAGTGCATGCAATAGCAACTGAACATTTAGAAAAAATGTAAGATAGAGCTGATAGCAATAGCAACTGAACATTTTGAAAGATTAAAGATAGAGCTGATAGCGGATCTATTTGAGGCACAGGGGCGGCGCAAAGAGGGTCGCGTCCTCCCCGTCTTAATCACGGGACGTTCAACACTCCGGTCATAACTCCGAGACAGCCGGAGACAGGGAGACAGGGGGCGGCGCAGAGAGGGTCGCAACCTCCCCGTCATCATCGCGGGACGTCCAGCACTCCGGTCATCACTACAAGACAGCCGGAGACAGGGAGACAGGAGGGCACGCAGAGAGGGTCGCATCCTCCCGGTCTTCATCACGGGACGTCCGACACTCCGGTCATCACTCCGGGACAGCAACTCACAGGGAGACAGGGAGACGGGACAGGCGTTAGACAGCTCACGTGATTGTAATGGCCGGACATAGCAATAGATACAAGTGGTAAGCAAGCATATATGTGGATAGAATAGATATATGAAGTAAGCATATTAAGTGAATAGAATAGAAGTACTTAACCCAGCAATGAAACCACATTGACAGACGACAAACCACGTTGACAGACCACGGACAGAAGACGGTAAGAAGCTGATCCATGGCCTCGGTGGTGCACGTAGAACAGTCACTGCAATCTTGGCCAAGACCCTGAGACATCCACCACCTTGGTCAGCACTACGAGACAAGCACTCAGAGAGATGTGGGGGGGGGGTTAGAGAGTTCCCATGTTTGTAGTGGGTGGAGATGGAGCAATAAATACATGTAGTGAGCATATGCATACATGGTCACAGTAGAATCATAGCATATAAGAAAATTGTGAAATAGAGTAATAGATAGAACTACTGCAAGCGTATGGATACAGGGTGAGATACAAGACAATAGCTCAGGGCCGTATGCCCCGAGGGGGCAGGAGGAGTCACTCAGAAGGTTCAGCACTGCAGGCCAGACAGAAGGCGGTATGAAGCTGTTCCATGGGACCGGTTGAGACAGAGACAGAGGTTAAAAGGTTCTCCCATGTCTGCAGAAAAGCAGACATGGGAGAAAATAGACATCCTAACTAAACTAGACAGATTAATCTAAAGGTCAGTCCCCGACCAGGTGAGATCAGGGTAGGTTGAAAGAGAGAGAGAAAAGATGGGTCTTAAGCAGGGATTTAAAAGCTTCGACAAAGCAGGCGCCCCTGACGACAGCAGGTAATTTGTTCCACAGATAGGGAGCCCGGTAGACAACGGCTATAGCGGCTAATCAAAAGCATATGCACTATACCTATTTTAATCTAATTTATAGCCTAACCTAAAGAATATGCACTATGCCTAATTTAATCTAATCTATAGCCTAACCTAAAGAATATGCACTATACCTAATTTAAACTAATCTATAGCAGCTAATCAAAAGAATATGCACTATACCTATTTTAATCTAATCTATAGCCTAACCTAAAGAATATGCACTATGCCTAATTTAATCTAATCTATAGCCTAACCTAAATAATATGCACTATACCTAATTTAAACTAATCTATAGCAGCTAATCAAAAAAATATGCACTATACCTATTTTAATCTAATTTATAGCCTAACCTAAAGAATATGCACTATACCTAATTGAATCTAAACTATAGCCTAACTAACCTAAAGAATATGTGTAGCACTTGTGTCACTTACTTGTAACAGCTGTTCGCCACGGGCACAGTTCTAGGTACGAATGAGGAGAGGAGTAATATGCACAATTAAAAGAATAGTGGACCAGAGACAGAATTATAATAATAACCAGTTTATTAACTAAAAGCGCACTAGCTAGACAGTAACAATACATACAGACGTAAAGTGGTTCGAAGTATCCCTTTTAGGTTTTTTCAGTAACCTCTCCTTTAAGGAGGGTTAGTTCGATATCAAGCCCTAGGTTGATTGGATCAACACATTAGGTTTGGTTCAGACGTCTCTGAGGTTATCTCTAGCTAAAAGCTAGGTTCAAGGTTGGATATTGGATGTATCCTTTTATCGTCAGTAAACTCTATATCAGTTTATCACTTCAATAGGTAAATGTTTAAACATATTAATTTAAACCTTTAAATGTGCAGGGAACGAGCAGAAGAATTCACAGAGCAGAAGAATTTTGCCAAAACAAACCAATAGTATCCAGCTGCAGAACGGCAGACCAGCCACACTCTCAGACCCAAACGCATTTCCTTTGATTTAATTATACATCAAATGATTTATGTCAAGGATTGCAATGCCTCGCTTGATTGAAGTTAACTTTTCACCTGGATAACGTCAACATTCAGGGTGAATGTAATGTGAGAAATTGGGATTAAAAAAATAATAATAATTTAATTTGGGTCTGAGAGTGTGGCTGGTAGGCGTTCTGCAGCTGGATAATATTGGTTTGTTTTGGCAAAATTCTTCTGCTCTGTGTGACAATAAATAAATGAATGATGATATACAATTTAAAACCAAAACTAAGGCCTCAGTATGAGTTTAAGACGTGAACATGGTCATGTTTGTTGAATAAAAAAAAAAAAGTTAAAAAAATAAAAATAAAATTCCGATTTTTATTAATTTTTTTGTCGATCCCGATCTTCGGAAAATCACGCAATCAGCCCCGATCCCGATCACATAATCGGATCGGGACATCCCTAATTATAAGTACTTCTGAAATGGTTCCTTCCTAGTTTTCATTTAACCAAATTGAGCTGGGCAGTTCGTGTATGACTCAGAATGAAACTACGTTAACGTTATTAGCTTGTAGCATGGAGCTAACCATTCTGCACACTCAACAATTGAATAGCACAATATTGATTGAAACTCACCAAAACCGCAGGCTACAGCTACTTTACTGCAACGCTTCTTCGGTTTTGCAACTGGGGGAATCTTTTACAACTGTTTGATAACTGGTTTTATCATGCTATTTCATCTCGTTATCCAGCAGCATTCAACTGCGTGTCTATCTCCGTGGTTTCTGTAATCTCATCTGCGCGTGCGCAAGACTCACCTGCTGTAAAGCAAGGCGTGGCTGTCGTGATATCTTATCTCGCGTCATCTCACGTCATGACGCAAATTAAAGGGCAATGCTGTAATTCAAAGGACTTGGTACCCAATAATATTAACTACCTATGTTCTTACATAATAGCATTAACTATTTATGTTCTTATTCAATGGCATTAACTATTTATGTTCTTATGACTTAAATAGTTATGAATCTGAAATCTGGGTTACATCTGCACTATACCTAATTTAATCTAATCTATAGCGGCCTAATCATGAAATCAATCGATGAAATTCATCGACCATATATAGATCTATCCACACCTGTGTACTTACCTGCACATAATCCTTTTACATATCTGTAGACAGTGGGTCTCATTCCCGAAAATTTTTCAAAGATATATTCTGGAAGACTTATCTTGGAACCACTGAGACATAATCTATGACAAGTACACTCTGAGTCCTGAACGTGCTGGAGATATGTCTTAAGTGGCTGAAACGGTTGCAGAAATTATATGATCTGATATCTGCTTGGAGAATGGCATTCTGTCGTAAACTCCAAAACGCGTTCCCGTTCAGGTCATTTGCATACAAACCACGCCCCCGACAGTCCTTATAAAGCAACTGGTGACGCAGCTGTGTGAAATGGAATGGCGGAAGTGCTTTGAGAGCCGCATGATTACGAAACCTAGCGTCAGTCAGTGCCAATCAGAAAGCGTCTCCGAGAAATGCGGCTAGGTTTCATAATCACGCTTGTGCCCATCAAAACTAGATTAGATTAATGTATTGGCATCATATACAGCTCGCGGTACACACCTGCCGCAGCGCGCGCGCACACACACACGCGCACGCAGTACTGTATATGAATGAATGAATGACATATAATATATATAGCCTACGGGCCGGCCGGCGTAATGAATGAACGCAGTATGGCTTATTATTCCATAAATAAGCCTATAGGCTACTGTTCATTCGTAGGCGCACACAAGACTTGTTATGGAATATTAATGCAGTCTATTTCCACCGATTAGCTTTAGTTCTTATTTATTTATCCACTGTCATTTCAGTGTTGGTGTATAGGCTATATAGTGTATTTCAATATAAGTTTAATTGATTAATGATATATTCGAAGGAATGCAGGTTTATAGCTATATCAACCCCCTCCAATGTACAGTAAATGACCAAGTATGGTTTTGTCAATATTCCAATGTACAGTTTTGCTTGTACAGTGTAAGTCTACCACCCCTCCTACCCAACCTCCTCCAACAGTTTCTACGTCAAATGTACTCTCTTTTCTGGACTCTTTTTGTAGCACAAACAGTACTGTATTTGCAAATCTGGTATGTCATAAATGTATAGATGTAGCAGTACTGTCTATCTGTGTCGTGTGTGTCATATATGTTATGATGAATTGAAAATGGGGGACCCTGATGTAAACAAGACGAAATTCTTTCTCTGGTCTGCATCCCCTTATGTAATTGAGCTGTACTGTACTGTACCCATTCTGCAATCTGTTAATAAAGTTTTCAATCAATCAATCAAACAAAGGTCTGTCCCATTGTATACCAATCAATGGGATACATTGCATGTTGACCTGCATTCTTTCAAATGTATATAATTAATAATTAAAACAGATGTGTAACAAATAAGAAATGCAAATTCCACAGAAGGCATTAAATTATTATTATTTTCAATCATTTCACAATAATTGCATAATTGTGTTTGAATATCTGAGTAATTAAAGTAATTATACATTTGTCCAAAATAGCTGGTTCAGATATGGTTAATCCAGCTGCCCTGTGATCAGATGAATCCATATTATTTATTTTTCCGACATCAAATGCGTAATTTCTTATCGTACAAATATTGTCATATTTATTTTAATTATGATCAAGTAATTAATTCCAAGGAGGCCTGTAGCGTTAACATGAAGGAATCACTATGAGAACACAGTCTGTCAAGTTATAATGACATTTTAAATTAGTCAATCAATCATGAGATTTGATCGTGGGCTGAGAGCATATTTAAGTGTGCTCCTCAGCACTCTTAGATCTGCTCTCAAATAAGATCTCAGGAAAATTTGAGGACTCCCACTCCCAGCCCTAATATGTCTTAAATAGGCCGAAATCTGGCTAAGACAAAATATTTTGTTGTAACTTCGTTCGAGAATGAGACCCACTATTACAGAAAAAGATGACTGTCCAAACACAGTGTAGCGGAACGGTTTAACGCAATCAAGTGCTGACACTGGGTTTCATTCCCGAAAATTTTTCAAAGATATATTCTGGAAGACTTATCTTGGAACCACTGAGAGATAATCTATGACAAGTACACTCTGAGTCCTGAACGTGCTGGAGATATGTCTTAAGTGGCTGAAACGGTCGCAGAAATTATATGATCTGATATCTGCTTGGAGAATGGCATTCTGTCGTAAACTCCAAAGCACGTTCCCGTTCAGCTCATTTGCATACAAACCACGCCCCCGACAGTCCTTATAAAGCAGTCAATGGGCAGTGTGCAAACCCTCGCTGAAATGTCAAAGCGCCGTTCTGACACGGTTGGAAGCGCACCTGCCTCTAAGCAACAGCGTAGGAATTTCACCAATGCTGAAATGGAGGTGGGGATCCCTTGTAAACAAGACAAACGTATTCCTCTGGTCTGCATCCCCTTAACAATTGTGTGTATTGAGCTGTACTGTATTGTAAATTCTGCAATCTGTTAATAAAGTTTCCATTCATTAATTCAGGTACTGATATCGGGAGTGGATAATTATAAGGGGGTTCTTTTCAGCAGCGTCAGCTCCGGTTACAGGGGCACCCACAATAAACATCCCTGACACCCTTTGAGTATTACTGAGTGATGTGTTTAGTTATTGGTATACATTGTAAACTGCATCGAATAATGACAGAAGCAAGCAAGTCGAATTCAGGTCCAGATTTAATTCACCTATGAATAGGAATTAATTGCACGCATGTGAATAATCTATTCACATGCGTGCAATTAATTGCTGTCGGACTAAGACAGCACGCCTATTATCCGGGCCCATTAATGGGTCAAGATGCATGTCCTGGTCAGGTGGTTGTTGAGGTGGCTGGAGGGGTAGCGGGACACCACGCTTCTCCGTGATGTTGTGCAGGACGCAGCAGGCCATGATAATCGTACACACCTGGAAAGAATAAATAAGCCACAATAAATGACATGCAACATATGATTGTATTGGGCTGAGGTGGGCACTCATACATGTTTTAACACGACACGGCCGAAACAATTTATCAGCTGTTGCCTTCATCCACACCTTATCCGGCTTGTACAGCAGCTTGCCACCTGCTGCATCCAAACACATCCAGCGTCTCTTTACCGACCCAATTGTGCGCTCCACGGTGGACCGGGTGCGCGCATGGCGCTCGTTATACGCCGCCTCCTGCGCGGTGTGAGGGTTGGCGACTGGGGTCATCAGCCATGGGGCCAGTGCATATCCACGGTCTCCTAATAAAACATGTCATTAGAGGAATAGAAGCCTATACTGGTGCAAGAACAATTCTATACGCACAGATACTCACCAATTAGCCATGCGTCTCCTGCGTCTCCTTGTTCGAGGAGCATACCCACTTCGCTGTTCTGGAGCAGGGGCTCTCAACCTTTCTGCTGCCAAGGCACCCCTGTGTCCAATAAAATATTCCAGGGCACCCCTACATACGATAAAGACTTTTCCGGTCCTGTCTTTTTTGCTACAATGATGACAAAAGTGCTTGCTTTCAAAATAACGTTTAATTTAACCCATTGAAACCGGGAAACACATTTGTGTGTATATGCAGGCTATATAATGCATTATTAGCAGGCGTTTCAGGTCTAAATGTATAAATAAATATAGCAATAGTGTGACCATTTCTCAAACAGAAAATCATGTATTCTTTTTTTTAATACAGAAAAGGATCACACAACATGATACCAGTCTGGTTTAGCATGAGAACACAACATGATAACAGTCTGGTTTAGCATGGGAACACAACATGATAACAGTCTGATTTAGCATGGGAACACAACATGATAACAGTCTGATTTAGCATGAAAACACAACATGATAACAGTCTGGTTTAGCATGAGAACACAACATGATAACAGTCTGATTTAGCATGAGAACACAACATGATAACAGTCTGGTTTAGCATGAGAACACAACATGATAACAGTCTGGTTTAGCATGGGAACACAACATGATAACAGTCTGATTTAGCATGAAAACACAACATGATAACAGTCTGGTTTAGCATGAGAACACAACATGATAACAGTCTGGTTTAGCATGAGAACACAACATGATAACAGTCTGGTTTAGCATGAGAACACAACATGATAACAGTGCTGGTTTAGCATGAGAACACAGCATGATAACAGTGCTGGTTTAGCATGGGAACACAACATGATAACGTTAGGTTATGACTATAACCAAGTTCTGTTAATTAGGGGTGACGCTTGGCATCACTACTGCACTATCTCGCGTACGTGCACGCGTACTGAATAAACCACAAATGTACCTCTAATACCAGTATTAGTCTGACCACACCCCTCATCAGCTTACCTTCATAAGCAGGTGTGTGGTCACCTGCTCTCCTCCTTCCCAAGCTTTCACCACAAGGTGAGGTCAAGGGCTGCAGCGGTCGTCTGATGCCAAGCGTCACCCCTAATTAACAGAACTTGGTTATAGTCATAACCTAACGTTCTGTTTCATTAGGGGCTCTGCTTGGCATCACTACTGCACAAAGGGAGGCCAAGCGGAGCCGCTGGCTGACAAATACACCCCGCTGACAGCCCCCCAAAACCATCA
Source organism: Notolepis coatsorum (assembly GCF_963971535.1). NCBI lineage: Eukaryota > Metazoa > Chordata > Actinopteri > Aulopiformes > Paralepididae > Notolepis > Notolepis coatsorum. The sequence goes on from NC_140168.1 coordinate 75,892,427, forward strand.
GAACAGGGAGGGCCGAGCCCCCCCGACCCCCCCTAATGGAGGGTATCCCCCCTATTAGAGGCTTCACGGGAAGGCGACGGACCCGACCGTGCGAAGAGGCACTCAAGCAACTTAACGCACAGGGTGAGCAGACCGTGGCTTGACCCCACGACTACACACACGCACAACCCGCATGCCACCCGGGAACGAACGGAGGAACAACCTCGTTACTGCCCCCAGAATCACGGGGTCAAGGGCAAACCCAACCCCGTGGCAAGGCCGTAGCAGCGGAGCGCGAAGGAAGACCCAGACCCACCAAAAGGACTGGACTCCCTGGAATGGGGGCCCGGAGAAGTCCATGATGCCAGCATCAAGACCCCACCAGGTGGGCACGTAGTGCCCCGCCCCCCACATCGCCAGCGTATTCGGACAAAGGCCCCCCAGTTACTGCACCTGGTAATCCCAGGCGGTATCCCAAGTACTAACCAGGCCAGAACCTGCTTAGCTTCCGAGATCGGACGAGATCGGGCGTGTTCAGGTCGGTATGGCCGTAAACCGAGCGGGCCCCGTCCCCCCAACAGTACACCGCCTGGCACACTAACCCTGCAGAACAGACAGTCAGCATGGCCGTAAGCACACAAAAAAGGTTAACCAACGGAAGCAGGCAGCGCACCGGGGAAAAACCAGGCAACAGGCTGTTAACCCTAGCCTGGAGACTGCGGACGAGACAGGCGCCAGAGGGGACAGCTGAACACAGCCGCCCCGGCGGAAGGAGCGTAAGCTGGCGGTGTTGCATGACCAAGCCTCCATTTAAAAAACCCCACCCAGAGGGGTCGAGGCAGAGAAGGCTGACACGATTGGCAGACGTCATGAACGTGCAGGGGCACCCTCAAACGGTGAACCCGGGAGTTGACACTGCTCCAACACACCAGGGAATCAACCACCTCGGTGTTACCCAATGCGGTGGTTGTTCCTATAACCCCTCAAGAAAAAAACTCCAAAACACACCTGCGGGCATACACCGGCTATACCGCAGTACAAGTGTTTCAGTTTCCAAAAAGGGTTAACCCAGGCCTACGGGTCGCAAACATCACTTCGGACCGGGCCTGGCGGTACGGGAAGCACAGGGTCACCAGAGGAGGTCAAAAAACCACCCCCACAGGCCCCTCTTCGCCATGCGTGAGAGAGGAGCGAAAAATAATGGAGAACCAGCCCCTAAGCACACCGTACCTGGTATTCCCCGGCGGTCTCCCAACCAAGTACTAACCAGGACCAACCTGTGTAGCGGCCGAGATCCGACGAGATCGAGCGCGTACAGAATGGCATGGCTGTAAGCCATGACGACAGTGCTGAGTAAAAACATACCCAACCAGGGTCTCCATAGCGCTTAACCCTGTGACACCCAGACCGACCTGGCATTTTTCCCCCTGAAAAAAGCCCAAGTCCCTCAGGGTACCAGAACAGCAGATCTGCATCCCCGGCGGACAACGGGTTCAACTGATCTGGACCAGCGTGACCAGAACCAGTCCCGTGCCCTAACCACGGCGACATGCCTACTCCAGGAGAAGGGCAGATATGCGTGTTGATCTTAACATGAAAAGAAGGCGCCACCCAGACGTTCGGACGAACCGCGCCTGGTGGCCCACCCCAAGGGCGTGAGACCCCACTACATATGTTCAGATCCATCCCGTCATCATCCCCCAGACATGAACGAGAATCCGTCGACAACCCACCCAGGTCATGGGATGTGGTCGTCGGAAGAGGAAAAACCCCCATCTCAGTTGCTTTATAAAAACGCTGTTTCAACCACAAGCAACCAAGGCGTGCCAGTCAATCGCCTGTTTACAGCGAGCTAGCACTATACGTGCGTCGGGACACACCCCCATCAATGAACAGGCTATTTAGACCTGTCATTGAATCCCCAAGGCGCCCAGGGGAACGACAAGAGGGGTGTGACACTCCCTAACTCCAACACTTCTGGAATAGAAAGAAGGAAGCATCAACAGTATGTATCCCAGTCCACACAGCCGGGGTAAAAAATGTTCACATTTTTACATCCCACCACCCTCCCATAGGAAAGAGACGGGGATCCCCAGAGAGACTTCCCACGCGAGCTGTACAGATTGAAAAGAATATATTGCACCTTGAGCCATGTAAAAAACTGGTTTTAGGGCCTCCGGGGAAGAGGCACTGAACCCATACACACTCAATAAACGAATTGAATCGAATATACATACAATAGAAAAGGACCCTTCTAGAGGGTCCACTCACTTTGACAATCTGAGGAGGAAGGCTCTGTACTCTGATGGAGGCTTCCTCACATGGAAGAAGGAGTCCGAACTCACAGAAGGCCTGAATAGGCGCTTGGTGAGGAGGAGCCCTGACCACCCCCCCTGAAAACAGATCCATCACATGGACCTGAACAGCACACGGAAGTCCTACCAACAGAGACGCGCACGGTGACGTACTCTATGGCGGGGGAATTCCTGCGGTGCACACGCCCAATATACCAGGCCGTGGGACCAGGAACTCCCTCCCCCCCCCCCCCCCCCCCCCCGTAACGTGCCGAACCGCCACGTGACGGGAACCTCGAAGGACAGGGGGTGTACCCCTGACCGACAGAACAATGGGGAGAGGAAAGGTTACCAGTTCACCCCTTTACGACCCCACACCCATGATACGACGTAACGACAAAAAGAGAATATGACACAGTCATAGTCAGCTCTATGAAGCGTTTCACAGCTCCACACAGCGCATGAGCTAACCTGCTATCTGATTTTTACTAAGGAAAAACACAGAATAGAGAGGGCTCTAAGAACCCCGGTCCAACATACACATGTGCTTCTGTGGCCAGTACAACCCAGTTGTAGGTCACATGACACACACAACCCATCATCACCTACAAAAAATGGCAAAAACACTCAACAGAGGAACGCCGTTTTTTTCATAATGAGAGAATACATCATTCTTGATTAGTATCGACCACAGGCCTTGCTAAGCACACATGACAGCAACCAAACCAATTTCCCTTTAGGAAATAAGTTTCTCCAGCAGATTTAGCACAACCTCAGCAATCAAGCTAAGAGTTACATCGTATCCCTACCACACAGAAGACACAATTAATGCACAACATGTCTGATAGGAGGTGATAAAGTCCCCAGGGAACCGGGGGGGGAAAACACAATCCTCCTATTTTACCCTCAATACGGCCAGTTAAAACAGGAAAACCTGTTAATGTGTGAACACACTGTTCATTGTCATTACAGTCTGAGAAAGAACATTCTTTTACTCACTTGTCACCAAGCATAGCTTCATAGGTTAGTTACCTTAGTTGTGAGTACACGGCCGTGTTACTCACACAACAACCAGATCATTACATCCCGTTTGCACGGAGAAGCTAACTGCCAGTGACAAAAACAGCTCACACATAACCCGCAACGTATCCTAAATGCATTGTAGCAACACACGTTTTGGGAAAAACACCGTTATTCACAATACATTTAGCAAAGTAAAACCAGAAGACGTGTTATGAGGTCTGGTCAACCCCGTTCCTACCCGGAACGCAGATCAGCGAAGTGCAGTCACAAGACACCGTAGAACACAGCCGTCCTGTGTAGTTCGATCCGGGCAGCGTCGCCGCTCCAACCAGTCGCTACAGTCCTCTTTGTTGACGCAATCCCCGTCCAGGCTCAGGGCAGGGTCGACGAACATCCCCTGTCAAGGATGACGTCGTGGTCAAGAGTGTAAAACATGTTAAAATCAAAGCACGTTCAACAGAATAGCATCAAGCTAACGGCTGCTCCCACCGTTCGGGTGCTATTGCTTCTGCTCGCGAGACGCCGATCTAACGACGCACGCGATCAGAAGCGAGCTCACAGCGGCGCGCGAGAAGCTAAGCTACCCCGCGCCAGGCCATGGCCATAGCAGCAAGCTAACGTTACCTAGCGACCACGACATGCTAGCCCCGCAGCTAACAGCTGACTGGCTAATAGTAGGCCTTAAGCAGGCCATGCAGCGATCCAGCAGGCTAACGCAGCAGTTAACAGCTGACCGGCTAACCGTAAGCTATGAACATGTAAACAATGACATAACACTCACCCAGACAGGCCGCCGTTCTGAACCTCTCCTCACTTTTTAAGAGAAAAGAGAAAACAAGATGTCAACACCGCTTCACAACGGTGACATTACCACATCCGACGGAGTCAGCACAGTACCAACTGGCCTGTGTAGCTGACTTTGAACATGAATCTGCCGCTATCGCACATTACATGCACATATCCCCTCGTGAAGGAATACTCTCATTTGGATATGAAAGATGGGGCCTTAACACGGTGACAGAGAGAATCCACTCGTCCAGAACACACAGGGATCACCAGTGTCAATGGTCGCGGCCCACTAGTTAAAACTATAATGGTCTCCAGACCAAGGCCTTCTGTCGCCTAGGTGGCTGAACAAAGGACCCTAGTCTGGGGCCGGTTTCCATAAACTTTGTCAAGTAGCCCCCATAGCACTAACAGACAAGTGGAGCCCGCCAGCAAACACTACTCACCCAACCTGGAACGCACCGCTTCTCACAACAGCGGCATGTCCGACAGTTCAGCTGTGGCCTGACAGGTTTCACCCCAACAAACACAGCAAGGAACTGCAGTTGAGAAGCATGCAGCGGCGTGCTCCCAATACGAAAACCGGTGGAGGGTTTTTAGAATGATCATCATCTTCCAGACACTCCAGTACGAAGACAATATCGCCGTATTTTCTCGAAAATAGTGAGAGAGAAAATAAAGATATGATGTCAACGTATCCTTGTTTCCCAAAGCTGCTCCTAAACCTTTCTTCCATCATGGTGTCAAGTGTGGGGATCTACCGAGGCACTTCTTCCTTGTGGTGAAAGCGAGAAGGAGGAGAGCAGGTGACCACACACCTGCTTATGAAGGTAAGCTGATGAGGGGTGTGGTCAGACTAATACTGGTATTAGAGGTACATTTGTGGTTTATTCAGTACGCGTGCACGTACGCGAGATAGTGCAGTAGTGATGCCAAGCAGAGCCCCTAATGAAACAGAACAGTGCTGGTTTGACTGGGGCAATCTCAGCGGTCGAATTGGTACTGGAAGGTACTGAATTGGTATTTGTAACGATAGGTTATGACTATAACCAAGTTCTGTTAGTTAGGGGCGATGCTTGGCATCACTACTGCACTATCTCGCGTACGTGCACGCGTACTGAATAAACCACAAATGTACCTCTAATACCAGTATTAGTCTGACCACACCCCTCATCAGCTTACCTTCATAAGCAGGTGTGTGGTCACCTGCTCTCCTCCTTCCCAAGCTTTCACCACAAGGTGAGGACAAGGGCTGCAGCGGCCGTCTGATGCCAAGCATCGCCCCTAACTAACAGAACTTGGTTATAGTCATAACCTATCGTTCTGTATCGTTAGTGGCTTAGCTTGGCATCACTACTGCACAAGGGAGGCCAAGCGGAGCCACTTGGCTGACAAATACACCCCGCTGACAGCCCCCCAAAACCATCAGAACAGGGAGGGCCGAGCCCCCCCGACCCCCCCTAATGGAGGGTATCCCCCCTATTAGAGGCTTCACGGGAAGGCGACGGACCCGACCGTGCGAAGAGGCACTCAAGCAACTCAACGCACAGGGTGAGCAGACCGTGGCCTGACCCCACGACTACACACACGCACAACCCGCATGCCACCCGGGAACGAACGGAGGAACAACCTCGTTACTGCCCCCAGAATCACGGGGCCAAGGGCAAACCCAACCCCGTGGCAAGGCCGTAGCAGCGGAGCGCGAAGGAAGACCCAGACCCACCAAAAGGACTGGACTCCCTGGAATGGGGGCCCGGAGAAGTCCATGATGCCAGCATCAAGACCCCACCAGGTGGGCACGTAGTGCCCCGCCCCCCACATCGCCAGCGTATTCGGACAAAGGCCCCTCAGTTACTGCACCTGGTATTCCCAGGCGGAATCCCATCCAAGTACTAACCAGGCCAGAACCTGCTTAGCTTCCGAGATCGGACGAGATCGGGCGTGTTCAGGTTGATATGGCCGTAAGCCGAGCGGGCCCCGTCCCCCCAATAGTACACCGCCTGGCACACTGACCCTGCAGAACAGGCAGTCAGCATGGCCGTAAGCACACAAAAAGGTTAACCAACGGAAGCAGGCAGCGCACCGGGGAAAAACCAGGCAACAGGCTGTTAACCCTAGCCTGGAGACTGCGGACGAGACAGGCGCCAGAGGGGACAGCTGAACACAGCCGCCCCGGCGGAAGGAGCGTAAGCTGGCGGTGTTGCATGACCAAGCCTCCATTTAAAAACCCCCACCCAGAGGGGTCGAGGCAGAGAAGGCTGACACGATTGGCAGACGTCATGAACGTGCAGGGGCACCCTCAAACGGTGAACCCGGGAGTTGACACTGCTCCAACACACCAGGGAATCAACCACCTCGGTGTTACCCAATGCGGTGGTTGTTCCTATAACCCCTCAAGAAAAAAACTCCAAAACACACCTGCGGGCATACACCGGCTATACCGCAGTACAAGTGTTTCAGTTTCCAAAAAGGGTTAACCCAGGCCTACGGGTCGCAAACATCACTTCGGACCGGGCCTGGCGGTACGGGAAGCACAGGGTCACCAGAGGAGGTCAAAAAAAAAACCCCACAGGCCCCTCTTCGCCATGCGTGAGAGAGGAGCGAAAAATAATGGAGAACCAGCCCCTAAGCACACCGTACCTGGTATTCCCCGGCGGTCTCCCAACCAAGTACTAACCAGGACCAACCTGTGTAGCGGCCGAGATCCGACGAGATCGAGCGCGTACAGAATGGCATGGCTGTAAGCCATGACGACAGTGCTGAGTAAAAACATACCCAACCAGGGTCTCCATAGCGCTTAACCCTGTGACACCCAGACCGACCCGGCATTTTTCCCCCTGAAAAAAGCCCAAGTCCCTCAGGGTACCAGAACAGCAGATCTGCATCCCCGGCGGACAACGGGTTCAACTGATCTGGACCAGCGTGACCAGAACCAGTCCCGTGCCCTAACCACGCCGACATGCCTACTCCAGGAGAAGGGCAGATATGCGTGTTGATCTTAACATGAAAAGAAGGCGCCACCCAGACGTTCGGACGAACCGCGCCTGGTGGCCCACCCCAAGGGCGTGAGACCCCACTACATATGTTCAGATCCATCCCGTCATCATCCCCCAGACATGAACGAGAATCCGTCGACAACCCACCCAGGTCATGGGATGTGGTCGTCGGAAGAGGAAAAACCCCCATCTCAGTTGCTTTATAAAAACGCTGTTTCAACCACAAGCAACCAAGGCGTGCCAGTCAATCGCCTGTTTACAGCGAGCTAGCACTATACGTGCGTCGGGACACACCCCCATCAATGAACAGGCTATTTAGACCTGTCATTGAATCCCCAAGGCGCCCAGGGGAACGACAAGAGGGGTGTGACACTCCCTAACTCCAACACTTCTGGAATAGAAAGAAGGAAGCATCAACAGTATGTATCCCAGTCTACACAGCCGGGGTAAAAAATGTTCACATTTTTACATCCCACCACCCTCCCATAGGAAGAGACGGGGATCCCCAGAGAGACTTCCCACGCGAGCTGTACAGATTGAAAAGAATATATTGCACCTTGAGCCATGTAAAAAACTGGTTTTAGGGCCTCCGGGGAAGAGGCACTGAACCCATACACACTCAATAAACGAATTGAATCGAATATACATACAATAGAAAAGGACCCTTCTAGAGGGTCCACTCACTTTGACAATCTGAGGAGGAAGGCTCTGTACTCTGATGGAGGCTTCCTCACATGGAAGAAGGAGTCCGAACTCACAGAAGGCCTGAATAGGCGCTTGGTGAGGAGGAGCCCTGACCACCCCCCCTGAAAACAGATCCATCACATGGACCTGAACAGCACACGGAAGTCCTACCAACAGAGACGCGCACGGTGACGTACTCTATGGCGGGGGAATTCCTGCGGTGCACACGCCCAATATACCAGGCCGTGGGACCAGGAACCCCCTCCCCCCCCCCCCCCCCCCCCCCCCGTAACGTGCCGAACCGCCACGTGACGGGAACCTTGAAGGACAGGGGGTGTACCCCTGACCGACAGAACAATGGGGAGAGGAAAGGTTACCAGTTCACCCCTTTACGACCCCACACCCATGATACGACGTAACGACAAAAAGAGAATATGACACAGTCATAGTCAGCTCTATGAAGCGTTTCACAGCTCCACACAGCGCATGAGCTAACCTGCCATCTGATTTTTACTAAGGAAAAACACAGAATAGAGAGGGCTCTAAGAACCCCGGTCCAACATACACATGTGCTTCTGTGGCCAGTACAACCCAGTTGTAGGTCACATGACACACACAACCCATCATCACCTACAAAAAATGGCAAAAACACTCAACAGAGGAACGCCGTTTTTTTCACAATGAGAGAATACATCATTCTTGATTAGTATCGACCACAGGCCTTGCTAAGCACACATGACAGCAACCAAACCAATTTCCCTTTAGGAAATAAGTTTCTCCAGCAGATTTAGCACAACCTCAGCAATCAAGCTAAGAGTTACATCGTATCCCTACCACACAAAAGACACAATTAATGCACAACATGTCTGATAGGAGGTGATAAAGTCCCCAGGGAACCGGGGGGGGAAACACAATCCTCCTATTTTACCCTCAATACGGCCAGTTAAAACAGGAAAACCTGTTAATGTGTGAACACACTGTTCATTGTCATTACAGTCTGAGAAAGAATATTCTTTTACTCACTTGTCACCAAGCATAGCTTCATAGGTTAGTTACCTTAGTTGTGAGTACACGGTCGCGTTACTCACACAACAACCAGATCATTACATCCCGTTTGCACGGAGAAGCTAACTGCCAGTGACAAAAACAGCTCACACACAACCCGCAACGTATCCTAAATGCATTGCAGCAACACACGTTTTGGGAAAAACACCGTTATTCACAATACATTTAGCAAAGTAAAACCAGAAGACGTGTTATGAGGTCTGGCCAACCCCGTACCTACCCGGAACGCAGATCAGCGAAGTGCAGTCACAAGACACCGTAGAACACAGCCGTCCTGTGTTGTTCGATCCGGGCAGCGTCGCCGCTCCAACCAGTCGCTACAGTCCTCTTTGTTGACGCAATCCCCGTCCAGGCTCAGGGCAGGGTCGACGAACATCCCCTGTCAAGGATGACGTCGTGGTCAAGAGTGTAAAACATGTTAAAATCAAAGCACGTTCAACAGAATAGCATCAAGCTAACGGCTGCTCCAACCGTTCGGGTGCTATTGCTTCTGCTCGCGAGACGCCAATCTAACGACGCACGCGATCAGAAGCGAGCTCCCGGCGGCGCGCGAGAAGCTAAGCTACCCCGCGCCAGGCCATGGCCATAGCAGCAAGCTAACGTCACCTAGCGACCACGACATGCTAGCCCCGCAGCTAACAGCCGACTGGCTAATAGTAGGCCTTAAGCAGGCCATGCAGCGATCCAGCAGGCTAACGCAGCAGTTAACAGCTGACCGGCTAACCGTAAGCTATGAACATGTAAACAATGACATAACACTCACCCAGACAGGCCGCCGTTCTGAACCTCTCCTCACTTTTTAAGAGAAAAGAGAAAACAAGATGTCCACACCGCTTCACAACGGTGACATTACCACATCCGACGGATCAGCACAGTACCAACTGGCCTGTGTAGCTGACATTGAACATGAATCTGCCGCTATCGCACATTACATGCACATATCCCCTCGTGAAGGAATACTCTCATTTGGATATGAAAGATGGGGCCTTAACACGGTGACAGAGAGAATCCACTCGTCCAGAACACACAGGGATCACCAGTGTCAATGGTCGCGGCCCACTAGTTAAAACTATAATGGTCTCCAGACCAAGGCCTTCTGTCGCCTAGGTGGCTGAACAAAGGACCCCAGTCTGGGGCCGGTTTCCATAAACTTTGTCAAGTAGCCCCCATAGCACTAACAGACAAGTGGAGCCCGCCAGCAAACACTACTCACCCAACCTGGAACGCACCGCTTCTCACAACAGCGGCATGTCCGACAGTTCAGCTGTGGCCTGACAGGTTTCACCCCAACAAACACAGCAAGGAACTGCAGTTGAGAAGCATGCAGCGGCGTGCTCCCAATACGAAAACCGGTGGAGGGTTTTTAGAATGATCATCATCTTCCAGACCCTCCAGTACGAAGACAATATCGCCGTATTTTCTCGAAAAAAAGTGAGAGAGAAAATAAAGATATGATGTCAACGTATCCTTGTTTCCCAAAGCTGTTCCTAATCCAATTTCTTCCATCATGGTGTCAAGTGTGGGGATCTACCGAGGCACTTCTTCCTTGTGGTGAAAGCGAGAAGGAGGAGAGCAGGTGACCACACACCTGCTTATGAAGGTAAGCTGATGAGGGGTGTGGTCAGACTAATACTGGTATTAGAGGTACATTTGTGGTTTATTCAGTACGCGTGCACGTACGCGAGATAGTGCAGTAGTGATGCCAAGCTAAGCCACTAACGATACAGAACTGTAACTTGTTTCGATGGACGAGTTAAAAACGTGTCCATTTTGTGTGAAAATTCAGCTTTGCGGTTCACGTTGGAAATATTATTCTAGTGAGGTGACGATTGATTATGACATCACATCCCTGCAGAGTGCCTTTTACTGTTTATCTGTTAAATACAGTTTTCATTCATTCATTCATTTACATTTTGTATCATAATAATCATAACACAGCGGCTGATACACTCACTTGTTCTGCGAGTAGACCATCGCCGTCGGAAGCGTGTAATTATCACTTTTCAGAAGCTGTGTGGTCCGGTCTTGAAATTTCCATAACGTGTCTCGATAAATCCATTTGATTAGATCCAGCACTGAATGCATTTAGTGATTATTATCACAACAACGATTGCGATAGCCGCTTTGCATTTCCTTGATAACGGAAAATCTGTTGGTAAAAGTAATGACGCCTGCCGCGGACGTTAAGTTGGTGACGTTTCTATAATGAATGAATGAATGAATGAATGAATGAATGAATGAATGAATGAATGAATGAATGAATGAAAACTTTATTAACAGATTGCAGAATGGGTACAGTACAGTACAGCTCAATACATACAATTGTTAAGGGGATGCAGACCAGAGAAAGACTTTCGTCTTGTTTACATCAGGGTCCCCCATTTTCAATTCATCGTAACATATATGACATACATGACATACAGATAGACAGTACTGCTCCATCTATACATTTATGACATACCAGATTTGCAATTACAGTACTGTTTGTGATACAAAAAGAGTCCAGAAAGAAAAGAGTATATACATTAGGCGTGGAAACTGTACATTGGATTGGGTAGGTGGGGGTGGGGGGGGACTGTACATTGGAGGTGGTTGGGTGGGTGGGGGGGGGGGTTGGGTAGGAGTGGGGGGGGGGGGGTTGGGTAGGAGGGGTGGGTGGGGGACACTGTACAACTGTACAAACAACACTGTACATTGGATTATTGACAAGACCATACTTGGTAATTTACTGTACATTGGAGGGGGTTGTGTTCGGACATTTACAGGGGCCAGTTTCGGGTTGCAGTCTCCCTTAGGTGTTTTTTGAGAGTGTTTTTGAAAGTGGGTAGTGATTCACATTCCTTTACAGCTTTGGGTAGGGCGTTCCACATTGATCACTACCCACACTCTCTTCCCAGGAGCAGTCGCATTTTTATCTCCTCTCCCTCCTCCAGAGAAACACCTCAAGGCCTCTCTCTTATCGGTTTGGAGACGTCCGTACCAGCCCTTACAGCTCGTTTCACCGGAGCCTAGATCTGCACTCGCTGGAAACGCTCAGACGTTTTGACCTTTTTCTTCTTTCTTTTTTACAACAGAATCCTCAACTCGACTCGATTTTCGACCGTAATATGGATCTAATAAGCTGGGCTTTTACAGCGATTGATCGCATATTCTCTACAAGGAAGCAGAATGCGGATGACCCATTATGCCCTCTTGGGAGCTATCAGGCGGGATACACCATAAATTCATACGGGACCTGGCTCGCGATATGCTTTTTCCCGCTGGAGATAAACGACGTGGAGGACGTATATCTTCTAATTGTCATGCTGCTCGGCCTGGGCTCCGTCAGCTGCTGGATCTGGTACTGCCTGAAGCTAATTCGGAAGAAGTTGATTTCCCTGGCCAGGGATCTGGCCGGGATCAAGGAAAACCTAATGGAACTGTTTAAGAAGATCGCTGACCTAAGTACCCTGCGCGGTGATGAACAATTGAGCTCCAAGACCATGTTGGAAAGAGGCGAACTCTACCACGTAGACGAACAGTCAAGCTTGAAGACAATTCTTGAGAGACTTGCTTCTAACCATGCAGAGGAACTTTCGCGGTCACAGGCCATACTGGATATCACGTCGGAAATTAGGGACGTGAAAATTAAGATGCCACCGTACCGTAATAGGGGATACGACGATGGTGACGATGATTAGACAAAATTGACCTGATTCTGACCATATGCGGCATATCTGCCTCGAGCTGCATGTTATCACCCCCCCCCCCCTCCCCCTTCCCACACCCCCCTTATCCTTTCTGCTGTGGAACAGACCGAGGCCAAGGTCAACGCGGAGGAGTTGACTCTCCGGCGATGTGATTTCTGGGAAAGAGGAGACAAACTGTACTGTCTGGAAGCGATAAGATTGATGAGGCCCCCCCTACCCCCATCCGCCCCTGTCGTTGTAACTCAACTGGCGCCATATGCCGTGGCAGGCTGCCTCTGATGCGCGTCGGTGGGGGCCCCCTTGACTGCTTCACAACCAAATTCCTTACCCGAGTCTCCAATGCACCCCCCCCCCCCTCCACTCCGCCCCCCCTCCAGTTCACCAGGCGCGATCCACTATGTTTCTACATGGTGGAATGCAGCCGACTATCGCATACAGTGTCTCAGGCCTCCTGTAATGATGACATGTGTCAACAAATGTACATGTCTGTTGAATTTATGCTGTGCCATTGTTACTGTAAAAATGTAATGATTGTGTTGTTGTTAATATCATTAATGAGACGTTGAGCTGTATGTGTGTGTCACGAATTTCCCCAAGGGGATTAATAAAGGAATATCTTATCTTATCTTATCTTATGTGGCATAATTGCGAAACGTGTTTAGTCCCTTGTTTGAGCCGAATCTGGGTTTAACATGATTTGTGGAGCTCCCTCTGGTGTTGTGATCGTGGTATTTTGTCATGTACATGGGTACCTTGGTCGTGTAGTGTATCTTGTAGACCAGGCCCATTGCAAGTTGCTGTACTCTGTCGTCTACTCTAAGCCATCCTAGGTTGTCAAAGTGGGCAGGGGTGAGGTGGGTTCTAGGAGTAAGGTCAAGCAGTAGTCTGACCAGTTTGTTTTGAGATGTTTGTAATTTTGTTTTTAGCGCCTTTGAGGTGCTTTGGTACCATGAGGTGCAAGCATAGTCGTAGTACCCTTGAATGAGTGCTCCTGCTAGAGTCTTCAGGGTATTCTTGTTTACCAGTGAGGAGATCCGGTACAAGAATCGAGTTCGTTGGTTGACTTTTTTTATTACATTGGATGCCATTTTGTCACAGGAAAGATTTGCCTCTAGGATGGAACCCAGGTAGGTAATATCTTCTTTCCTTGTGACAATATTGTCACCCACTGTAACTGAGAAGCCGTCGGTCTTGCTGAGTTTGTTATTTGAACCGAAGAGAATGGACTCTGTTTTGCCCATGTGTAATGATAGTTTGTTATCAGCGAGCCATATGCAGATTTTGCCTAGTTCTGAGCTGAGGGTTTTTTCAACCTGTAACTTGTTCTTGTCAGAGACCAGCAGGGCTGAGTCGTCCGCAAACAGGAACAAGTTGCAGTCACAAGCTGACGACATGTCATTTACATAAATTAGGAACAGTAGCGGACCTAGTATGCTTCCTTGTGGAACACCACAGTTTACTGTGAGGGGGGGGGATAGGGTACCGTTTACCTCCACCATCTGCTCTCTCCCCTCCAGGTAGGATTGCATCCAGCTCACTGATAGACTATCAAAACCAATTGCTTTTAGCTTGTCAATCAGAATGGTGTGATTGACAGTGTCGAAGGCCTTTTGTAGGTCCAGCATGACCATGCCGCAGTATTTGCCCGCGTCCACCTCTTGTTTGATGTGGTCGTTTAAATAGAGAAGGCGTAATAACTTTACGAAACGTGTGATCGATTTCTTTTTTAGTTCATGTTAATAGATTAGGCAATTATTGTATACACATGAAGCACTAGATAGACTATTTGTTTAGTTAAATAGTTGCAGGGCTGTACGTTAACTTTTTTTGCACATAGCACTGGTGCTACAGAGGTTGATCGTTTTGTAGCACAGGCCAAAATCTTGTAGCTCAGGTATAAAACGTGTTATATTTGTAACAGTCACAAATGTGCCTATTGTATTTGTGTTATTTAGTTGCAGTGCCATGTTTGGCTGTCATTTTCATGCTGACAAGTTGACGTCACACAGCCAGACACGTTACGTGTAAGGAATTACATTACAAACATTACAAAATATGTTTAGCTCTTCCAGACATTTAAATGAAAAACTATTTATTGTTTTTAATACAAATAAACCTCCTGTTCACTATAAAGTGCCACGTTTTGATATATTGAGCTTTAAACTTTAAGTAAATTTTTTGGAACATGCAACCCCTTCCTCTCCCAAACCGTTCCTGCAATTGTTTTATGTTGCATGATGATCATGCATACATTTATTATGTATTGTATTTTTTATGTTTAAATATCAACATCATCTGTCTGTCCACCCTCAGTACATTTACTATCAATATAATATACTCGTCTGACTTCATCATATCTTTTCAAACGCACACACACAGAGGGAGAATGCCCCCACCCCCCTCCTTCCCAGTCCTCCTTCCCAGTCCCCACTCTGCTGTTCTCTGTCGCTCTGAACAGGGCTTTAGCTTGTTGTTAGCTTATGCTAACGGGACGTTAATTCCGGTCTTAAACACGACGTGGTCATAAAGGAATGGCAAGGATTGCAAAGCATGTTATATGCATTTGACCCGTTGCGGAATAAAACAGCAGGGATTTGTTTTGGGTCGCGAAAACACTATCCTTGCTCTGTTGCAATGTGTGTGTTCACTGTTCCAGACGCTACTGCTGCTGAGACGCTACTGCTGGAGCGTGTTCCGCGACACAGATAACATTAATGTCTACATGGAGACAGTGCTGGACTATGTTCGTACTTTGGTGGAAGAAACAATCCCCACTACCACAATTAGAGTTTACCCAAATCAAAAACCCTGGGTAGACAAATCCGTCCGTGAAGCTCTGAAAGCGCGCACCAAAGCATACAACGACGGCCTGGTGGCAGGCAACATGAATGACCACAAGGTGGCGCGATACAATGTAAGGAGGACAGTGACAGAGGCCAAACGGCGCTATAGGGATAAAATTGAACTCCAGTTTGAACAGGCTGACTCCAGAGCTATGTGGCAGGGGCTCAAAACGATGACAGACTACAAAGGCACCTCCCTCAAACTGAACAGTGACATCTCCTTAGCAAATTACCTCAATACCTTCTATGCGAGGTTTGATGCTGGTAATAACAACACCAGCCCACAAGCCACGGCAATGGGGGGGGAGGGTCTGCTGCTGATGGAGACTCAGTGTTCAGGGTAACAGAGCATGAGGTGAGGCGGACCTTTAAAAAAGTGAATATCAGGAAGGCAGCAGGACCGGACGGCATCCCCGGCCGCGTCCTAAAAGTCTGTGCCGACCAACTGGCCCCGGTATTCACTGACATATTTAACCTGTCCTTAGAACAGGCTGTCATCCCCACCTGCCTGAAGAAGTCCACTATTATCCCTGTACCAAAAAAATCCAAGCCTGCTTGCCTCAACGACTACCGCCCTGTAGCTCTCACCTCCATAGCCATGAAGTGCTTTGAGAAGCTAGTAAAGGGCTACATCTGCTCCTCCCTCCCCATCAACATGGACCCCCTGCAATTTGTATACCGCCTCAACAGGTCCACGGAGGACGCCATAGCCCATGTGCTGCACACAGCAGCATCACACCTGGACAAGAGGAAGGGGAACTTTGTGAGAATGCTATTCATCGACTACAGCTCGGCATTCAATACCATAGTCCCCTCCATACTCATAGCCAAGCTCAGGGACCTGGGCTTGAACTATGACATCTGCCAGTGGGTCTTGGACTTCCTGACGGGCAGACCCCAGGTGGTGAGAGCAGGCAACTGCACCTCCTCATCCATCACCCTCAACATAGGGGCCCCCCAGGGCTGTGTTCTGAGTCCCCTCCTCTACTCCCTGTACACACACGACTGTGTGGCTCAGCGGAGTAGCAACACAATCATCAAATTTGCTGACGACACAGTGGTGGTGGGCCTGATCTCTGCCAACGACGAGAGGGCCTAACTGGAAGAGGTCAAGGTCCTGGCGGGATGGTGCCAGGAAAACAGCCTCTCCCTGAACGTCAGCAAAACAAAGGAGATGATTGTGGACTTCAGGAGGTCGGGGGTCAAGGACTACAGCCCCCTCAGCATCGACGGGGCACCGGTTGAGAGAGTCAACTGCTTCAAGTACCTCGGAGCCTACATATCCGAGGACTTGACATGGACCACACACATTGACAGTGTTGTGAAGAAGGCACGACAACGCCTCTACTTCCTCAGGCGCCTAAGGAAGTTCCAAGTCAGTCAGAAGATCCTTAAGAACTTCTACTCATGTACAATAGAGAGCATCCTGACTGGCAACATCACCTCCTGGTTTGGGAATAGCACTGCACAAGACCGAAGCAGACTACAAAGAGTGACACGTTCAGCTGAACGCACAATTGGAGGGGGGCTCCCCACCCTCCAGAACATTTACAACAAGCGGTGCAGGGGCAAGGCTAAGAGAATCATTAAAGACTCCAGTCACCCGAACAACTGCCTCTTTGAACTGCTGCGGTCAGGCAAGCGATACCGGAGTCTCAAGGCGAGCACAGAAAGACTCAGAAGAAGCTTCTATCCCCAGGCAATCAGGCTGCTCAACGAACAATGAACACTACACAACAACAACCATCAAACACACATAGCACACACATCCACACGCACACACTCACTTTAAACAAACACACTGTAGCACCCACTCCACACACTTTATAGCACACACTCACTTTAAACAAACACACTGTAGCACCCACTCCCCACACTTTATATTTATTGATGAAGGATTGCACTACAACTCGTACACCTTACTGTAAATTGTACCTAAATTGTACCTCATCCCATTTCTGCTTTGCTATATAGTATTGTACATTAGTACACTGCATAGTATTGTATATTATATGGTAACTCAGTTACGTCTATTCTGCATCGAACATTGTACATATGTCTATACTGAACACTGTGACCTCATTTTCTACTTCTAATTTACATATTATACTATGTTATTTGATACTATCTTGTCTAGCACAGTCTCTGGAGCGTAACAGTAAGAAGCATTTTGTATGAAAGTACTGTACTTCTGTATGACAACTATTAAAGAAACTTGAACTTGAAACTTGCTGTGTGGAGATGCATCCTATTGGCTGTGTGCTGTAGAGCGGATATGAGTCACGACACCACGGATTTTCAAAATAAGAGTATCATAATGAACTGAACGTTGCTAGCTGTCGGAGCCTAGTTATTATAGCTGGAGCTGCGCTTGGGCTGAAATGAGACCCGCTACAGGATTTTCAAAATAAGACTGTTGTCATTCTATATTTTTAAAGAAACATTCCCAGGGATCTCACGGCACCCCTGGCAGCTCTCCGCGGCACCCCTGTGTGCCGCGGAACCCCTGTTGAGAACCGCTGTTCTGGTGGATGTACGAGTCGTGCGCACCTCCTGGGAAACGGGCGACGACGTTCAACAGCTGGTTGTTGGCGTCGCAGATGACCTAATAATAAATAATAATTATGAATTCTATTTGAAGAGAGAAGCAAAATAAATTATAGATATAGTAACACAGGAAAAAAGAAAAAACAAGTAAGATGAGAAAAGGAAGCAAGGTGCTGTCCAATTGGATGAAGTGGTAACAAGAGAGTAAACAAAAAATAGAAACATACCTGTACATTGATGGAATGGTACTGCTTCCGATTAAGGTATGGGAACGGGTCTGGGGAGGGTGCCAGGATGCGCACGTGGGTGCAGTCAATAGCGCCGATGATGTTTGGCAGCCCAGCGATGGCATGGAATGCCGTCTTCACTGGGATCTGCTCTTGCGCGGAAAAGGGGAATCTGATGTACTGCATGGTCAACTCCACGATGCCAGCCAAGACCCGTGGGATGCAGCGGCTGATGGAGGTTTGGGATATGCCCACCCTGTCTCCTAGCTCCCTCTGGAATGTTCCAGTTGCTAGGAAGCCCAGGGTGGACAGTACCTGCACGTGCGGTGGCACAGGGTTGGAGCGTCTGGTCTGGCTCCTCAGTGCTGGCTCCAGCGTCTCGCACAGCTCCATTAGCACAGGTCTTGGCAGCCTGAAGCGTCCCAGCAGGTACGCGTCACTCTCGGCGAAGAGATCAGCGTGGTCCCTGTACTGGCGCTCCCGATTTATTGCACGTTCGTAGCGAGCATAATTATGCTGGACGTTACCCATAATTGTGTGTGTAAGCCTTGGGTCCAGAGTTGACCATGCATTTTAAGCATGGCGCGATTAATCACTGTTAATTGGATGCCAGGGTTCAATGTACATGATTGCTGTTCAAGTGCACCTGCAAGGTCAGGTTTATTTGTCACACGCAACATCGTACCGGTAAGATGAGCAGTGGAATGTTTATCCACTGGCTCTTATGATGTATACCAGGGCTATTCAACTGGTGGCCCGCCTTTTTTTTTTTTACTTTTTTCTTTTCATGTCAACGTTAACACGCACAATTGAGCCAAAAGTCACTCAATTAATGACAGATTTCATTGATAAATTGAGGGAAAACTTTGCAAGTCGATTTGATGAATTTGACATGTCCAGAGAATTGATGCATTTTGTGAGCAACCCATTTGCCAATGTAGCTGCTATTTCCACAAAAGGACAAGAGTTCCTTGCATCACTTCACATTGATGAAGGTCTCCTGCAACTTGAAATAATTGACATGCAAGCATCATCTGCTCTGAAGCAGGCACTTGAGAATGAATCCACCACAACATTTTGGATAAAGTGTATTCATGTCAAGACATTCCCCAAAATAAAAACGCTGGCAATATCTGTGCTAACAATGTTTGGCTCAACATACACCTGTGAATCCAGTTTCTCTCACATGAATGCCATTAAAACAAGCAACGTGCCTCCTTGACAAATGAGCATTTGCATCACTGTTTGCGGGTAGCCCTCACTTCCTATGAACCCTATTTCTCTGCCATTGCCCAGTCAAAGAAGTGCAATCTCTCTCATTAGATGTGTGTATGTAGGCTAGGCCTGTCTGCCCCCCACCCCCCTGATGTTTGAGAGTTAAGAGTGGACAATAAGTGCTAATAAGATGCTGTGATTTGCTGTTGTTGCACAGACATGAAGCACTTTTTCATAAGCTCAGCTGCACTATAAATGTGTTTTTTT
Organism: Notolepis coatsorum; assembly: GCF_963971535.1. NCBI lineage: Eukaryota > Metazoa > Chordata > Actinopteri > Aulopiformes > Paralepididae > Notolepis > Notolepis coatsorum. Next base: position 75,912,042 of record NC_140168.1, read on the forward strand.
GTTCAAGTGTTGATGTTAGAATGTTCAGATGCACATCATGCACTTGTTTGTTTTTTATTTTATTTTTATATTGAAATGTTGAAGAGGAGATGTTGCAGTTGTTGCACAGTCATAAATGAAGCACTTGCTGCAGGAGATGTTGCAGATGTGGCACATAAATGAAGCACTTTTTTTGAAAAGTATACTACTTTTGCAATGTAGTTAAATAAAAGTTGTGAAAATGTGGTTGCGTGTTGTGTCAAGTGTACATATATTCATAGCACGGGGAGGCGCCGTGGCAGTCCGGCCCCTGGCCCCTTGGGTTTCTGACAATGTGGCCCCCTGAACAATTTAGTTGAATAGCCCTGATGTATACAATAAGCAAATGTCCCAAACTATAAATAAGAACAACAATAAAATTATGACGGAATTATGTGGCTGATGTATTTATTTATTCCGAGTCATTTGCAGTGTGTGTAGCTATTATTTATTTTTCCGACATCAAATAACGTAATTTCTTATCATACAAATAGTCATATTTATTTTAATTATGATTAAGTAATTAATTCCAAGGAGGCCTGTAGTGTTGACGTGAAGGAATCACTATGAGAACACAAGTCTGTCAAGTTATGATAACATTTTTAATTAGTAAATCAATCATGAGGTTTGATCGTGGGCTGAGAGCATATTTAAGAGTGCTCCTCAGCACTCTTAGATCTGCTCTCAAATAAGATCTCAGGAAAATTTGAGGACTCCCACTCCCAGCCCTAATATGTCTTAAATAGGCCGAAATCTGGCTAAGATGAAATATTTTGTTGTAACTTCGTTCGAGAATGAGACCCACTGTTCTTGTAGCTCTGATGGAGTGTGTACGAATGTGTACAAAGTCGCACAGTGGAGGAGGTGCTAACCCGTTAATGATTTTGTAGACCATACATAAGTCTGCTAGTTGTCTAAGGTGTTGAAAGCTCAGTAGCCTGTGTTTCTCGAGTATCTTACAATGGTGGAAGTGCAAATGCTTTTTGTCTCAAATATTCAGGGTTTGCTTAGGTGATGAGCCAGGACCAGCCTCTCGAAGCATTTCATGGTAATGGCGGTGAGTGCAACGGGGTGGATCATTTGAATGATCCTATAACTTGAAGAGAATCCCACACCATTCTCTGCACAACACCATTTATTTATAGTTTGGCCGCAGCTGGACCCTTCCCAGAATAGGATTAAATATTCATTACGCTTTTTAATTCGAGGCTTTGGACCGGTTTTCGTTTTGGAGGGAAAACTCGATGCAGGAGGGTTACAAGACTCACAACCCAAGCTTCTGGTCTACACACACACACACACACATATGCACACACACACACACACATATGCACACACATGCACGCACGCACAACACACACACACACACACACACACTCACACACACACACACACACACACACACACACACACACACACACACACACACACACACACACACACACACACACACACACACACACACACACACACACACACACACACACACACACACACACACACACACACACACACACACACACACACACACACACAGACACACACACAACTGTGTAGGCTTAATATGCCAGTAGCGGTGCACAGCGCTGCATCCTGCACCATCTGTCAGGAGTCAACAACTTGACTCCCGTGTTTGAAATAAGAAGCTAATTGGCCGTTCCGGTGACAGAGCTGATACAAACCTGGCTGCTGATGTGAGAGGAGAAGCCTTCTCTAGTGCGACTGTGGTACTTAGCCAAAATAATTTCTGCTGAATCAGACATATGGCTCAATGTCACCTTGTGGAGAGAACGTTTGTTCTTCAGATACCCTTAAAAAAAACGACTCAGTATTCTATTGTTAGCATTGAATTTCTTTAAGCAAGCTTGTGGCTAGTATCGCACTCTTGACCGAGGATTGCTAATTACAGTATCATAGGTCCATAGGGTAGTACTCCCCAAACAGTTTTTCTATTAAAAACTGCCTACACTGGACCTAGACATTATTGACTAAACATTATTGACTGATTGACAGACATGGACAATCTCCAGGCGCCTCCCCCAGATACTCTCCCAGTCCCCCATAGGTACGTGAGGAGGGAATGGAGCCACACCTGGCTTTATAAGGGCAGCCCACAACGACGTTGACAGACTACTCCAGGGCAGAAGTCTCCAACAGTGTGTTGCCCATGTTCCATCTACAAGGTTGGCTTCAGTTGCATCCTCCAACCTTGTCCACTATCTACTAATCTTCTCCTCCACTGTGGGGGCGTAGGGGTCTATGGAAAAAAAGTGTGACACTTGAAAAAGGCCACAGGCCGAAACGTTGTGTTCAAGTACATTAAATCTTGGGAACACTATAGATGGTGTGCAGACTTTTTTTCCACAAACATTACAGATCTATTTCGAGTCTAGCACCCGTGACTACATTTGGGATGCGCGTGAGTTTTTTCTACGGCGTAGGGGTCTACTCATCTGGGGACTTGTTAAAGGAACACGCCAACATTTTGGGAAATTAGCTTACCGTCTTCTCCAGAGAGAGACAAGAAGATAGATACCAGTTTCCTCTCTGTGCGTCCAGTAGAAAGCTATCTGGCTGCACGTTAGCCTAGATTAGCACAATATATGGAAGCAGACAGTGCCGGTTAGCCTAGGCATTGTCCAACTAACACCTCTCCCGAAGGCACTGTCCGCTTCCATTCATTGTGCTAATTTCCCAAAATGTCCCAAAATGTTGGCGTGTTCCTTTAATCAGAGTAGACTTCCTTTAGTCTATCTGCAGAGGAAAAGTAAATATTCTAGTAGTTCAAAAGGATCGTACTGTTCACACTGTGGTGTCGTTTAGCCATTCGACTCGGCGTAGTTTATTCACAACTCAGGTGTGTCAAGAGATCAAGAGAAGAGTATCAGGGTGTGTCACTGCCAATTTTATACCCATACAGTGACAGTGGACGTTCTGTCCTGTGTGTACTTGTTGTGTTGGACATTCAGTCCTGTGTGTACTTGTTGTGTTGGACGTTCTGTCCTGTGTGTACTTGTTGTGTTGGACATTCAGTCCTGTGTGTACTTGTTGTGTTGGACGTTCTGTCCTGTGTGTACTTGTTGTGTTGGACGTTCTGTCCTGTGTGTACTTGTTGTGTTGGACGTTCTGTTCTGTGTGTACTTGTTGTGTTGGACGTTCTGTCCTGTGTGTACTTGTTGTTTTTGGATGTTCAGTCCTTTGTGTACTTGTTGTGTTGGACGTTCAGTCCTGTGTGTACTTGTTGTGTTGGACGTTCTGTCCTGTGTGTACTTGTTGTGTTGGACGTTCTGTCCTGTGTGTACTTGTTGTGTTGGACGTTCTGTCCTGTGTTGTTGTGTTGGACGTTCTGTCCTGTGTGTACTTTTTGTGTTGGACATTATGTCCTGTGTGTACTTGTTGTTTTTGGACGTTCTGTCCTGTGTGTACTTGTTGTGTTGGACGTTCAGTCCTGTGTGTACTTGTTGTGTTAGACGTTCTGTCCTGTGTGTACTTGTTGTGTTGGACGTTCTGTCCTGTGTGTACTTGTTGTGTTGGACGTTCTGTCCTGTGTGTACTTGTTGTGTTGGACGTTCTGTCCTGTGTTGTTGTGTTGGACTTTCTGTCCTGTGTGTACTTTTTGTGTTGGACATTATGTCCTGTGTGTACTTGTTGTTTTTGGACGTTCTGTCCTGTGTGTACTTGTTGTTTTTGGACGTTCAGTCCTGTGTGTACTTTTTGTGTTGGACGTTCAGTCCTGTGTGTACTTGTTGTGTTGGACGTTCTGTCCTGTGTGTACTTGTTGTGTTGGACGTTCTTTCCTGTGTGTACTTGTTGTGTTGGACGTTCTGTCCTGTGTTGTTGTGTTACTGTGTTGGGAACCTGTGGAGACTAGGTCTGTTGTTGTCTTGTTGTGTTACTGTGTTGGGAACCTGTGGAGACTAGTCCATGTCTGTTGTCTTGTTGTGTTACTGTTTTGGGACCCTGTGGAGACTAGTCCATGTCTGTTGTCTTGTTGTGTTACTGTGTTGGGAACCTGTGAAGACTAGTCCATGTCTGTTGTCTTGTTGTGTTACTGTGTTGGGAACCTCCACGTCCACGTCAAGTCACGTCCACGTCATCAAATCCGTCAAACAGCGCATCTCCTCAGACATTTTAATCCCAGTTACAATATCACAATAACGTGTGAGTGACAGTGATACAATTCAACAATCCACATATTCAGATTGTCGTAATTCACATACACAATCCACGCATAAAGACGCTTCAATTTATGCTTGAATGAAACACAATCCGGGTGCGCCGTTAAGCAAATACATCCACAGCGGAGAATATGAAACGAATCAGAGCCAAACGGCCGATAGGTTTCAGTCATTAAAAAGATCCCCGCGGAGGCGGCCGGGTAGCGCAGCGGACTAAGCGTCTGCCTACCACCGCAGAGACAGTGGGATCGAATCCAGCTGCCGCGGTACCTCCGGCTTGGTCAGTTGTCCATACTAACACAATTGGCAGTGTCAGTGGGTGGGAAGCCGGTGGGGTGGGTCCTGGTCGTTGTAAACAGCGACTGCTACAGGTCGCTCACCCAATGAGAGTCCTCGCTGTCAGGTGAAAAGAAGCGGCTGGCTTACTCTGCATGTATCGGAGGAGACATGTGATAGTCTTCAACCCTCCCTAGACCGGCAAGTGGGGGGCAAATGCGCGCAACGACCAGGAAGGGAGGGAAGGGAATTGGCATAATGACAAAAAATTGGGATGGGAAAAAAATACAGAAAAAGGGGGAGAAAAAGTAGATAATATATATATCCCCGCAGGATTCACATTTGCAATGCTCCGTTATTAAAATACCCACATATAGTGTGTGTCGCGACTCGCGAGCGCCGTATATATGAAGTGCATTATTTAGGACAAAGTAAATCCATAGGCTGAATATGATTTATTATCAGAATTTTAGGTCTATTATTTTACATTTCAAAAGCCCCCTCTAGAAAAACTAAGCACAAAAACATAATTCAGAATGGTATAATGGGATCTAGACTGTGAGGAAGGGAGCTGGCATTTCTTTTTGCGAGGGTGTGGCCAGGTTATCCAGCTAACTGAACTAAACCCTGCGCTGGACCAGGTTAAAACTTTCTGATCTGTTGCCATAGTGATTTACAATTGCACGTTTTTTCACAAAAAAGAAAACAAAAGAAAACATAATAACAAGCTGTAAACAATGTACTTCAAAGAAACAAGAGGAATTCATATATAATTATATAGGATGTAATGTGTTTTGTCTCAAGTGCCATGCTTTCTCCATAAATCCTGAAAAACTGAAAATCTCCTCCACAAAAAACCAACTCAACATACAACTCTCACACTGCCAAAACAAATAAAACCCTCCTCAAGTCGGTGAACAAGGGGCAGTGCATTTCTTTTTCCAATAAATAAAGTGCTAATGGCAGCTTTCACAGTGTAACAGGAGCCTGGAGAAGAGGTGTCCCTTTTATAAATGATAGAGATCCACATTTTACTGTACTTTTCTCTCAGGAGATGAACCACGAATCTAAGATAAGATATTCCTTTATTGATCCCCTTGGGGAAATGCAGGCATCATAGCAGCATGGGGGAGGGGAGGTACATGTACATGGTAATAGTAGAAGACATGATACAGGTCATAAAATTATAGTACAGTAGAAAAGTACAAATAAAGATAGGCAGTGTAAACAATATAAGACTATAATTAACTCTGAGTATACAGATATGAGCAAGTAAGCAGTGTAGATCAAGGTGCAGATGAGGGTCTGTATGCCCTATCAGTTATATTTGCATTACAATAAATATAGTTACAATAGACACTATTTATCTAAATATATACTATGAGTAAGTGCAGTATGCATAAGGTACGTATGGCTTGACATACGTCATACGTTGTCCGTTTAGGTGGGAGTCAGACACACTTAGTGAAAGATCAGATATCATCAGGAGGAGCCTCTTGAGGTCAAATCAAAGTGCGTCGAGAAGGGACCCTCACACCCGTCACAGAGCCAAATAACCCATGTTAGGGCCTCATTTAGTGTGAATCACACAAGGATTGTGGCATTTATCAAAGTTTTTGTAAATGAGAGAAGAATTCTACGATATCTCGAGAGCGTGTGTAAAATAATACAGTACCATGATCTAGGGCTGGCCGATATGGCCAACATATCATATCACAATATATATATATTTTTTTTTAAACTTAAATTTTTTTATTAAACATTTATAGACAAACAACACGACATATACAATAACCTCAACAACACTATTAAACAGACATAAATAATAAAGAAAAAATGTAATACCCAAAAGTCGAAAAATAAAAAATACTGACTTAAGCAAATAAAAAACATAAAACAGTTGTCATACCTTAAACCAAAATAAAATTAGAAAACATTAAGTGTGTGACATGGGTTCAGAGACCCTCTTTGAACCTCTTTCCTCCTTTACCCTTCGCCCTCTTGTGGTGTATTTGGTTCTTCCTCTGTGATGTCGTTTTCGTTCCCCTTGTAATCCTCCCACTTACCCCATCTTTCTCCAAATTTCTCTTCCTGAAACCTCAGCATGTGTGTTATCCTCTCCATATCCTGTATCTCTTCCACTATTCCTACCCATTGTGCTATTGTCGGTGGGTCTTCCTTGTACCACAGTCTCGTTGTTGCTTTTCTGGCCGCTATCAACATTATCTTTATTAAATATTTGTCCCCCCCTTGTATTCCCTCGTGTGTCAGGTCTCCTAAGTAAAGCACCAGTCCTGTTTGTGGTAACCCGTATCCTAATATTCTGATCATTGCCTCCCCTATCTCCTCCCAATACCCCTTCAGCTTCTGACATCCCCAGAATATGTGCGTGTGATTTGCCCCCTCCTTCCCACACATCCTCCAGCATGCTCTTTGTGTTGGTGCATATTTTCCCTTCAGCTCTGGGGTTATAAAGAATCTGATTATGTTTTTCCATCCAAACTCTTTCCATATCCTCGATCCTGTTGTTGAATGTTGCACCTCGCATATGTTCCCCCATTCCTTCCCTGTTATTTCTATCTCTAGCTCTCTCTCCCATTTCTCCCTTATGTAATCGGTCGTGTGTCCCTTGCTGTTCATTATGGCCCGGTATATTGCTGATATTACTCTTCCTTGCCCCCCTTCGTATGCCCATACTATCATCTTTATTATTCCATTCTGTTCTTCGTCTTTGGCCCCCCTTATTTCTTTGTTGTAGTAGTCTCTAACCTGTAAATATCTGAAGTGGTCCCTGTTTTCTAGTCCAAATTTCTCCTTTAATTTTTGTAGTGTCTGCATTTCCCCCTTCTCTATCATTTTGCATATCGCTGTTGCCCCCCCCTCCTCTCCCACCTTCTGAATCCATGGTATAACCTCCCTGGTTTGAATCTCTTGTCATGTGCTACCCATCTCAGAACCCCTGACTGCTTCTCCAATTTGTGTGTTTTTACTACTCTGTTCCATATGGTCAAGGTGCATTTGGTGATTGGATCTAATAGTCCCTCTTTTTCTTTAAATAGTTCCCTATCTCCCACCAGAGCTTGTACCTTGTATCCCTCCCCTTCTTTTGCAATGTCTTTCCATCTTGCCTCATATCTGTCGTTACACCAGCACGTCACTGCTCTCAGTTGTGCTGCATAGTAATAATCTTGTAGGCTGGGTACTGCCATCCCTCCCTCTTCCTTTGGTAGTTGTAGTGTGTCGCGACTCGCGAGCGCCGTATATATGAAGTGCATTATTTAGGACAAAGTAAATCCATAGGCTGAATATGATTTATTATCAGAATTTTAGGTCTATTATTTTACATTTCAAAAGCCCCCTCTAGAAAAACTAAGCACAAAAACATAATTCAGAATGGTATAATGGGATCTAGACTGTGAGGAAGGGAGCTGGCATTTCTTTTTGCGAGGGTGTGGCCAGGTTATCCAGCTAACTGAACTAAACCCTGCGCTGGACCAGGTTAAAACTTTCTGATCTGTTGCCATAGTGATTTACAATTGCACGTTTTTTCACAAAAAAGAAAACAAAAGAAAACATAATAACAAGCTGTAAACAATGTACTTCAAAGAAACAAGAGGAATTCATATATAATTATATAGGATGTAATGTGTTTTGTCTCAAGTGCCATGCTTTCTCCATAAATCCTGAAAAACTGAAAATCTCCTCCACAAAAAACCAACTCAACATACAACTCTCACACTGCCAAAACAAATAAAACCCTCCTCAAGTCGGTGAACAAGGGGCAGTGCATTTCTTTTTCCAATAAATAAAGTGCTAATGGCAGCTTTCACAGTGTAACAGGAGCCTGGAGAAGAGGTGTCCCTTTTATAAATGATAGAGATCCACATTTTACTGTACTTTTCTCTCAGGAGATGAACCACGAATCTAAGATAAGATATTCCTTTATTGATCCCCTTGGGGAAATGCAGGCATCATAGCAGCATGGGGGAGGGGAGGTACATGTACATGGTAATAGTAGAAGACATGATACAGGTCATAAAATTATAGTACAGTAGAAAAGTACAAATAAAGATAGGCAGTGTAAACAATATAAGACTATAATTAACTCTGAGTATACAGATATGAGCAAGTAAGCAGTGTAGATCAAGGTGCAGATGAGGGTCTGTATGCCCTATCAGTTATATTTGCATTACAATAAATATAGTTACAATAGACACTATTTATCTAAATATATACTATGAGTAAGTGCAGTATGCATAAGGTACGTATGGCTTGACATACGTCATACGTTGTCCGTTTAGGTGGGAGTCAGACACACTTAGTGAAAGATCAGATATCATCAGGAGGAGCCTCTTGAGGTCAAATCAAAGTGCGTCGAGAAGGGACCCTCACACCCGTCACAGAGCCAAATAACCCATGTTAGGGCCTCATTTAGTGTGAATCACACAAGGATTGTGGCATTTATCAAAGTTTTTGTAAATGAGAGAAGAATTCTACGATATCTCGAGAGCGTGTGTAAAATAATACAGTACCATGATCTAGGGCTGGCCGATATGGCCAACATATCATATCACAATATATATATATTTTTTTTTAAACTTAAATTTTTTTATTAAACATTTATAGACAAACAACACGACATATACAATAACCTCAACAACACTATTAAACAGACATAAATAATAAAGAAAAAATGTAATACCCAAAAGTCGAAAAATAAAAAATACTGACTTAAGCAAATAAAAAACATAAAACAGTTGTCATACCTTAAACCAAAATAAAATTAGAAAACATTAAGTGTGTGACATGGGTTCAGAGACCCTCTTTGAACCTCTTTCCTCCTTTACCCTTCGCCCTCTTGTGGTGTATTTGGTTCTTCCTCTGTGATGTCGTTTTCGTTCCCCTTGTAATCCTCCCACTTACCCCATCTTTCTCCAAATTTCTCTTCCTGAAACCTCAGCATGTGTGTTATCCTCTCCATATCCTGTATCTCTTCCACTATTCCTACCCATTGTGCTATTGTCGGTGGGTCTTCCTTGTACCACAGTCTCGTTGTTGCTTTTCTGGCCGCTATCAACATTATCTTTATTAAATATTTGTCCCCCCCTTGTATTCCCTCGTGTGTCAGGTCTCCTAAGTAAAGCACCAGTCCTGTTTGTGGTAACCCGTATCCTAATATTCTGATCATTGCCTCCCCTATCTCCTCCCAATACCCCTTCAGCTTCTGACATCCCCAGAATATGTGCGTGTGATTTGCCCCCTCCTTCCCACACATCCTCCAGCATGCTCTTTGTGTTGGTGCATATTTTCCCTTCAGCTCTGGGGTTATAAAGAATCTGATTATGTTTTTCCATCCAAACTCTTTCCATATCCTCGATCCTGTTGTTGAATGTTGCACCTCGCATATGTTCCCCCATTCCTTCCCTGTTATTTCTATCTCTAGCTCTCTCTCCCATTTCTCCCTTATGTAATCGGTCGTGTGTCCCTTGCTGTTCATTATGGCCCGGTATATTGCTGATATTACTCTTCCTTGCCCCCCTTCGTATGCCCATACTATCATCTTTATTATTCCATTCTGTTCTTCGTCTTTGGCCCCCCTTATTTCTTTGTTGTAGTAGTCTCTAACCTGTAAATATCTGAAGTGGTCCCTGTTTTCTAGTCCAAATTTCTCCTTTAATTTTTGTAGTGTCTGCATTTCCCCCTTCTCTATCATTTTGCATATCGCTGTTGCCCCCCCCTCCTCTCCCACCTTCTGAATCCATGGTATAACCTCCCTGGTTTGAATCTCTTGTCATGTGCTACCCATCTCAGAACCCCTGACTGCTTCTCCAATTTGTGTGTTTTTACTACTCTGTTCCATATGGTCAAGGTGCATTTGGTGATTGGATCTAATAGTCCCTCTTTTTCTTTAAATAGTTCCCTATCTCCCACCAGAGCTTGTACCTTGTATCCCTCCCCTTCTTTTGCAATGTCTTTCCATCTTGCCTCATATCTGTCGTTACACCAGCACGTCACTGCTCTCAGTTGTGCTGCATAGTAATAATCTTGTAGGCTGGGTACTGCCATCCCTCCCTCTTCCTTTGGTAGTTGTAGTGTTTTATATCTGACCCGTGGTCTTCTCCCCGCCCATATGAACCTCGATATCAGTCTGTCCCACTCCCTGAATTGATTCTGTGGTATTTGTATCGGTAGTGACTGGAATAGGTACAGTAACCTTGATAGTATGTTCATTTTAATGACCTCTATTCTTGAATTGAAGTCCAAGGCATTACTGTCCTTCTCTCTAAGTCTCTCTTGATGTTCTGATTTATCTGTGTATAGTTCGCCTCAAACAGTTTCTCCACCCCTCTCGTGATGTTCACCCCTAAGTATTTAATCTTGTCCATGTCCCATCTTATCCCGTACTGTTCCCTAATTTCCGTCGTTGGGGTATAGTTCCATGCTAAGGTCTGTGTCTTTGTCACGTTTAGTTTGTATCCTGAGTAGTGGCCATATTCCTTCAGTAGATCCATCAGTGCCGGGAAGCTCTTGTCTGGTTGCCTCATGTATACTATCACGTCATCCGCAAATAGGCCTAGTTTATATTCCGTTCCCTTTATCCTTACTCCCTTAATGTCCTCGGTCTGTCTGATCAGTTGTGCCAGTGGTTCTATGAAAACAGCGAAGAGCGTCGGTGAGAGACAACATCCCTGTCTGGTAGCCCTCTCTAATCTGATTCTATCCGTCAAGCTGCCATTCACCTTAACCCTCGCCGTCGGTTCTTGATATAGCGCCTTGATCATCTTCATCGCCCTCCCGTTCAGTCCGAACCTCATCAATGTTTTATATAAAAATGTCCAGCTCACACTGTCGAATGCTTTTTCTGCATCTAGGCTAATCAGTACCGCGCTACCACCTTGTTTTTGTATCTCCTCTACTATGTGTAATGTCTTTCTCACATTGTCCTGTGTCTGTCTCCCTTTAATAAATCCAGTTTGATCTTCATCTATAATGTCTGGCATAAATGTCTCAAATCTCTTTGATATTATCGATGTATACATCTTGTAATCCATGTTGAGTATGGACACAGGTCTGAAACTACTACATAATTCTCTATCCTTCCCCTCCTTCGGTATCGTGGTGATTATGGCTTCCTTCCACGAGGGGGGCATTTTTCCCTCTTCCATCGTGTGTCTGAACGCCGCCCCTAACATGGGTGCTAATTTCGTTCTAAATGTCTTGTAGAATTCCGATGGGAATCCGTCGCTCCCCGGAGACTTGTTGTTTTTAGCTCTACTAATTGCCTCTTCCAGTTCTCGTTCCGTAATTATTTTATTTAATTCTTCATTCTGTTCTTTCCCTATCGATGGTAACTCTAGCTTCTCCAGATATGCTTCTATTTTCTCTTCTCCCGCTGCTTTTGGCTGTGTGTATAGTTTCTCATAGTATTCTCTAAATGTCCTCTCTATTTTAGCTGGGTCTCTCAATATTTCATTAGTCTTTATATCCCTTATTGTGTGTATCGTGTTCAACTTCTGTTGCGTCCTAATTCTCCTAGCCAACAGTCTGGTCGCTTTTGGTCCCCCTTCATAGTACGTTTGTTTCATGAACCTCGCTTTCTTTTCTATTTCCGTCAATAATTCCCTATTTATCCTGGCCTTTACTTCTTTGATTTCTCCGAGTGTTTCCTGTTCTTTTGATATCTGGTGTCTCCCTTCTAGCTTCTTCAGCTTCCCTATCAGATTGTGATATGTCTCCGTTCTGGCCTTCTTCAGCATTGCTGTCTTCTCCATCAATTTCCCCCTTATCACCACCTTCAGTGTGTCCCATAGAATGTTCGGATCTACCGCCCCGTTGTCATTTTCTTCCTTATACCTGGCTATCTCCTCCTTGATTTGACTCACCACCCCCTTGTTATTTAATATTCCTACATTTAGTCTCCAGATCGTGTTCCTCCGTCTCCCTTCTAGATCTACTGTCAGATATATGGCACTGTGATCCGATATGTCCGCTACTCCTATTCTGCTCTCCCGTACCCTGTAACTGTCCCCCGTCGTCATCAAAAAGTAGTCTATTCTCGCATATGTCACGTGCGGGTGTGAGTAATGTGTGTATTCCCTGTCCATGGCGTGCATCCCCCTCCAAACATCTGTAATTCCCATTTCCGTCATCTGAATATTCATATATCTATGATTGGTGCCCGTCCTTTTCTAGTACTCGTGGTGTCTAGGTTGTGATTCAGTACTACATTAAAATCTCCCGCGCATATCAATATCCCTTCTAGTTCCATCACTATCATATCAAAAATGGTCTCATATAAATCCCTCTCACTCTCTGGGGGTGCATAAACATTCACTAACGTAATCATTTGACCCTCCATTTTTCCCTTCACCAGAACAAACCTTCCCTCCTTGTCTCTTACTTCCTTGATCAATTCAAATTTGACTGTGTTTTTGATTAACGTGATTTCTCCTCTCCTCAGGTTCCGTTTAAAGGAACTATAGTATGCATTTTCATATCCAAACCTCTTCAGTTTCTCATGATCCTGTGCTACCAAATGTGTCTCCTGCAGAAAAATCACTTCCATCTCACTTTTTGTACATTTCAACATCACTTTGCCCCTCTTTATCACATTATTCATTCCATTAACGTTTAACGACATCATTTTTATACCTTTAACCATTGTCATCTTTCTTCTTCTTTTGTCTGTCAGTCCCCCCCATGTCACATTCATTCCCCCCTCCGGTTGTAGCCTCCGCTCTCTTCACCGAATACATATAATGATTAACATAAATAAAAAACATAAACTTTACATAAAGTGCTCCCAAGGCGTTCGGGGGGTCCCTGTGTCCCCCCCTGTCCCCTGCTGGTGGGTGAGGAGTAATTGCTCTCCTAGTGAGAGGCCTCCTCCTGACGGCTTGGGGGTTTGAAACCTTTACCCCCAACCGCTCGTCATATTTGTCCAGCTTTCTTACTGTTTTTATTGCTGTCGTGCTCCTGGTCAAAAGCGCTCTGTCCTTCATTCTGATCAAAGTCCCCCATTTCCTAGGTCCCTCTCAATGTGGCTCATATGTTCCAATGTCCCTCTTTCCTCCCAAACCCGTGTGTGGTGTCTTCTGTGTACCCCTTTTTATTTTATTTTCCTCCTCTCTATTTTCTATGTGATGTCCATTTATCCCCTTAATCCCTTCCAACTGTGTTACTCTCAGCGTGTGTCTATGTACTTGTTTCAATAAGTTCTGTGTTCCGTCTATCATACCTAATTATATTTCCATTTATTTCCTCCGGCAGCCTGTGTATTATGTGTCCATGTATACGTTATGTTCGTTCCTATATCCTGCCTCTACCTGGAAATGTGTGTGTATGTATATGTTATTTCAGTTTCTATATTTTGTCTCTATTTGGATAGTTTTTCAATCTCTTGTGCATGTACTCATCCGTTCATCTCCTCCGGCCTCCTCTCCTCTCCTTCTCCGTCTCTGGCCTCCTCGTCCGTCTCCGCCTTCGGTCTGTCACTTCTCACCTCGGCCTTCTCCTCTCTCCTCCCTCCTCTCCCGGGCCTCGATCTCCCACTCTGGTCCATCTGCGTGCCCCCTCCAATCTCTGCTGCAGGCTCCGTGTCTGGCCCTCCTGTCCCCTTCCCTCTCCGTCCTCCGCCATCTGCATCCCCCGTCGCCTCATCTCCTCCGCCGCCTCCCGCGCCGTCGCGTATGTCACCGTCCCTTCCTTCCAGTGAATCCTTAGGGAGGTCATGGGTGATTGGAATTTCATTCCGTTTTCTTTCAGAATTCTCTTCAGTCCCGCGTAGGACCTGCGTGTTATTGCCACCGCTGTCGAGTAATCTTGATCAAACAACAGTCTTTTCCCCTCGATTTCTATCTTCTTGGTCCACGCGGTTCTGAGTATCAATTCCTTAATCTCAAATCTCAGAAAGTTAATAATCACCGCCCTCGGAGGTCTGTCCGGTTTCGGTCTCGGAGCCAACGCCCTGTGGGCCCTCTGTATCTCAATTTTTTCCAGTCCCGTCTCCTTCAGTTGTTCCTTGATAAGCTCTTCCACATATTGGATCACCGATTCCCCTTCGACTCCTTCTTTCAATCACCATATTCTGATGTTATTTCTCTGTGACCTCCCCTCCATGTCCGATATCTTTGTCTCCATCTGTTCTTGTTTTTGAATCGCACACGTTAACACCTCGTGTATCTCTGTGTTCCATTCCTCCATTTGCGCCGTTCTAGTCTGTACCTCTGTTACGTTTCTGTCCTGTTCCGCCAACTTCTCATCCACCCTTTTGAGTTCTGTATTCATTTCACCTCTGAAGTCCTCCTGTTCCTTCCTCAATTCCTCCCGTAAATTCCCAATATAATTTCTTATCGTGTCCGAGTTCAGTTTCATGGTCGCCTGCATCGTGTCCGAGTTCAATTTTATGGTCGCCAATATCCCGGCCTGCATGAGCACGGCCCATCCTGGCATTTCCTTGTCCGTCTCAGCCGAGACTCCCCCTTCCTCCGCCTGCTCCTTCTCGGTCTCGCCTCGGGGGTTCTGCTCCATCGAACTCTCCTCTTCCTGTGAGTTCTCCATTTCTCTTTCCTTCATATTTGTTTTCTCCTCCTTCCTTCTCGTTTGCATCTTGATTTTTGATCACTTTTCGTCACTTTTCGGGTCCTTATTTCTCCGTTTTTCGCTCTTTTAACCAGGAGCCTCACCGCATGCGTGCTACTCCTCCGCTCTCATACCGGAAGCCCACAATATTTTTCTTAGTGACAGTATAACGGTATTTGATGTTGTTACATTTTCCAGTGCAAATTACAATAGGATATGACATATGTGTATGTCTTTGTCTTAAAATACTTAGCCTTACCATACTTACACATGGGCAAAACAGAGTCCATTCTCTTCGGTTCAAATAACAAACTCAGCAAGACCGACGGTTTCTCAGTTGCAGTGGGTGACAATATTGTCACAAGGAAAGACGAAATTACCTACCTGGGTTCCATCCTAGAGGCAAATCTTTCCTGTGACAAAATGACATCCAATGTAATAAAAAAAGTCAACCAACAAACTAGATTCTTGTACCGGATCTCCTCTCTGGTAAACAAGAATACCCTGAAGACTCTGGCAGGAGCACTCATTCAAGGGTACTACGACTATGCGTGCACCTCATGGTACCAAAGCACCTCAAAGGCGCTTAAAACAAAATTACAAACATCACAAAACAAACTGGTCAGACTACTACTTGACCTTACCCCCAGAACCCACCTCACCCCTGCCCACTTTGACAACCTAGGATGGCTTAGAGTAGACGACAGAGTACAGCAACTTGCAATGGGCCTGGTCTACAAGATACACTATTTGACTAAGGTACCCATGTACATGTCAAAATACTTCCCAAAGGTCAGTGAATACCACAACCACTACACCAGAGGAAGCTCAACAAATCATGTTAAACCCAGATTCGGCTCAAACAAGGGACTAAATACGTTTCGCAATTATGCCACATCAATGTGGAACGCCCTACCCAAAGCTGTAAAAGAATGTGAATCCCTACCCACATTCAAAACCGCTCTTAAAGAGCACCTACGGGAGGCTGCAATTCGAAACTGGCCACCGTAAATGCCCAAAACCCCCACCACCTCCTAATAGACAGTCTCCTCCCCACCGCATGTATATATTCCCTCCCCGCCGTATGTATATTTCTCTCCCACCCACCCACCCCCTCCTAATGTACAGTCCCCTCCCCATCATATGTATATACTCTGTCAGGATCTAGGGGTAACAGTACTGTATATTTGAATACCGTTTATGTCACAAATGTATCAGTACTAAATACCTATAGGGGAGAGTGGGGTGAGTAGTGCCAAGGGGCATGTAGTTCCACCCCTGTTATCTAGAAAACCATAGAAGAAGTTGGTCATGTGACAACATATTTTTGAAGAGGCATCCATTTCACTCAACCTGCAGAGAAGGGAGACACCTGGCTTGAGAGGTAAGCACATTTAAGTTCAAAAAACTGTTTTTTGCCCTCCAAAGTAAAATTTGTATGATCAAGGTTTTTTGATTGCTGTGTTTGAACAATTATAGACAACTTTGAAAACAGTTCACACATGTTTTAGTGCTTTAGTAAGCTACACCATGAGTCTATACGGTTAGCATGATGCTAGCTCAAAACAGCTGGGGGATGCATTTTTTTCAAAATGGTAGGCTTGGGGTGATATGTGCCAAATGGCCTGGGTTAAGTTGTGCCAGATATTCTCTTTGTTAAGTTGCCCCAACTTATTTTATTAACTATATATATTACTTTATTGTATTTTATTGTTATTGTACATTGCATTCTTGCATTTGATCACTAAAACTATGTGATATTCTTAATTTTAGACCAAAATCCATCATGCCACGCAGATATACAAATGGAAGACAGACAGGGTTTCAACTCCTCTTGAGAAGTTGGAAATAGCAGTGAAAGAGGTGCAACAGGGGAAGACTATACGTCAGGTTGGAAAGGAGATGAAGATCTGCAGGATGCTTTTACCGCTTTTGAGATTAAAATGATCTGTTTTACATAAAATTATCAATGGCACAATTTACCCCAGTGTATTCTCTCTAATGTCACAACTTACCCCACACCGGGGGCAAGTTGTGCCACAAAACCACTTTTTTTTCTAAAGCTATATTTCTGAAACAGTTTATTTAAGATCCAAAGTGATTGTCCCCAGGGATGCACAACATCCTAAACTATATGTACATATTTTAGTTGGGGGCATTACTGTAATCCCCTTGCTTTAAAGGCACTTTAAGTAAAACGTGGAACTACTCACCCCACTCTCCCCTATGTCCCTATGCCATAAATGTCATGTATGTTGTGTATGTCATAAATGTCTATATGAATTGAAAATGGGGGACCCTGATGGAAACAAGACAAACGTCTTTCTCAGGTCTGCATCCCCTTAACAATTGTGTGTATTGAGCCGTACTGTATTGTACCCATTCTGCAATCTGTTAAATAAAGTTTTCATTCATTCATTCATTCACCATAGCTGAACATTTGTGGAGAGTGAAAAAAGGTGACAGACACAAAATCATTCACTTTAAGTGCCCTAATTTGGGATCAAAATCTAAATCCAAAATATGATACCAAGTAGACCTAGATAAGTGCCTCTATAATAATGTCTTCAAATGTTAGATCTTTGTGCGATCGCTGTGTCTTGCACACTTCTACAATACACAATTCACACAGCAGTGTCAACTCTCTGAAGGAGAGGCGCAACACACACTGGTATTTGTTCATTTGTAAGGCCCTTATTGGTAAGCTACCTCCTTATAGTACATCATTATTGGAATGGAATTTTGGAACCTATGGAACCCGTTCTAGTGACTGGCTGGTCCTTAACTCATTAGACACCAAAAACAAGTATACTCGTTTTTGGCGCCCATGCGTTGAACGCCAGAAACGAGTATACTCGTTTTTAGTTATTTTTTTAAAATTATTATCATACTAAACTGTCCGCCCAACCTTGTGTGTGATCCTGCCTGGTAACACTAACATAATTATAATTGAAATGACGATAGAAAAAAAACTGGCCACGGTAGCCACTAGCCTGCAAACTGCCTCAGCAATGGTGATGTGGAGCGAACTATTGGAGATTATTATGAAGAGGACAAAACTATCACACTTATGGATGATAAGGTGCGTTTTCACCAGACTACATTGGACTCAGCACTTCTGGTAAATCATAAAAATACTATAGTCAAACCGGCAGAGCATTTACCGTTATCTGTTCAGCGCTCTGCGGTAGTCGCCGACGCCAGAGTTGAGAGAACTCCAGACTAGAGCCAACTAACGTTTGGCAATGGCGATCGCCTAGAGCGAACTATTGGAGATTATTATGAAGAGCATCAGGATGCTCAACGACAATAACACTATGTAACAATCCATCAAATACACTCACAGCACACACATCCACACGCACAACACTCACTTTAAATAAACAACTCACTGTAGCACCCACTTCACCCACTTTAGACACTTTAACACACTTTATATTTATATTTATTGGCAGGCCCGGACTGGCCATCGGGAGCACCGGGAGTTTTCCCGGTGGCCTGGCCTGCACAGATTAAAAAAAATAAAAAAATATTATAGTTGTGGCGGCAGCGCTGCGCGATAGTTAGATAACCTAGGTGGGTGGGGAACAACCAGGATTTCACTGTCTGCGACAGAGTTGGAGAACTATCTGACTCTCTCCCTCACGCGTGTAGCTTATTGACAGCGGAAGAGTGCAAGAATGTGACAATGTGACCATGTGACCGCGGCAGCGCGAGAGAGCGGCAGTGCGGAAATAGGCTGTCTATTGCCATTCTCTAAGACAAACTCTAACCTTAACCAGCTCCTTAACAGCGCCTAAACTTAACCCTTCTAACCTTAACCAACTCCGAAACAATGCCTAACCTTAACCTTAACCTTAACCATGCCTAACCTTAACCTTAACCATAGAAAGAATATTGCCATTCTCTAAGACAAACTCTAACCTTAACCAGCTCCTTAACAGCGCCTAAACTTAACCCTTCTAACCTTAACCAACTCCGAAACAATGCCTAACCTTAACCTTAACCTTAACCATGCCTAACCTTAACCGGCAAAAGTTAAGAAAAAAAATAAAAAATTAAGAGATTTGAACTTGTAACCAACGGACCGCAGGACCGCAGCGCTGCCAGGTGAGCTAAGCTTCAAATGAAAATCATCTGCGATTACGGCTACATAATGCCGCAAGCTCTGCCGCTCCGCTCTGCGGCTGCCGCGCCTGCCACGGGGCGTGTCGCAGCCAATCAGGGAAAACGCGGAAGCACTCGGGCGCACTCTTCCGCTGTCAATAAGCAATAAGCCTCCCTCACGCGGATCACAATGGAGCCGTGCTGCCGCTTGTGATTGGTGGAGGCGGGACCAGGCGATACAACTGATTGACAGCGGAGGCGGCGAATGGAATGGCAGACGGCACTCAGATGCAGAATAACAGCCAGGCAATGAGCCAGGTTGATTGATTGATTGATTGATTGATTGATTGATTGATTGATTGATTGATTGATTGATTGATTGATTGATTGAAAACTTTATTAACAGATTGCAGAATGGGTACAGTACAGTACAGCTCAATGCATACAATTGTTAAGGGGATGCAGACCAGAGAAAGACTTTCGTCTTGTTTACATCAGGGTCCCCCATTTTTTATTCATCGTAACATAACATACAGATAGACAGTACTGCTACATCTATACATTTATGACATACCAGATTTGCAAATACAGTACTGTTTGTGATACGAAAAGAGTCCAGAAAAGAAGTATATACATTTGACGTAGAAACTGTACATTGGAAGAGGTTGGGTAGGTGGGGGGGGGGGGGGGGGGGTACTGTACATTGGAGGTGGTTGGGTGGGTGGGGGGGAGGTTGGGTAGGAGGGGTGGGTGGGGGACACTGTACAACTGTACAAGCAACACTGTACATTGGAATATTGACAAGACCATACTTGGTCATTTTTACTGTACATTGGAGGGGGTTGTGAGGGACTCGGGAGAGATACAGTAGAGCGAAAGTCAATTAACGTTGATGTCAAGATGGACAGTGGAAGAAAGCGAAAGGGTGGAGGAGAGAGGGATAAAACAAAGAAAAAGAAAGGCCCTTACAGGAGAGAGTGGTTAACTGTATTATAATAGTAAATAGAAAAATATGTTGTGCTCTTGCTTTTTTCTTTTTGAAGGTGGAGAGAGTAGCATTGCTAGTGCCACAACAGTTTTATTTGAGGTCCATAACAGTACATTGTACTAAGCAATTGTTGGCTCATTAGTTTGTGATTCACATGCACTAAAATTCACCAGAATGCAGGAAATTAAGTCTTTGTAACAAAAAATGTCCTGGTGGGGGACCCCCAGACCCCCCGCTTAAAAAGTGGCCTGATTGGGGCTATATTTCGCGCTATATCTCCCGGTATGAATTATTTCCCCAGTCCGGCCCTGTTTATTGGTAAAGAGATTTGCACTACAACTCATACCTCATTGTACCTTACCCTAAGTTGTACCTCATCCGATTCTGCATTGTACTTTATATTTTATTGTAACTCAGTTACTAATTTTGTTATACTCTGTATTGTATATTGTATATATGTATATTGAACACTTTTGTTTTGAACACTTTTGTTTACACTTGTTATGTACTTTTGACTTCTATTTTTTACTTATCTATTTTGTTTGTATCTAGCACACTCTCAGGAGCAGAACAGGAAAAAGCATTTCATATAAAAGTATTCTGTATTTTTGTATGACAACTAATAAAGAAACTTGAACTTGAAACGGTGATGATCCATCCATAACATAAGGTGCGTTTTCACCAGACTATGTTGGATTCTAGTATTTTCAAACAGGCTGAGGATGTAACGTTATCTGTTGGGCGCTGCCAGAGCCAACTAACGTTATTTATTTAAATTGTTCCTGTTCTGACTCAGACACTACGGAGCAAGAGTGGACAGGGTTTTGGCAGACCTGCTGACAAAGGTAACGTCTATTTTACCGAACCCCCCATGGTGGCTTTGTGAATAGAACCATTCTATGTCTGGTCATGTTTACCTTTGACCTGGAAATAATATAGGTGTCAGGCGAGCAACAAGCACAAAATGCGCATGCTGCACACAAAAGATGCAATTTATTGCTTTCCAGGAAACAAGCCTGGATTATTTTGAAACAGGACGCTTTTTAGCCTGGGATTGCGCAGGAACGAAGGTATGTAGAAATAAACTGTTTGTTCCCAGTTGGAGTATAAATATTGCCTATTGTCTCCATAGCTATAATATAGAATATACGATGGGTGTTAGGGCAGCAGTGGCGGAGCCCAATAGCAGAACACAGGAAGAGAGAAAATGGAGTGTTTTAGGTTGGTTTTAATATAGGCACCAAGCAGACAGGTACAGAATGTACAGGAATGTACAATAGGTGCGAGCAGGTGCACTCCTCGTGCAGCACAGGAACGTCCAGGTGGGTGGTGTCTCGGGAGACAGCGTAGCTCGGGAGCGGTGGTCCTCGGCACAGGGAGAACAAAGGTTAGGACAAGGCAGGCAATAGGGAAAGAGCAGCAAGGCTAGTGTGGGATATTGAGGATATCCTGAAGAACGTTCTCAGTCAACCGAGATCAAGATAATAAGGTTAATTAGCCAGACAGATAGAAATATACACATAGTATTTAGAGAGAATGGCTGAGGCTCTCGCCCCAGGTGATTAGCTGAAATGACCCAGGTAGAGACCCCGAATGCTGTCGGGAGGAGCCCTATATAGCGAAAAGGGGGAGGAGGGGGTCCCATTTGATAGGTCAAATGGGTGGGGGGGGGAACACAGGATAGGGGACAAAGGGGAGGGGAGGGGGGTGTCTTTACATGAGAGTTGGGGAATCAATATATTATTCCACACTAATGTGCGTCGTCGTACCTATAGGTTGTTAGGATAACACTGCGACGAGGGACGACAGGATCCGTGGGTTGAAGTAGGGGCTGCTGATGAGAAAATCCCTCACAGTTGCGCTGATTGATGTCCATCTGGCAGCGTGGGAATGCTGGGGTCGGATGCTGCCCATATAAGGGTGTGGAAGCAGGAGGGATGAGAGAGGCTCTCGCCGTGATTATGACAGGGGACCCCTCCCTCTACGGGCGCCTCCTGGCGACCCTCCAGGCTTGCCAGGGTTGGCCCAATGGAAGTCCCGGACGAGAGCGGGATCCAGGATCAGCCGGCGGGAGACCCAGATGCGCTCCTCCGGGCCGTAGCCCTCCCAGTCCACCAGGTACTGGAAGCCGCGACCACGACGACGCACATCCAGTAACTGCCGGACTGTGTAGGCAGGATGGTCGTCAATGATCAGCGGAGGGGGAGGTTCCGGAGCTGGAGGGGACAGAGGACTTCAACTGGGATACATGGAAAGAGGGATGAATGCGCATATGGGATGGCAGCTTGAGTCTGACGACTGAGGGGTTAATGACAGAATTTCGTAGGGACCAACAAAACGGGGGGTGAGTTTCCGGGAAACTGATTTGAGAGGAAGGTCCCGAGACGAGAGCTGAAACATCTGACCTGGTTGATAGTCGAGGGCCGGGGTCCGATGGCGGTCGGCAAATCGGCGATTCCGGTCAGCGGAGCGGAGCAGCGCGGCCCTGGTGTCCTCCCATATCCTCCTGCAGTGGTGAAGGTGCGCCTGCACAGAGGGAACTGAGATCTCCTCCTCCTGGGTAGGGAACAGTGGAGGCTGGTAGCCCAGAGAAGACTCGAAGGGAGACTAACCTGTGGCAACGGAGGACAAGGAGTTGTGGGCGTACGCGATCCATGGCAGGAAGGCGCTCCAGCCAGAGGGGTCCCGGGTAGTGACGCAGCGGAGGGCGGACCCCAGGTCCTGGTTGGCCCGCTCCGACTGGCCGTTGGTCTGCGGGTGGTATCCGGAGGAGAGGCTGACCGTGGCCCCCAGGGCCCGACAGAAGGCCTTCCAGACCTGGGAGATGAACTGAGGCCCTCTGTCGGAGACATTTACATTTACATTTACATTTAGTCATTTAGCTGACGCTTTTATCCAAAGCGACTTACAAGTTCTGTACGACAAGCCATCAGGAAGGGCACAACTCTATCAGCTGAGCAACAATGTTCATCAAAGTGTTGAGTGCTACAGTGTAGGTTAGTTTATTAGGACAAGTGCATGACAGTACGGTTAGTTAGGGTTAGATTTTTTTTTTTTTTTTTTTTTTTTTTTTAATTCAGATAATGGTTGAAGAAGTGCGTCTTTAGTCGACGGCGAAAGATTGGACGTGATTCGGCTGTCCTAACTGGGGTGGGTAGTTCATTCCACCATTGTGGGGCAAGGACTGAGAATAGGCGACTTCTCTTTGATGACCCTCCCGGAGCTTGGATAGGAGTAGGTCTGAGGCGGCCAGAAGATGCAGAGCGTAGGGGTCTTGAGGGTGTGTAGTTAGAGACCATTGACCGGAGGTAGGCGGGAGCGGTTCCCTTTGCCGCACGGTATGCTAGGTCGAGGGCCTTGAAGCGGATTCGTGCAGCAATGGGGAGCCAGTGCAGGTCCCTAAGAAGTGGGGTGACATGGGCCGACTTCGGTAGGTTTGAGATCAGGCGGGCCGCTGCGTTCTGAATGAGTTGAAGAGGCTTAGTGGCAGTGGCCGGGAGGCCAGCGAGCAGTGCATTGCAGTAGTCGAGGCGGGAGATGACTGTTGATTGGACGAGGAGTTGGGTGGCTTCTTTTGTCAGGAAGGGGCGTATCCTTCTGACGTTGCTCAGGAGGAATCGGCAGGTTCTGGTCGTCGCTGCGATGTGAGCAGAGAAGTTCAACTGGTCGTCGAGGACAACACCAAGGTTCTTGGCGGTCGGGGACGCAGTCACAGCTGCATTCTCGACTGTGATTGAAAGGTCGGTTAGGGGGGAGGATTTGGCCGTCAGGTGGAGCAATTCTGTTTTGCTTAGGTTCAGTTTGAGGTGGTTGGACGTCATCCAGGCTGAGATGTCGGACAGACAGGCCGAGATCCGCACAGAGACGTGGATATCTGAGGGAGGGAAGGAGAGGAAGAGTTGAGTATCGTCGGCATAACAATGGTAGGAGAAGCCATGAGACGTGATAATGTTACCCAGTGATTTAGTGTAGAGGGAGAAGAGAAGGGGTCCTAAAACCGAGCCCTGGGGGACACCCGTCCGCAGGGGGCGGGTGGCCGACAGGGTCCCTCTCCATGACACTTGGTAGGAGCGGTCATTGAGGTATGATGACAGCCATGTCAGCGCAGAGCCAGCCACTCCCATTCCTGCGAGGGCCGCAAGGAGGATCTGGTGGTTGACTGTGTCGAAGGCTGCAGATAGATCTAGGAGAATCAGGACAGAGGAGAGGCCTTTCGCTTTTGCTAAGTGAAGTGCCTCTGTGACCGCAATGAGGGCTGTCTCTGTGGAGTGACCAGTCCTGAAGCCTGACTGATTAGGGTCTAGGAGGTCATTCTGTAAGAGATAAGTAGTAAGTTGGTTGGATACAGCACGTTCAAGTGTTTTAGAAAGGAAGGAGAGAAGAGAGACAGGACGGTAGTTGCCTATGACGGTAGGGTTCAGGGTTGGTTTTTTTATGAGCGGCGTGACTCTGGCTTGTTTTAGGGAGGTGGGGACCACCCCCGAGTTGAGTGAGGAGTTGATGGTTGCAGTTAGGAATGGGAGGATGTCTGGTGCTATGGTCTGGAGGAGTGGGGAGGGTAGCTGGTCCAGCTGGCAAGTAGTCGGACGGTTTGACGTTACCAGTGTCAGGGTCTCTGCTTCTGTAATGGGAGAGAAAGATGACAGAGTGAAGGATGAGGTTCTCGATTCAGCATTTGGAATGGGTGGGGGTTGGGAGAAGGAGCTGCGGATGTTCTCCACTTTTTCCTCAAAGAAGATCGCAAAGTCTTCGGCAGAGAAAGATGAGGGAGGGGGGGGTGGGGGGGGAGTGAGGAGGGAGGACATGGTAGCATGCAGTTTGCGAAGATTCTTGGCAGAGGCCTCGATCCTATGGTGGAAGAAAGAAGCTTTGGCATTAGTGATGGTTTTGGAGAATGTTAACAAGAGGTTGTGATATGTGTCGATGTCAGCAGTGAGGCGTGACTTTCTATACTTCCTTTCAGCTGCTCTCAGGACCTGTCTTTGTTCTCTCACTGGATCTGTCAGCCATGGACTGGGTGGGGAACGGCGGGCAGGTTTCTCAACGAGGGGACAGAGCTTGTCGAAGGAGGTTGCAAGGGCTGAAAGGAGGGTGGAGGTTGCCATCTCTGTGGAGAGAGCAGAGAAGGTGTCACTCAAAGGTAGAGCGGATAGTATGTCAGAGGAGAGGGTGGAGGGGGATAGGGAGGGCAGGTTGCGTCTGAGTGAGACTGTTTGAGTTGGGGTGAAGACCTTTCGGTTAAGCATGAGAGTTAGTGAGAAGGATATGAAGGAATGGTCAGATACATGTAGGGGAGTTACCGTGGTGTTAATGATGCTGGAGTTACGGGAAAATATGAGATCCAAGGAGTTGCCTGCTTTGTGGGTGGGAGGCATGGCAGTGGGAGTCAGGTCAAACGATTGTAGGAGGGAGACTACTATGACTGACTGAGATGAGTCAGGCAGGTTGAAGTCGCCCAGTAGAAGGAGAGGGGTACCATCTTCCGGTAAGGAGCTAAGAAGCATGTCCAGCTCATCTGTGAAGTGATCGAGTGTACCTGGAGGGCGGTAGAGTGTAACAATGGTGAGATTGAAAGGATTAGAGACAGTTATACAACGGCATGCAAATTTCTCTATTCTGATTGGCTGAAACAGTCCATTTACACGTATGTATCCTTCATAATCCACGCTCCTGGTCCCAGGACCCGCCCACCACCGAATCACATCACTCCGCCGGATCACTCCGTCGGAAAAAACAAGATGGCGGACAATAATCTTTAACAAATGGATATGTTGATAGCGTCATAACGACTAAATATAAAGCGATTCTGTCAAGGGGAACGTGTTAGTATTTTAAACAATGTTGGATGATGTAATTGATGGGTCTTGACTCAATCTAGAACAAAAGAAAAATCGCGGATTGTTTGATTGATTAATTGATAGATTTAAATTTCTACTTCCTCCCCACTGACTGCACTGCAGCGTTCACTCTCACTCTCCGACGCTGGCGTACCCACAAACACACACACACACACACACACACACACACACAAACACACACACACACACACACACACACACACACTGTGACACACACACACACACACACGCACACACACACACACACACACACACACACACACACACACTCCTGTCTGCAACAGCGGAGGAGTCAGACTGAGAGAGAAGCAGCGCTGTTTTAAGTGAGCATGGTCTATTGAATTGATTGATTGGTTGATTGCTAATTTTATTACTGTACCCCTGGTTTCCAACTGGTTAAGTTTAGGCTAAAAGAAATAAATAAAAAAATAGGGCGAAGAAAACGTTTTTTTCCTATAGGGCAAAGAAAACGTTTTAATTTGTTTTACCTACTTTATATTCTGCATCTGGTAATAAAATTTTCAATCAATCATTCCAATAATACACAGTTGGATGTGTTAGTTGGTTGGATGCACTTCAAGCTGCTTCCACATGAGGCAACTTCTCTCAATCATTCCAATAATACAGTTGGATGTGTTAGTTTGGTTGGATGCACTTCAAGCTGCTTCCACATGGAGTTGTGGGAACTACTTTTTCTGGCGGATGGTTTTTTCAATAAATCTTCGATTAATGTGTGTTTATTGTATAGAAATAAGGTTGGATGAATCTAGCAGTTGTATAAAAGCTTTACACCACGTGCAGTCGTGGTTTGTGACCAATAAACCATGCCTAGGGGGGTCTAACGACCCTCGGCTGCGCCTCGGGCCTAACAACCACCCCTAGGCATGGTTTATTGGTCACAAACCACTCCTGCGTGTGATGTAATGCTTAAATACTGCATGATATTCGAGAGAGGAGAGTGACAGTTCTGGGAGTGGTGTTACGTTTGTAGCCCATGAAGGAGATGTCATGAGGGCAGTGCCTCCACCCCGTCTGGAAGGTCGAGGTGTGTGAGTGAAGTTATAGTTTGTAGATAATGCTGCAGGTGTTGATGAGTTATTGGGGGTTATCCAGGTCTCAGTTAGAGCCAGGAGCTGCAGATTTAGACTATGGGCGTAGGCAGTAATGAAGTCAGCTTTCTTGACTGCTGATTGACAATTCCATAAGCCTCCCCGTACTGTGACAGGTGTATTAGTGGCTGTAGGAGGGTAGGAGAGATTAGCCGGGTTGCTAGCAAACTGGCGTGGATGGGTAGAGTCAGTTCTGGAGGAGCAGATTGTGGATATAGGTATGAGACACATTGTGGTGTCAAGAGTGGCAGGGAGAAAGTTGTAGAGAGGAGGCGAGGTAGTAGAGAAATAGCAGTGTGGGAGGGAAATATAGGATTATGGTGTACTTAGCACTGGGTGGATCGGTGGATCCCTCTGCGGAGAACTCCAGGAAAACTCCTCCTCTTTGTCCCTCTTCGTTTCTCGACGCTTCGCTGACGCTACACCAGCAAGCCTTTAAATCACTATCACTAATTAGTGCTGTCTTAACACCTGGCCCTTAATGGGGGCACTTAACAAAACAAAATGGCCGTTTTAAACACGCCCCTTTAATCAAGTCAGCTGGTTCCTCACTTTTAAGATTCACTTAAAAACAAATTAAAATGGCTTACCCTAGTTTTCAGTATAAAGCAGTGTTTCTCAGTGAGTGTGTCCTGTCCTTCCTTAACAGAGCCCAGTACAGAGTGACTTCAACACAGTGTGGACCTCTGCTTTTAAACAGGGCAGGCTCTTAATGGCTCACTCAGCAAATCAGATGCTACTAGTAAACAGGAAACAGTCCCTTAATGGGGGCACTTAACTAAACAAAATGGCCGTTTTAAACACGCCCCTTTAATCAAGTCAGCTGGTTCCTCACTTTTAAGATTCACTAATAAACTTAAAATGGCTTACCCTAGTTTTCAGTATAAAGCAGTGTTTCTCAGTGAGTGTGTCCTGTCCTTCCTTAACAGAGCCCAGTACAGAGTGACTTCAACACAGTGTGGACCTCTGCTTTTAAACAGGGCAGGCTCTTAATGGCTCACTCAGCAAATCAGATGCTACTAGTAAACAGGAAACAGTCCCTTAATGGGGGCACTTAACTAAACAAAATGGCCGTTTTAAACACGCCCCTTTAATCAAGTCAGCTGGTTCCTCACTTTTAAGATTCACTAATAAACTTAAAATGGCTTACCCTAGTTTTCAGTATAAAGCAGTGTTTCTCAGTGAGTGTGTCCTGTCCTTCCTTAACAGAGCCCAGTACAGAGTGACTTCAACACAGTGTGGACCTCTGCTTTTAAACAGGGCAGGCTCTTAATGGCTCACTCAGCAAATCAGATGCTACTAGTAAACAGGAAACAGTCCCTTAATGGGGGCACTTAACTAAACAAAATGGCCGTTTTAAACACGCCCCTTTAATCAAGTCAGCTGGTTCCTCACTTTTAAGATTCACTAATAAACTTAAAATGGCTTACCCTAGTTTTCAGTATAAAGCAGTGTTTCTCAGTGAGTGTGTCCTGTCCTTCCTTAACAGAGCCCAGTACAGAGTGACTTCAACACAGTGTGGACCTCTGCTTTTAAACAGGGCAGGCTCTTAATGGCTCACTCAGCAAATCAGATGCTACTAGTAAACAGGAAACAGTCCCTTAATGGGGGCACTTAACTAAACAAAATGGCCGTTTTAAACACGCCCCTTTAATCAAGTCAGCTGGTTCCTCACTTTTAAGATTCACTAATAAACTTAAAATGGCTTACCCTAGTTTTCAGTATAAAGCAGTGTTTCTCAGTGAGTGTGTCCTGTCCTTCCTTAACAGAGCCCAGTACAGAGTGACTTCAACACAGTGTGGACCTCTGCTTTTAAACAGGGCAGGCTCTTAATGGCTCACTCAGCAAATCAGATGCTACTAGTAAACAGGAAACAGTCCCTTAATGGGGGCACTTAACTAAACAAAATGGCCGTTTTAAACACGCCCCTTTAATCAAGTCAGCTGGTTCCTCACTTTTAAGATTCACTAATAAACTTAAAATGGCTTACCCTAGTTTTCAGTATAAAGCAGTGTTTCTCAGTGAGTGTGTCCTGTCCTTCCTTAACAGAGCCCAGTACAGAGTGACTTCAACACAGTGTGGACCTCTGCTTTTAAACAGGGCAGGCTCTTAATGGCTCACTCAGCAAATCAGATGCTACTAGTAAACAGGAAACAGTCCCTTAATGGGGGCACTTAACTAAACAAAATGGCCGTTTTAAACACGCCCCTTTAATCAAGTCAGCTGGTTCCTCACTTTTAAGATTCACTAATAAACTTAAAATGGCTTACCCTAGTTTTCAGTATAAAGCAGTGTTTCTCAGTGAGTGTGTCCTGTCCTTCCTTAACAGAGCCCAGTACAGAGTGACTTCAACACAGTGTGGACCTCTGCTTTTAAACAGGGCAGGCTCTTAATGGCTCACTCAGCAAATCAGATGCTACTAGTAAACAGGAAACAGTCCCTTAATGGGGGCACTTAACTAAACAAAATGGCCGTTTTAAACACGCCCCTTTAATCAAGTCAGCTGGTTCCTCACTTTTAAGATTCACTAATAAACTTAAAATGGCTTACCCTAGTTTTCAGTATAAAGCAGTGTTTCTCAGTGAGTGTGTCCTGTCCTTCCTTAACAGAGCCCAGTACAGAGTGACTTCAACACAGTGTGGACCTCTGCTTTTAAACAGGGCAGGCTCTTAATGGCTCACTCAGCAAATCAGATGCTACTAGTAAACAGGAAACAGTCCCTTAATGGGGGCACTTAACTAAACAAAATGGCCGTTTTAAACACGCCCCTTTAATCAAGTCAGCTGGTTCCTCACTTTTAAGATTCACTAATAAACTTAAAATGGCTTACCCTAGTTTTCAGTATAAAGCAGTGTTTCTCAGTGAGTGTGTCCTGTCCTTCCTTAACAGAGCCCAGTACAGAGTGACTTCAACACAGTGTGGACCTCTGCTTTTAAACAGGGCAGGCTCTTAATGGCTCACTCAGCAAATCAGATGCTACTAGTAAACAGGAAACAGTCCCTTAATGGGGGCACTTAACTAAACAAAATGGCCGTTTTAAACACGCCCCTTTAATCAAGTCAGCTGGTTCCTCACTTTTAAGATTCACTAATAAACTTAAAATGGCTTACCCTAGTTTTCAGTATAAAGCAGTGTTTCTCAGTGAGTGTGTCCTGTCCTTCCTTAACAGAGCCCAGTACGGAGACGATGTCCACCGGGATCCCGTGGAGGCGGAAGACGTGAAGCACCATCAGGTCCGCAGTCTCTGAAGCAGAGGGAAGTTTGGGGAGAGCGACAAAGTGAACGGCCTTCGAGAACCGATCGACAATGGTGAGAATGACTGTGTTACCGTGTGAGGGTGTGGAAGCAGGAGGGACGAGAGAGGCTCTCTTCATGATTATGACAATGGGTCTGCAAACATCGTCAAAATGGTCAAAAACTCTGGCGCCAGGGAGTACAGATGGAAAAACATCATGGCAATCAATGAGTTAAGGTCCCCTGTAACGGTCCCCCCGGTCCTGCTCCACAACCTCCATTTGTCCATGGACATTTTCCCCCCGGTCCTGCGTCACAACCCCCATCTGTCCATGGACATATCCCTTACCTGAACTACGGCTCTCAACCACCAGGTGGCCTAGTTCAGTGTATTCATCTTTGTTATCTTTTACTTATTAATGTCCTGTCTGTCATCACTAATCTGTTGTCGGTGCTGTGCACCGTTGTCTAATTTAGTTTTGTCTCCCTTGTGTTGTATCTATGTGCGTTTGGTCTGGTCATGTTTTGTATATGTACCTTGTGTTGTTTTCTGTTTAGTCATCTCCCCAGCTGTGTGTCATTCACTAATCATCTTCTTGTCTCTAATTGGTCCCTGTATTTAAGTGTGGTTGGCCCAGCAGTCCTTTTCTGGGTCATTACTTTTGTTTGCTGTCACCGTCGTGAGTACTCTGTGTAGTTGTGTTTATTTCGTTTTAAGACCACGGTCTCTCTTTTCTTTTCTAGTTTCTAAGTGTTTCCTTTTTATATTATGCTCTGTGTTTCACAATTAAAGTGCACGTTATTTTGAAAGAGCCAACCACGCATTCCGCCTCCTGTCAATTCTCTCCACGTGTATCTGCTGCAATTGGGTTCCACACACCACCATGCCAACCAAACGTTCCACTCGTAACAGTCCCCCAAGTTTGTTTGAAACTGTTACAGCCACAGCCAGGGCTTTTCTCTCCCCTGTCTGTCAGCAGGTCCACATGCCCATACATGGTCCCCTTCATGTTCCCACCTCACTATCATCCTACTCACCTGTGCCCGACTACACACCTGCCGGCTATCATCCCATCACCGAACCAGGATAAGAGGCCTGCACCCCTTCCACTCCTCATCCGAGTGTTGTTTACACCTCCCGTGGTATAAGGACTCATCTCTAGACCATACTGCCCTGTCAAGGCTAACCGCAGTAACTCGAAAAAAGTCAAAATTGAGTTATGAGTGAAATTGAACTTGTCAATAAATGTTTTATCTTGTGACCAAGTTTCAGATGTTAATGTCACTCAGTTTTGGATATATGGGGTTTTAAAAACTGCAGTAACTATAAAATCACACTCAAAACCAAGGCAGACCGCAGTAACTTCCAAACAGTGAAACTGAGAAAAATGGCTTTAAAGGATAACTCCAACATTTTGGGAGATTTGCTTATTTAACATCTTCCCTGAAGTTAGACAAGAAGATACATACCTTTTTTGTCTCTGTGCGTGCAGTGCAGTAGGCTTAGGGAACAGCTGCTCCGTTAGCATAGCTTAGCTTCATCACTGGAAGTGAGGCAGGACAGTACCCTGACGTTCCCTACAGGTTTGTTGATATTCTCATTCCTTCAAAGGATCTGAACCGATTGAAGTTTATGGATACCATGACTTAAAATCCTCTTACCTTGACGTTTAAAAGCCTCCCCAATTTAGAAAACAGTAATCCAATGGCTGGTATTGATATACTGCACGCTAACGGAGCTAACCAGCAACCGGACACTCAAGCAGATAACTAGAGAAATAACTTCCTTTCTGGGGGGTTTCAAAATAAAAGAGCGACGTCTATAGCAGCAGAAAACGTTTATTTTGTACATTATCTAATGTTAACACAAACCTAAACTAACGTTACAACTAACCTAAAGTTAGTTTAGGTTCGTGTTAACGTTAGATAATGTACAAAATAAACGTTTTCCGCTGCTATAAACGTTGCACTTTTATTTTGAAAACCCCAGAAAGGAAGTCATTATATTTGCTTTACACATCCTGTTCTGCGTTAGCTCCGGTTATCTCCGAGCGTCCAGTAGTTAGTAGTATATTATCAATACCAGCCATTGGATTACTATTTTCTAAATTGGGGAGGCTTTTAATCGTCAAGTTAAGATGATTTTAAGTCATGGTATCCATAAACTTCAATCGGTTCAGATCCTTTGAAGGAATGAGAATATCAACAAACCTGTAGGGAACGTCAGGGTACTGTCCTGCCTCACTTCCAGTGATGAAGCTAAGCTATGCTAACGGAGCGTCTGTTCCCAAAGCTAAATGCACGCACAGAGACAAAAAAGGTATGCATCTTCTTGTCTAACTCCAGGGAAGATGTTAAATAAGCTAATTTCCCAAAATGTTGGAGTTATCCTTTAAAGTGTTTTGACTTGCCATCCAAAATGTGTTATAGGTAGATAGATGATAGTACCCAGATTTAACATGTATTAATGAAGTAATCTTTAGGCATACAAAAATATGACGTAATTATTTTAATTAACCCCAAAAAAGCAGATACTGCACTCTGCTGCACGATTTCCTTAAATAATTATACAGGTAATGTACAGGCAAAGTGCAGTAACTTCAAATACAATGTTGTTTTCCCTCCAGCTTTCATAACTTAACCTAGCCATTTTGAAAATGAAATTTAACACCTGAATATATTGGAATGATGATGATCCAAATAAAATGGCTAGGTTAAGTTATGAAAGCTGGAGGGAAAACAACATTGTATTTGAAGTTACTGGACTTTGCCTGTACATTACCTGTATAATTATTTAAGGAAATCGTGCAGCAGGGTGCAGTATCTGTTTTTTTGGGGTTAACCTGTTAAGCCTTAAGGTCCCCCTATAGGGGGACCCTGCTTTTCTTTATCATAAATCGATCAATAGAGACCATATTACATCCACAATTATCATATCATGGGGTATCATTGGAAAGCCTGTGCAAAGATTTTCGAGATCGCCAAATGATTGACGGAGCTAGAGCCCCGGGAGTCGGGGGTGGTAATGTGTACTTTTGCGTACTTTGGGGCACGCCTCACATATCGGCATGTAACTCGAGAACCGCTGAACCTGAAAGGGCAATCGACAGGCAACAAATAGGGATTTAATTCTATCTATATATTGTATTAAAAGAAATGCACACCCGAGCCACTAGAGATCGGCAAAGAATCGTCCACATGTGGGCCCTTGGATGTTAACACTTTGGCTGCCATGGGTTAAATTCATTATCAACCGTAGGTTGCCGGCTCTATTTGTCTATAGAGAAAGTCCCCTTCTTTGCAGGGCTATAACTTTTTAAATTCTATTGCTACATTGCCATTATTAGGGCCCATTCAAAGTCCTATATGTATTGTTCATTGTGTAGCAACGTTAAACTTTTTCATTCACATATTCATAGTAAAGTATGGTCTAATGTATAAGTATGTTTTCATCTCTTTCTGCAGCTTTCTCCAGAACGTGATCTATAGCCCCAAATACATTATATTGATGATGCAATACAGTTTTATGGCAATCAGCGCGATATAAAAAATTCCAACTAGACGTACTTCTAGAAGTTACTACACGTCATCTGATGTTGACCGGATGGGCTAGGGGGCGTTTATAATTCCGTGGGCAGCGTTATACCAATCATCTAATGTGGGTCAAATGTTGATAATAGCAGTTAGTATCGAAGACGGTAACTTTACACGCTAAAACTCACCCCAGTCTCCGCGCGCCGTTGGGCGATCATCGTAGAGTAGAAATTGTACCATTATGGGATGTCGATTTACCCGGTCCATCTCCAGCTTGTATAATGGTATATACGTCCAAATCATGTTGTTTATCGAGTTATTGGCAATCGATCGCTATGTAGTGTGTCGAGATCGAGTCCCGGAACCTATAGCTAGTGCCCGGAAGTAATACGGCCGACCAGCACAATCTCCATAGCACTTCCTGTTAAGCGATTGCGCCGATCGGCCACCAGATGGCGCTCCTGAACCGCCAGAGAGCTCAGTGGGTCCTCCTGGTGGATCTCAGGCCAGCGGAGGGGAAATATGAATCCGATCCCAGATTTTTGAAATATTGATATTAAAGACGCTGTAAAGCGACTTCGGCAACTTGAGCATGGCCGGGAATGACGTGTTTAGGCGTTTTCCGGCAGCCAAAGTGTTAAGAGGTCAATGTTTTTAAATAATTTTTTTTGTAGCCAAGAGTAAAGACCATAACCCTATCAAAAACAGTAGTCAAAGTGTATATTTTCATTTTTACCGATGTTTTATATGTTTTATCGGAAATACAAATTTATCGGAAAATGCTAATTATCGTAAAAACCGCAAGAAATTACTAAATCCAGATTCAACCCTGCCATTGGAAAGAGGAGCATTTTCCCTATCCATAGATGTATGATTTGGCCATAATAAGGTCAAGGTCAAGTTCAAGGTCAAATATGAATTTATAATTAAAGTCGATTATCATTAATTACTGTATCTACAAATCCTTCTGTTTAATCATCTTCCCGTGGTTCATTTGCTTAGATTTTTTGTACACATGATCTCAATAAGGTGGTGAATGAGCTCAGTGAGCATTTTCTCGTGCCCCGCAGATTTAACCCTTTCTCCGCCGATGCCGTGTTTACACGTCATTCCTCGCTATGCATAATCTGCCAATGACGGGTTACGGCGTCTTTGAGATCAATATTTCATATTTTCGTCATGGTATTCACATTTCACCCACGGAGTCTTTGCTGGTGTTGTAGGACTCCGCTCAACTCTGCAACGCTTCAATACCGCCACCTAGGGATGGGTATCGTTAGGATTTTATCGATACTACTACTCCTATCGATACTGCTTAACGGTTCGGTACTTTATCGATACTCTTATCGGTTCTTTTTGATAATTTTTTTATGATTTTTATATTTGCAGTTGAGAGCATTGGTCATCTCCCTACAGTAAAGATTAGAAATGATTGAATTATTGTAAATTTGTGTGGAGTGGTGGGAATAGCTGCTTCAATAATAACTTATAACAACAACAGACAAGTTAGACAACTATGTATACAACAAAAACGATATACACTGAATGATTAGTTGTTACCTAAAGTCCTTGGACTCCACTGTAGAGAACGGGTGCAGGCCTTTGACAACAAACTTTGTCACAGCCCTGTGACACTCGTTCACCCTATCCTCTGTCATCTTTCCTCTAGCTGCTAGGGAGAAAGGACTTTGGGTGGTGGAGGTAGAGGGAGGATGTGTGGTGGGCTCACTGGGACACATTGGTGGCTGACCTCAGCTTGACGATCTATAAAAAGTTTTTAGATTGTAGTATTTGTAGCTAAACAATTATTTTGTTTATTAGCCTATTTGTAATAATTCGTTATTAGCCTAGGAAACTCCGTATCTTGGCTTACCGGCTGCAGTGGACGTGGATGCAGATGGACCACTGCGCGCAAGGCAGTCGAATACGGCGCATTTCTGCAAACTAATATAGTGTTTTGCAAACAAATGTTTTGATAGATTGCTCGTATTGCCACCCTTACTGGCAAATGTTTTGTTGCACTTGTGAACGCTTCGCTCTATCCGCCATCACGACTCAGTCCATGCAGAGCTGTCTGTGTCTGTGTGCAGCGCGCGTCAGCACGGAGACAGCGCTGAGATGCTTCCAGCTGCAGCACATCAGGTGTGCGGGGCTTGTATGTGCGGGGCTTGTAAGCGCTGCGGTCTGACGTGCTGCAGCTGCATACTATTGACAGCGCTTTCATTAAGGAGTACCCGTATGTATGTGTAGTGTGTGTAATAATGACTCGCTGCGACTCGCTTCTCGTGCAGAGACAGAGAGAGGAGAGATCGTTCGCAACTTTTAAATAATAATAATAATAATAATAATAATTTCTCTAGAGTATCGATAGCAGTACCGAGGACGTCGGAGCTTATAAATACTCCGGTATTTTCTAATATAGTACCGGTTCCCGTTTAAAACCGGGGTCCGGGGGGCATCCCTACCGCCACCTGGTGGCCGATCGGCGAGTTGCCAAAACCGGAAGTGGCCGGAAGTGCTTAGTCCGTCCCCCATTCCGTCCGGCCACTCGCTATCGCTCGCGGGACTCTATCCAGACACCGTGCATATCGATCCGTTGCCATAACTCAATAAACAACATGATTGGACGTATATTAGTATTATACAAACCGGAACTGGATCACCTAGATCAACATCACATAACTGGGATCTGTTTGCGCCAGTGTGATCGCCCAACGGTAAGAGGAAGCTGCCGTGAGTTTCAGCGTTTTTGATTATTATTATCCATACAAACTGCTCTGATCTATATATCACCCATACTACATGAATCATTTAACGTCGGTCATTGCATTATAAACGACCCCCCCCCCCCCTCCGGTCACCAACAGATGACCAGTCATGACGTTTAGGATCATGTACAGTTGAAATTTTTAATATAACGTTGATCGGTATCAAACTGCATTTGATCATCTAATATATGCATTTATGGCTATATCTCAAGTTCTATGAAATACAGCAGAAAACGATAAAAACATATTTATACTCTGGACGGTATTTTAGTATGAATGTGTGAATGAAAAAGTAAAATGTTCCTACATCCTGAACGATAGATAATTGATGTTGAATGGGCCATAGTAATGTCAATTTAGCAATACAATTTAAAAAGTTATAGCCCTGCAAAGAAGGTGAACATCTCCATAGACAAATAGTGCTGGCAGAGAGGCTACAAGGATGGATATAAGCTCTGGCAGAGAATGGGTTAACATGATCAAATATGCAAAAATCAGGTGGCGTAGCGGAGATTGCGCTCGTCACCAACGCAGGAGATGCTGGGTTCGAGCCCAGCTCTCGGCATTGCTACCAGCTTGGCTGGTCGTTCATACTAATACAATTGGCAGTATTAGGGGGTGGGAAGCTAGTGGGTGGGAATCTGGCGTTGTGGACAGCGACGCCTACAGGTCAGGTCTCGGCGCTTGCTCAGCGGGGGCAGGACTTGGTGGAGATAGCGTGCCCTCCCACGCGTTACACTTCACCAATGAGAGTCCTCGCTGCCAAGTGAAAAGACGTCACTGGCAGTCGCCACACGTAACGGAGGAAGCGTGCGGTCGGCTTCGGGACGCCCTTGTACCGACTCGTAGGAGAACATGCATACAGCAGCCAGGTAGGGGAGGGGCGGAATTGGCACGGCGACTAAATTGGGACGGGGAGAAAAACAGAAAATTGGAGAAAGAGAAATAAAAAAAATAAAAATACAAAAAAATAATAAAAGAAAAATAAATCATAATTTATTATAATTAATTTATTCATTACAATTTACTCAGCCACAATATTTCTGACACTGGAAATACATAACCCCAGGTCCCTAGATGTTCCTAGATACCAAGAACATGCTAATTGACCTTGCAGAAGTGGAGCAATCTTCCATTTACTTAGGCATGTACCTTTAGGCGAGAACGGTCTACAGATTAACAGGTTAATTAAAATAATTACGTCATATTTTTGTATGCCTAAAGATTACTTCATTAATACATGTTAAATCTGGGTACTATCATCTATCTACCTATAACACATTTTGGATGGCAAGTCAAATGTCAAGTTAGACCGCGCTCTCAAAATCCGACACTGGGTGCTGAAATCCCGTAAAGTGATATATAAAAAGAAGCAGGGAAGCTGGACCAGCACTCTCAGGTTCAAGTATTTAATAGCAGCCTGAAGTGGAAACAAACATGTTTCGGAATTCTTATTCCTTCGTCAGTGTTATGGCTCCACTTCAGGCTGCTACTAAATACTTGAACCTGGGATGGCAAGTCAAAAAACTTTAAAGCCATTTTTCTCAGTTTCACTGTTAGGAAGTTACTGCGGTCTGCCTTGACAGGGCAGCATAGTTATGAGCACTCCTAGACCTAGTGTATGTTTGTGTGCTCAGTGACCTTGCTGCATACTAACCCTTGTTCTCTGATGTCCAGGACCTCACCCCTCCGGCCTACACCTCGACTATGGACCCCACCAGCCTGCACCCCCTGGACCTCACCTACCCACGCCATCTGTCTGTCTCTATAATTAAACATTCTAAACCAGTTCTGCTCTTGGGCTCTTTAGACACCCCCCATAACAGGAACAGGTTAAATACCAGACAGTAACTACAAACTGTTACGACCCTGGCTCAGAGGGACGCAACCTATGTGCAAACCGACACCAAAACCTGTGTGTAACCCAAAATACTACTCTAACAATGAATTACTGTTACAAACTAAAGAATAAGAATGAGAGAACGTGACAACTCTCTGTTAACACACACTCCTCTAGCCCCAGACAGAGTGCATGTGTGTCCCAGAGACTAGTTTTAACCTGCCAGCAGGTATCCAATCAGCAGTAATTAGCTAATTAGCAGCCCTCACCTGCATGCCCAGTGACACAGGAGGGATCAAGCTCATGGTACATAACACCTCCCCCACCAAAATGGTTGCCCAAGAGGCAACCATCACACATCAAACCCATAAACAAAAAATATTGTGACCCATTAGTTGTCAGGGCCACTACCACAACAGCGATAACGGGCCGGCCCCTGTCGAACACGACCACCAACCGTGTCGCATGCTCCCCACTGTGGAACATTTGCCAATGCTGTGTAAAACAAAAAACAACCCTGTCCCGACTCTCAGGCAAGCTAGACCTCACAAAAGGTTCCGCCACTGCGGTATATGGCTGGAGTGGGGCAGGCGCCTCCTCCCCTGAGGCGTAAGACTTAGGACCCCATCGACAAACCAAGACCTTATCATATATGAGCTCCATTTCAGTTCAGGATACTGCAAACCGTGAACATCCAGAGTAGGACGTACCGCCTCAGGTACAGCCCCACCGTCCCTGGAACATGGCAATACATCAGTCACAAAAGCGTCTGGAACACCGTCTAAAATGGCGTCCCACAAAATAACATTGTCCTGATCAAAATGGCTGCCACTCATCAGACCAGGTCGCGAAGGCGGCTCCTGCTCCACAGGACACAGGTAACTAGGTTGACTATCACACCTAGTGCATGGCAGAGAGTCAGTGTGGACACGTGAATCAATGTCAGAATCATCAACTGACATACTGGGACCGTCCCTGCCCACAAGTGAAACATCAGGGACAATAGAGCTACTGTGGGAAGGCTGGCAGCCTAAGTCAGGCCTTGTAGCCTCTTCAACTAGAACGGTGTCACATGAATCAACAGCATCTCTCATAGTATCCTTCCCACACCCCTCCTCCAATTCGTTCGTGGCCTCAGCCACCGTACAGGCTGGGAAGACCTTGAGACACTGCGCTGCCAGATCATCTCCTGCCACATGCCTATCCGGCACGCATGTCAACTCTGGTTTCGCCACCGGGCCTGACACAAAGGCACAATCAAGAGAATCATTATGCAGAGGTACATCCACAGTGTGCTTTCCAAAATTCTCAACAGGTACACTTTTCAATTCAACAAAGAATGTGTCACTAAGTGTAATGTCACAAGTCGAAGTATCAACAACATCACTTTTGTCCTTTGACATTGCCCGTGTCACAGCACACACAGGGAACACTCCTGGATGTTTCTGTGCCAGCTCATTAGGGACCTCAGAAACCACAGGAATGGGAGTTACAACTGGAGTAGCCAACACTTTGTCACCAGCCAAATCATTCCCTAGAATGAAGGACACCCCTCTTATGGGAATGTGAGAACATACCCCCACAACAACATTGCCTGATACTAAGGGAGAATTGAGTGTGACCTCATGCAAAGGTGCATCGGCAAATCCACCTCCAAAGCCACGAACAACGACACCGGAATGCAAAGAAGACTTTTCTGAAAACGGCAAAATCCCCTCCAGAATGAGGGACTGAAAAGCTCCGGTATCTCTCCAAATTGTTATAGCCTGTTTGGACTCTAGTGCATTAGTCAGGGAAACAAATCGATCCATCATAAATCTTGAGGAACCCTCGAGCTCTTTGTCCCCACGTTTGATACTTTCCCCATCACCCTCTAACGTTGGCATAGGTGTTCTGCATATGGTTTCTACCAGAGCCACCGTTCTGAAATGTTTCTGTTCAAGCACCGGGCACCCAGCAACGATATGACCAGGCTATTTACAGTAGAAACATATAATCCCTTCTGGGAATGCACTAGCAGAACCACCCCGCCTAGGAGGTGAAGTTAACTGACCAGCAGACACAGGTTTTGGGAAACGGCCCCCCTGAACAGGACGCCTATCCCTGGACTCAACACGGTAGTCCTCCACAAAAACGGACTTGTGTGTCAACACAAACTCATCAGCGAAGACAGCAGCGTCGCCTATCTTCGATACCCTACGCTCGTTTAGATGAGTGGAAACGGTATCAGGAACACATCTTTTAAATTCCTCTAGGAGAATCAACTGTCTAAGCTGCTCTCTTGACTCTGCTTTCTGAGAGGTGCACCACCTGTCAAACAGGTTCTCCTTCTCTCTTCCAAATTCAACATACGACTGTCCCTCCGACCTGCGATAACCTCTAAAACGCTGACGATAGGCCTCTGGGACTAACTCATAAGCCCTCAATATGGAAGCTTTAACAAGCTCATAGTCAGCACTTTGTTCAAGGTACAGAGCAGTATAGGCTTCTTGCGCCCTACAAACAAGAACACACTGCAGCAGCAGTGTCCAGGCTGTATCAGGCCACTTCAATGTGGTTGCCACCCGTTCAAAAAGGGGAAATACCTTTCCACATCCTTCTCAAAAAAATGCGGCACCATCCTAATATTCTTGCCTACATCAAAACCGGAACGCGACTCTGAATGCAGAGCACCCGCCTGTAAGGCAGCATGCTTATATTCAAGCTCCTTCTGCGCACGATCGTGCTCCAACAACATTTGTTTCTCCTGTCTCTCCTCTCTCCTCTCCTCTTGTTGTAGCTGTTTCTCCTTAAGCTCACGCTCCTCTCTCCTCTCCTCACGCTCGTGCTGTAGCTGTCTCTCCTTAAACTCTAACTCTCTAAGCCTCCACTCACCCTCGCCACTCACCGCAGATAGTAGCGGAGACACGTCAGACAAAGGAGGCTCCTCCACCCTCGCCACAAGCACCTGCTCCCTAATGAGTAAAACCCTCAAAGCACTCAAGGCAGTTGGCTTCAAACGTTTCTCACCGGCAGTAAGCTCTACCTTGTAGTGCACAGCAAGCTCCAGAAGCTGTTCCTTGGAAAACCTCTCCAACATGTCATGAGAAGGGTGATCAACAAAGTCCTTAATGGAAGCCATCTTTACTGCACCAGCGCCACAACCTGCTCACTTTAGAGTCACCAAAAAGCTGCCAAAAGCACCCTAGCATACACACAATCTACCTAAAGAACCACTAAAGAACCACTAAAGAGCCACTAAAGAAACACTAAAAAACCACTGAAGAACCACTGAAGAACCACGAAGAACCACTGAAGAACCACTAAAGAGCCACTAAAAAACCACTGAAGAAACACTACAGAACCACTGAAGAACTGGTCGATTTCCGAATAAAATGAAAATAGCAAAAGTCATACCTCTGTTCAAGACTGGAGATAAACACCACTTCACAAATTATAGGCCTGTTTCTCTACTTCCTCAGTTTTCAAAAATATTAGAAAAACTCTTCAACAACAGATTAGATAAATTCATTGATAAACATAATTTACTCACCGATAGCCAGTATGGATTCAGAACACACCGGTCAACATCACTAGCGTTAATAGAACTCATTGAAAAAATCACAAATTCCATAGATAAAAAAAAACATGTAGCTGGAGTATTCATTGACCTAAAAAAAACATTTGATACTATTAATCATGATATATTAATCAGGAAATTGGAGAGATATGGGATCAGGGGGGTAGTATTGGACTGGGTGAGAAGCTATCTAAATAAAAGACAACAATTTGTGACAATGAGAGATTA
The DNA here is from genome assembly GCF_963971535.1 of Notolepis coatsorum. Classification (NCBI taxonomy): domain Eukaryota; kingdom Metazoa; phylum Chordata; class Actinopteri; order Aulopiformes; family Paralepididae; genus Notolepis; species Notolepis coatsorum. The sequence continues at coordinate 75,954,320 of NC_140168.1, forward strand.
TAAATCTGAATGTTTGGACATTGCTTGTGGTGTCCCCCAGGGGTCAGTGTTGGGTCCAAAACTGTTCATCTTGTACATTAACGAGATATGTAAAGTATCCAATATATTTAAATGTATTTTATTTGCGGATGACACTAATCTTTTTTTTTCTGGTGAGAATGTTGAAATTGAAGGAATGGTTTGATAGAAACAAATTATCATTGAACTTGAGCAAAACTAAAATTATGTTGTTTGGAAACTGTAGATTGGATACTCAGGTACAAGTTAAAATAAATGATGTGATTATTGAAAGAGTTTATGAAAATAAATTCCTAGGTGTAATAATAGACCATAAAATCTGTTGGAAACCTCACATAAAACATGTCCAATCTAAACTCTCACGAAGCATTTCAGTCATGAGTAAAGTAAAGCACATCCTGGATAGAAAATCACTCTACATTCTCTACTGTTCACTAGTTTTACCATATTTAAATTACTGTGCTGAAGTCTGGGGAAACAATTATAAGTCTACACTACAACCACTTTTTATACTCCAAAAAAGGGCCATAAGGATAGTTCACATTGCAGGTTATCATGATCACACTAACATATTGTTTCTGGAGTCAAAGACATTGAAGTTAAATGATCTTGTGGAATTTAAAACGGCACAATTAATGTATAAAGCAAAAAGTCATGCACTTCCAAGAAACATTCAAGAATTGTTCTTTGATAGGGAGGGGGGTTATAATCTGAGGGGAGAACACAATTTAAAGGTGCTAAACGTACGCACTACCATGAGAAAACATTGCATCTCAATATGTGGAGTGAAACTGTGGAACAGTCTAAATGTGGTGCTAAAGCAATGTCCAAACATGAGACAATTCAAACTGATGTATAAGGAAATTATGTTCACAAGGTACAGGGATGAGGAAGGGACTTGATATTCACGGGTGTTTACATTTTTATTTTGTTTTCTATTTTATTTTATTTTATACATATATAGTTTTTGTTTTTTGTTTTGCATATATATATATATTTTCTTTTCTTTTCTTTTTTTATGTTTAAAATAGTACACTCATTTGAGTAGTGGAAAAGGGGTAGGATTAAATAAGTGTATGCTTCTTCCTACTCCTTTTCGAACATGCTGATTGAGTTGTTTTTCTTTTTTGTTATTGTTTGTTGTATTCATTGCATGTTCGAAATAAAGACTTCAAATCAAATCAAATCAAACCACAAAGAATGCTAATGCCAATACTAATAACCATAAGGAGACGCGGTGGAAATGTGTGCTCTACTGAGCGCACCTTTCTAATTTGCAAAAATAAATAAAAAAAAGCACCCACCCTGAAATAAATAGATGTGTCATACGCGCAGGAGGTCAGGTGCTAACAGGTAGGCTATCCAAACACTCAAAACAAACAAAATAAATACAACAAACAAATTCAAACAGGTGCCCCTTATAACCTGATATGACTACTTACGCTTCTACATCTAAACTGCAGTCAAAACGGCCCACCACATGTCTACCCTAAGAAACACTAAATAAGGCCCTACCACACTACCTGTGTTTTCTGGCCCCCTATTCTACCTACCCTTAAGCTAATGCCCTGTAGACCTAACCATCTTCAACCACACCTGCTACCAGCCAAAGATCATATTGACCATCCACCCGTCAAGTATATGGTATGGTACAAGACAAGTAGATGGTGCTAATCACTTCTCTGACTGCCCCAGGAGTATGTGGTGCACAGGAAGCTAACAAACAACCAGAAAATAATGTCCCTACCTACATGTGGTGTGCACTAAACTATCTATTTTAACAGCATTAAGTAGTCACCTCAAATTACAAACAAATAAGGGCATACTCACCTGTTTGATGAACGGCTCAAGCCCCCACGTTACACAACATGTAACGAACACCACCCATACTATAGCACCACGACACACCATGCAAAACAAAAAAAACACCAAACAAATTCTAGGGGTATTTCCAAATTCACTCCCGGACAAGCGCCCAACTGTTACGACCCTGGCTCAGAGGGACGCAACCTATGTGCAAACCGACACCAAAACCTGTGTGTAACCCAAAATACTACTCTAACAATGAATTACTGTTACAAACTAAAGAATAAGAATGAGAGAACGTGACAACTCTCTGTTAACACACACTCCTCTAGCCCCAGACAGAGTGCATGTGTGCAGGGTGCGATCCAAGAGGGGAGCCCGGGGAGCTATAGCTCCCCTAGATCAGACATCAGCTCCCCTGGGGGTCTCTAAAGCTCCCCTGGGAGCTGTATCATCATCGTGTATAATAATAAACGTATGCTATTTTGGATGTATGATTAATGATTTGCGTGTAGTGGCTACTTACTGGGACACAATTCACGGCATTCTAGCCTTTTGTGGTGTTTACTACATCTCCCATGACCCTTAGCGGGGGATGACGTAGATAAAGAGAGACAGTGAAAGTTGAATGGAAGTGTTGTTTGTGAGACAGTAGCGTGCGTAATAAACTAGTGTTTTTGCATCGGAACACGACTCCGTCTACGCTATCATTACTGCATTCCTACATTTGTGACCCTTGGACGTATTTCGGAGATTATATCGAACATGTCAACTGAACAACAGAACGCAGATCGCAGAACTTTGAACGCAGTTTCACTCAAGCTGCGCAGAGTGCCAACGCTTGGTTCGCGCGAAGCCCAATTCGCTCTCAGGAATATTACCGCGGATGCCACCAAGTACTACTATGTGGTAGCAGCCCTTACGAATTCAACGGCAGCGAGAGTGGTGAGTTTGCTGGAAAACCCACCTACACATGACAAATATGTGACTATAAAAACACGCTCTGAGTTTTTTTCCGCTGAGAGGCGCGCCGCGGCTCAAACAAGGGACTAAACACGTTTCGCAATTATGCCACATCAATGTGGAACGCCCTACCCAAAGCTGTAAAGGAATGTGAATCACTACCCACTTTCAAAAACACTCTCAAAAAACACCTACGTGAGACTGCAATTCGAAACTGGCCCCTACAAATGTCCTAACCTAGTTGTACAGTAAATGACCAAGTAAGGCTTTGTCAGTATTCCAATGTACAGTGTTAAAATGTGTGTGTGTCCCCTACCCAATGTACAGCCCCCACCCACCCACCCAACCCCACCCCACCCACCCAACCTCCTCCAATGTACAGTTTCTACGTCAAATGTATATACACTCTTTTTCTGGACACTTTTGTATCACAAACAGTACTGTATTTGCAAATCTGATATGTCATAAATGTATAGATGTAGCAGTACTGTCTATCTGTATGTCATGTATGTCATTATATGTTATGATAAATTGAAAATGGGGGACCCTGATGTAAACAAGACGAAAGTCTTTCTCTGGTCTGCATCCCCTTAACAATTGTATGTATTGAGCTGTACTGTACTGTACCCATTCTGCAATCTGTTAATAAACTTTTCAATCAATTCAATCAATCAATCGAGCGCTACCCTCTGTGAGCAGGAACTACTGTCCACCAATCACAGCGACGTTGAGAGTACACTATATATATGTTGAGAGCTACGCAAAGCTGATATGTATGGAGTAAGGTTTCAGTAAAGGGCTTCGTTTCACACACAAACATAAATAGCATTCTATGAACAGATTGATAAATGAGCCCCACTGGCCTGGGTGGAAATGTGCTGTATAGAGCAGAGAGATGTGCTGTATAGAGCAAGAGTCAGCACAAAGAGGGACCAAGGTTACATCAATTTGTCTCAGCTATTAATCATTTAGCTCGGGGGTGGGATGGAGGTACAGTACAGTACAAGAGCCCAGACCTAACATGGATGGTGGGCCCTGGACCAAAGAATGTGAAAGGAAATTGATTATTTTATAGCCTATAATAACAAATATTTGGCAGATTACATGGTTACAGACCATGGAACGGACAGGACTATGTGTTGAACGAGCGATTCGATGAAGGACAGGGTCTCAGACCTGCCCTCCAGAACTAGAACTGTAGACATCAGCAGTATGAGTATAGGACGAATGCATCAATGGAGGGCAGGGGTGGAGCGGTCGGGAAAGCACAAGCAGCAAGGCATCAGGGAATGAAGAAGTGATTTGGTATGTAGATGGTACTGCGGCCAGCCTGCCAGTCAGAGTTAGCTAGAGTTAAATGGCCTAGAGAGGGCTAATGAAAGGAAAGAATGGTTAACAGTGGAAAAGGTGTTAGATGGACTTAAAGGAACAGTGGTAAATAAATTAGAGAAGATGGGAGACATTATCTATGAATATGGTGCTGGAAGATTTGGAATCATTGAGAGAAAGAGGGTGGCAGCCAGGTCCGGACAGGCAGATGCTCACATAGCTTGAGCACCTGCCCTTTTCCCCTCTGAGTCAAAAAGTGCCCTTTTCAAAATCTGTAAGCTTTGCAATAGGATTCACTCAGGTTGTGTGTGAGCATGCTATAGATTTTCCCTATTTGCTCTGTCTGTCTGTCTGTCTGTCTGTCTGTCTGTCTGTCTGTCTGTCTGTCTGTCCGTCCGTCCGTCCGTCCGTCCGTCCGTCCGTCCATCCGTCCGTCAAAACACTTTTAAAGCCATTTTTCTCAGTTTCACTGTTTGGAAGTTACTGCGGTCTGCCTTGACAGGGCAGCATAGTTATGAGCACTCCTAGTGTATGTGTGTGTGCTCAGTGACCTTGCTACATGCTGACCCTTGTTCTCTGATGTCCAGGACCTCACCCCTCCGGCCTACACCTCGACTATGGACCCCACCAGCCTGCACCCCCTGGACCTCACCTACCCACGTCGTCTGTCTCTATAATTAAACATTCTAAACCAGTTCTGCTCTTGGGCTCTTTAGACACCCCCCATAACAGGAACAGGTTAAATACCAGACAGTAACTACAAACACTAAGACTAAACAGTTAAACTAAGACAGTAACACTAGACAGTAACAATAGACAAACAGAGGAACATGAAGAAGAGCAAGAGAGAGAAGGAGAGAGAGAGAGAGAGAGAGAGAGAGGGAGAGAGAGAGAGAGAGAGAGAGAGAGAGAGAGAGAGAGAGAGAGAGAGAGAGAGAGAGAGAGAGAGAGAGAGAGAGAGAGAGAGAGAGAGAGAGAGAGAGAGAGAGAAAGAGAGAGAAGGGAAATAGCACTAAGGGACAGAAATACAAGGAACACACATACAGTAGTGGAGGCTCTACTCTGCTGACATAGTGTTGCACTTCCTGGTTTAATAGCACAGTCTTCAGGTGCTCAGAGTCAGAGATATATATATATCTGTATGTCATGCATGTCTTGATTAGATTTGTTTAGATGATTAGATTAGATTCTTATCTGTATGTTGTGTATGTCATAAATGTCATGAATTGAAAATGGGGGACCCTGATGTAAACAAGACGAAAGTCTTTCTCTGATCTGCATCCCGTTAACAATTGTGTGTATTGAGCTGTACTGTACCCATTCTGCAATCTAACACTTTGGTTGCCTTGGGTTAAATTCATGATATACCATAGGTTGCCGGCTCTATTTGTCTATGGAGAAGTACCCCTTCTTTGCATGGCTATAACTTTTTAAATTCTATTGCTACATTGCCATTATTAGGGCCCATTCAAAGTCCTATATGTATTGTTCATTGTGTAGCAACGTTAAACTTTTTCATTCACATATTCATAGTAAAGTATGGTCTAATGTATAAGTATGTTTTCATCTCTTTCTGCAGCTTTCTCCAGAACGTGATCTATAGCCCCAAATGCATTATATTGATGATGCAATACAGTTTTATGGCAATCAGCGCGATATAAAAAATTCCAAGTAGACGTACTTCTAGAAGTTACTACACGTCATCTGATGTTGACCGGATGGGCTAGGGGGCGTTTATAATTCCGTGGGCAGCGTTATACCAATCATCTAATGTGGGTCAAATGTTGTAATAGCAGTTAGTATCGAAGACGGTAACGTTACACGCTAAAACTCACCCCAGTCTCCGCGCGCCGTTGGGCGATCATTGTAGAGTAGAAATCTTATCATTATGGGATGTAGATTTACCCGGTCCATCTCCAGCTTGTATAATGGTATATACGTCCAAATCATGTTGTTTATCGAGTTATTGGCAATCGATCACTGTGTATTGTGACGAGCTAGAATGCCGGGACCTATAGCGAGTGCCCGGAAGTAATACGGACGTCCAGCACAACCTCTATGCCACTTCCTGTTTAAGCGATTGCGCCGATCGGCCACCAGATGGCGCTCCTGAACCGCCAGAGAGCTCAGTGGGTCCTCCTGGTGGATCTCAGGCCAGCGGAGGGGACATATGAATCCGATCGCAGATTTTTGAAATATTGATATAAGGACGCTGTAAAGCGTCCTCCGGCAACTTGAGCATGGCCGGCAATGACATCTAAACACGTTTCCTGGCAGCCAAAGTGTTTTAAAATGTTCAATCAATCAGTATATATGTTATTTATTTTTGGTATAGTGCTTAAGCATAATTTAATGTTGCCCAGTTGTGGCCTGTTGAGGGGCAATACATATCAAAAGTTCCAAAACATCTATTGTGTTTGTATTTGTATGATCCACTATATAAACATAGTAATTCTAATATCTACATACATGGCATTTGATTGGAGGCTAGTCTCACTTTGTCCCACAGCAACATTAAAATAGTTTAGATTTGTGTATGTTGTTTATGTAAATAAATTACTTGAAAGTAACGCAATAGTTACTTTCTGAAGTAACTAGTTACTTTTATAATTTGTAACTGAGTAAGTAATTTTTTTTTTTGTGTTTTTTATTTTTTTATTATTGTTTAAACAAACATATAAACAAACATGACAACACACGATAAGATATACAAGCATTATTAACAGTGCACATCCAATGAAATCACCATATAGTTAAATGTCTTATACAGGATATACCCCCAATACCTGCTATCTAATACCCTACACACATATGCTCTAGCTCGTACCCCCCCCTCCCGGACCCCCCATTGGATAATCCATGCATTATCCCACGCTCCTAACCAGACACTACCATTATATGCTAGCTTTTATTATCTCCACCACTTCTAACCACATTTTCATTTTTGATTCATTGAGACCCAAAATTCTTGCTGTAGATATTTCTTGATAAATCACATCGAGATATGTAATAATCCAGTTTTTCCAGTTGGAACCATCGTGATGCTATCAGCTTTTTAGCCACTGTGATACCCGATAAAACCAATCTCTTTAGCTGTGGATGTACTGCATTCTCAAAAACATCATTCAGCAGTAATACAGAGGGGTGTACAGGTATATTCAGAGTTAAGAGATTTGATAATTGCTGGGTCACCTCTTTCCAGAATATTTTAACTGGTGGGCAGTCCCAGTACATGTGCATAAATGTCCCCTCGTCCCCATTTGTACATAAGGAGCATTTGGAGTCTTGTTTAAGACCCATTCTGTTCAGTCTTATATGAGTCAAGTATGTCCTATGGATATAGTTAAGATTGATTTGTTGATGGTCCGGGTTCCTTGATGCAAGTCGAACATTTGCCCAGGCTTCTTGCCACTCAAAATCTATTTCCAGGTCTGGTATATCCCTTTTCCAAATAGAGTCTAGGTGGAGGGTTTCATACGAGGCCGTTAGTAATTGATGATAAAAATCTGATACAAAACCTCTCGATGTCTCTCTTTCATAGAAAAATGTGTGGTATCTGTGGTGTGCAATTGGTATCGTTAATGGAACACTGTGAGCCTTCAAACATGCCAATAACTGTGCATAGAAATAATATGTGGACTTGGTGAGATTACATTTTTTGCGTATTTCATCGAAACTACAGAAACCCTGTTTGTTGAAAACGTCTCCTAATGAGTGTATGCCTTGCTTTTCCCATCTAGGGAATCTTATGGGTTGTTTTCCAATCAAGAGTGCATTGTTATTGAATAAGGGAGTATGATTATGCCATTTATGTGGGATAGAATCTTTTTTTTGTGTTTCACGCCATATCCGGATCGCATGAGTGATTATGGGGCCAAATTTCCGTTCGCATTGCTTAATTGATAATTTGGTGTATGTCCTTCAGCCTATATGGAGCTACTATATTTTCTTCAAAATTTCTCCAGGAGGATACTGATGCTTGGGGATCAAACCATGTTGTCAGTGGTCTTAAAGTGTACGCCTTAAAATAGTGGTAGAAATCTGGAAATGCCATACCACCGTCTGCTTTGTTTATCTGTGCGGTGGATCTTTTTATACGTGGTGGTTTGTTATTCCAAATAAATTTGTATGTGGAGGAGTGTAATTCTTTCCAGTAACCCTTTGGAGGGGGTAACGGTAGCATTGAGCTGAAGAAGTTGATTCTAGGTAGGACGTCCATCTTAACTATTGATATCCGTGCCTGTACTGAGTTTTTAAGTTTTGACCACCTGACAAGGTCGTATTTGATTTTGTTTTGGATTTGTATGTAATTGTGCTTCACCGTTTGGCTTAGGGTAGGAAATATTTCAACTCCCAAGCATCTAAAGTGTTTTACCATAGGTATCTCTACTGGAAGGGTTATATTTCTTTTTGCAGGGGCGTTAAGTGGGAGGAAGGCCGACTTCGGCCAATTTATCCTAAATCCCGATAAATCTCCAAAGTCCTCAATCAACTTGAGAAGATGAGGCAATGGGGTGTTGGGGTTTTGCATGAACAGTATTACGTCGTCCGCATATAAACTAACTAACTGAGTAAGTAATTTAGTAACTTTTTGGAAGAAGTAACTAGTAACTGTAACTAGTTACTTTTTAAAAGTAACTTGCCCAACACTGAGTATAACGCACCTCTATGATAAAAACACACAGGGAACAATACACCTTTCAAATGTTTATTTCACCTCATTGTCATGGTGTTTGAAAAGTAGATGTATCATGGTGTTTGAAAAGTAAATGATCATGGTGTTTGAAAAGTGGATTCATCATAGTGTTTGAAACTTAGATTTATCATGGTGTTTGAAAAGTAGATTATGGTGTTTGAAGGCCTAAACCATTGCTGCAGTGGTACATTTCTCAATGCTAAAGATATCAGTGAGGAATATAAATATTTTGGAAACAACATTTTAATATGGTCTGGGTTGAAAAATAGTGAACCTATTCTTTAAAAGCTATTTACAACATATATTTTACAGGATATAAAACAGTTTAACAGTTAAAGTTAATTTGAGTGCCGTTGAGCTTCTTCCTTTCTCTCTTCTCTTCTCATGTCCTCTCCTTCTCTCCTCCTATACTCCCCTTCTCTCCTCCCTTACTCCCCTTCTCTCCATCTGTACTCCCCTTATCTCCTCCTGTACTCCCCTTCTCTCCTCTCCTTCTCTCCTCATGTCCTCTCATCTCCTTCTCTCATCCTGTCCTCTCATTCTCTCTTCTATCTCTCCCTCCCCCCTCTCTATCTTCCCCATTCTCTCCATTAAAGTTAATATATTGTACCTGGATAGTGGCTGGATCAGTGGGATATTTTAATGGCAACAGGAGAGCATTCAAGTTATTTGTTGTTGTGTCGTTTGAATAATTTATTTCCCTATCATCATTTTCATCCTCACTTTCTTTAGCATCTCCATGACCGTTTTCATCATAATTTCTCTCCATAGCATCATCTGCATTCTCTTTCCTCAACTTCTTCATAATTTCTCTCCATAGAATCATCTGCATTTTCTCTTTCCTCCACTTCTTCATAATTTCTCTCCATAGAATCATCTGCATTTTCTTCCTGATATCATTATTTCCCTCTTGAATATCTCCATCTTCATTGTCTGTACTCTCTTTATCTAAGGTGGAGCAAATAATATTTGTTTTATAATAGTAATATAATTGTACTGTATATAATATTCGTACTGTAGCCTACAATATTAGAATTGTATTATAAAATAATATGTCATATAGCACTATCACCACTAGCCACTTTACTTGCCTTGATTGGAATAAAAAGGGTCTATGGTTGGTCAATTTAAATGTTTAAGACACATTTTTCTGTCCAAAATAAGCATTATTGACCATGTTAACACCAGATTCTCAGTTATAATCCAAACTATGGCTCTGTGAGACAAGCTTGTACATGCATCTAGTAGTGAGGACTTACAAATACATATTTGTATCCATATCTCCTCCCTTACTATTGTTGCTTTGCACCCAATTTTTCAAAGAGAAGCTGCCTCTCACAGCATTTTTCAGCTGCTTTTTAATATTCTTCCGATTTCTTTCTCTCCTTGGCATTCTGTAATCATAGAATATAGGCCAATGCTAAACCCACTTTTATCCTCTTATCGGGTGGGGGCCCACACGTGGGCCCTCTTGAGGACTATTTGCCCACCTGCACTTTGGCGACCTCTAGTGGCTTGGTTGTGCATATTTTTTAATACAATATATATATCGAATTAAAGCCCCATTAGTTGCCTGTCAATAGCCCTTTCAGGTGACAAAATCCATTCAGCGGTTCTCGAGTTACATGCCGATATGTGAGGCTTGCGTGAAGTATGCTGTATTGCGCAAATACGACTCTTGGGGCTCTAGTTCCATCAATCATTTGGCGATCTCGAAAATGACTGGACAGGGTTGTATCCAATGAGTGTGGCTTTCCAATGATACCCAACCTGGGGATGTACGAATCAGGGATCCAGGTGAAAAATCATGAGCGAAAACAGGAAGAGAAAAACCGCAGAATTAGTTGACGTCTATGAGAAAACTGAGCTTTTCTTTTGTACACAGTTTACAAAATCCAAAATCACTCCTAATCACTCATTTCTGAACGGATCTTTATGATCGACTACATAAGACTTCAGGCTATGGTTTTTTAAGCCTCCAGCCATTCTGGGGAAATACTGGACTACTACAGAAAAACGTGAGTAACACGTTTATCTACAACTCAAGTTCAGACCTATGTTACTCTATTTCATTAGCACTAAAGGTGAGTTCTCCTTATTGTATCAGAAACTCCAGAATGTCATCTTTCAAAAGAGACCAGGCTCATGCATGTGGTATAAGTATAAAGTATAGTATTTTGATTTGCAAAGAAAGTATGCAGTCCTCAAAAACGAAAACTAAAATGGCCAATTTTGGGGTTTAATACCACTCTTAAATTAGCTTTTGTAGTAGATTTCCCCAAGCTCAAACTCCAGTCATTAAAGTACTTTTATATCGTTAAAGAAACTCCAAATTAAACTACAAATATTACAGTTATGTTGTGCTAATGAGGTTGGACGTAATGATATGAAACATGCATTGTTCATACCCAAAGTGAGCACCAAAGTTGCCATAAAACGCTTTCTGAACCAATCTTTAGAATATCCATAAATACTGACAACTAGCTGCTTATAAGGGATAATGATTAAAATATAACAGGAGTGTCTTAAAACCAAAGAGAAGATCTTATACTCAAATAATAGGTTAACATAGGTATTAAAATACGGCAAAAGAACTAAACTATTTTAAGTAATTAAAGTTAAGAGTAATCTTTGGGTTTTAGTCAGTAAAATAGGAATGCAGCATGTTTTAAAAACTTTAAACCAAACAGTACATTTGTACTTTAAAATAGTCAAGACTGCCCCCAGAATTCAAAGGTCTCCATAGTGGGTGGCTCAAAATGGCCGCTCTAGGGTTTCAGCCAATCAGAACAAAGGGGTCCTCCCCCTCTGACGTAAGATCTAGCAGGTTCCGAAGGGGAGGAGTTAAGGCTTTAAGACTAGCAGTCAGGACGATCCAAGTACGTGTGGGGGGGCAAACCTCAAAAACTGTAAAAATAGAAAATGGCACCCCGCAAGGAAGCGTGATTAGCCCGGTCCTCTTCGATGTGATGATTAATGACATTTTTGGGCAAATTGGAAAAGGATATGGGTTGTCTTTATTTGCGGACGATGGGGCCATATGGAAAAGAGGGAAGAATGTTGAGTATTGTTTAAAGCAGGTACAAAGAGCTCTGGGGGATGTAGAGGAATGGGGAGACAAGTGGGGTTTTAAAATATCCGCCTCTAAGTCTAATTATATGATTTTTGGTTTTAGAAAGAGGGTGCCTAGGGGAAGGCTGGTTATGTATGGATCTCCCTTAGAGAGAGTAAAGGTGTTTAAATTTTTGGGAGTTTGGTTTGACGAAAGATTGAATTGGGCTGTTCATATAGAGAAAATCCTGGCAAAGTGTGAAAGAATAGTGAATGTGCTGAGAAGTTTGGCTGGGAGTGGGTGGGGAGCGGATAGAGAGACCACGTGCATGATATACCAGGCGATGATCAGGTCAACAATTGATTATGGTTGTTATGTGTACGGCTCTGCGGCCAAGTTTAATTTGCGAAAGCTGGATGTGCTTCAGTGCAAGGCTTTGAGAATCTGCTGTGGAGCTTTTAAGACCACCCCTGCTTCAGCACTATTGGTGGAAATGGGGGAGTTGCCCCTAAACCTGAGGAGAGTAAAGTTAGGGCTACAGTACTGGGCAAAATTGAGTGGGACAAGTCTGTCCTTCCCAGCTAGGTGTTTACTTTCAGGAGATGGGGATAAGTATAAACCTTTTTTGGCCAGTATTGATCAGTGGGCCAGGAAGTTGAGACTGCATCAGGGGGGAGTGGCGGAGCACACTCGGTGGCTATCAGTGCCATTTTGGCTATTGCCTGATCGAGTCATTGAACTTAGGTTCTTGAAGGAGGAGGATAAGGGCGAGATTGTGGAGGAAATAGAGAGGTTCCTTCTGGAATCAGGGGCTCTGGAGGTGTACACTGATGGCTCTGTGGATCCTGAAAGTGGGAGGGCAGGATTTGGGTGGTGGGTGCCTTGGTTAGGGATCGGTAAGGGACAAAGAATATCCGATGGCAGCTCAGTATTTGTGACAGAGTTGCTTGCCATCCTCTGGGCATTGTGGTGGGTGGAGGAAGTGGGACCAAGCCAGGTGATTATATGCTCTGACTCGGCTGCTGCACTGATGGCTCTGAGTGCAGGTGGGTCTAAAGCTCGCCCTGATCTCATTCAGGAAATAATGTTGGTTTTATATAGGATTGCGAAGGCAGGCTGGTCAGTGGAGTTTTGTTGGGTCCCGGGACACGCTGGGATTGCGGGGAATGAGATGGCTGACTCCCTTGCCAAACAGAGCCTGGGAAGGGAGGAAGAGATAGGTATTTCAATGGGAAGAGTAGAACTCAGAGATAAGATAAAGAAAGGAGTTGAGGCTGAGTGGCAGGATGAGTGGGAAAGGGGGACCAAGGGAAGGCACTATTTCTCTCTGCAGCCTCGGGTCAAGATCAAGGTGGAGGGATATGGGTCAAGGAGTGATAGGGTGAAGATGTGTAGACTGAGGCTGGGGCACTGTGGGTTGAACAGTAGCTTGTTCATTGTGGGCAAACATCCAGATGGGGTGTGTGAATGTGGAGAGACTGAAACTGTCGGGCATGTCTTCCTAGAATGTGAAAGGTATAGGAAAGAGAGGGAAATCTTTTATAAAAGTCTGGTAGAGCTGGGAGTATCTTCCTTCTCTCTTAAATCATTCTTTGGCATGGATAATGAGAACCACCAGTTGATCACAGAGGCAGTGCTGACATTTCTGCATGCTTCAGAGTTGTACCAGAGGATATAGCGTTAGTGTATGTATTAGTATTGGACAGGCAAGAGGAGCAGAGAAGAAGGAGAAAGTGTGAGTTGAAGAGGCCTAAAGATGGAACACCACTAGTGTAGTATAAGAAATCCCGCGGAGGGGGGCTCAGACAGGAAGTAGCAGCAGAAGCTGCACTCCAATGGACAATGTAGGTGATGACGGGGTCCAGTAGAAGAAGAAAAGAAGGAGAAGAAGGAGAAGAAGAAGAGCCCATAAAAAGAATTGCGGAGGGCAGTAATACGCCTCGATGCGTCTACTCTGCCGGAAATTCAAATAAGAAGAAGAAGAAGAGAGAGCACAAGAAGAACGAACGCAACAACACACACACGCTTTCTTGAGCCCAGACAGAGACCCACAGGAGGACGGCAGCAGGAACAGAGAAGAAGACGCTCTTCAGACGAAACCAGATTCCTTTGTTGCCACCAGGCAACAGAGGCCTACATTGACCATTCCTTTAGTAACTTCCTTTTGATTAGTCTGGAACAAAGAGCTGAGGGCATAGTCTCATGGTATCTTTGTTTTATTGCACGTTTTGAATTCAAGCCTTTGTTATTTCACTTTTGCTTTTGAAATAAAGCTGGATCTGAGAACTAGCAAACTCTCATCGTCTTCATTTCATTCTCCTGCTCCGCCGTCGTTACAAGGCCATGCCTGGCCTTTTTAAGTAAAAGGGAATTAGTAGACGGACAATCACAACGCAGAGTAGCATAGCTGGTTCTTAATATAAGAACCAAAGACCCTTTTTACTTCAAATTGGTGCTGTGGCCCTTGTCCTGAAGCGCTCAAGAATTTTTTTTCTGACTCTCGGCTAATCGGCGCCTGGGAGATTCATCACGACAGAATCCTGAAAAATAGGTGAGTGGACACGGGCCGTGATGACTGAAAATGGAGAGCGTTCAGTTCGAACGGGGGTTGGGATCGATGGTTACCTCATGAGTGTCTCTCGGGGAGGGAGATAATGGGGTGGTTGGGGTGCGTAACGCGCAGTATATCGTATTGATTGGTTCAATCAGCCAGCGGGGACGTTTTTAGTACGCATCTCGCAAATTGAAGTACCGGGCTGCGCTAGACGAAATGGTTTTTGATCGGGGCCATATTAGTCTTGTGTTAAGAAGGCCCGGTAGGATGCATCCTGGTTAATAGACGGACCCAAGTTTTTTTACGGGAAAAGTGCATGATGAGTTAAGATATTTTTTTCGTGTCTGAGCAGTGGTTGAATTATGTGTGTACGTTTGCTGGGTGACGCAGGATCTCCGCTCGTGGTCGTCTCTTAATTGACGACAATTTACATACAAGTGTCACAAAGCAACAGGAACAAAGCCCTAGGCTGCAGACATCCTGTGGGCACTGTAGAGAGACCACATGTTTCAGGAGACACTAAGTTCATTACTCCAGTCATTAAAGTACTTTTATATCGTTAAAGAAACTCCAAATTAAACTACAAATATTACAGTTATGTTGTGCTAATGAGGTTGGACGTAATGATATGAAACATGCATTGTTCATACACCCGAAGTGAGCACCAAAGTTGCCATAAAACGCTTTCTGAACCAATCTTTAGAATATCCATAAATACTGACAACTAGCTGCTTATAAGGGATAATGATTAAAATATAACAGGAGTGTCTTAAAACCAAAGAGAAGATCTTATACTCAAATAATAGGTTAACATAGGTATTAAAATACGGCAAAAGAACTAAACTATTTTAAGTAATTAAAGTTAAGAGTAATCTTTGGGTTTTAGTCAGTAAAATAGGAATGCAGCATGTTTTAAAAACTTTAAACCAAACAGTACATTTGTACTTTAAAATAGTCAAGACTGCCCCCAGAATTCAAAGGTCTCCATAGTGGGTGGCTCAAAATGGCCGCTCTAGGGTTTCAGCCAATCAGAACAAAGGGGTCCTCCCCCTCTGACGTAAGATCTAGCAGGTTCCGAAGGGGAGGAGTTAAGGCTTTAAGACTAGCAGTCTAGTTAGTTTGTATTGTGATTGTATGACAAGAGGAGCAGAGAAGAAGGAGACAGAGACGATAGAAATGTGTTTTGAAGATGAGAAGAAGAAGAGGAGTGTAAACTTTCTCAAGTGTGGGCGAAGCAAGAATTGTGGAGGGCAGTAATACGCCACGATGCGTCTACACTGCCGGAAATTCAAATAAGAAGAAGAAGAAGAGAGAGCACAAGAAGAACGAACGCAACAACACACACACGCTTTCTTGAGCCCAGACAGAGACCCACAGGAGGACGGCAGCAGGAACAGAGAAGAAGACGCTCTTCAGACGAAACCAGATTCCTTTGTTGCCACCAGGCAACAGAGGCCTACATTGACCATTCCTTTAGTAACTTCCTTTTGATTAGTCTGGAACAAAGAGCTGAGGGCATAGTCTCATGGTATCTTTGTTTTATTGCACGTTTTGAATTCAAGCCTTTGTTATTTCACTTTTGCTTTTGAAATAAAGCTGGATCTGAGAACTAGCAAACTCTCATCGTCTTCATTTCATTCTCCTGCTCCGCCGTCGTTACAAGGCCATGCCTGGCCTTTTTAAGTAAAAGGGAATTAGTAGACGGACAATCACAACGCAGAGTAGCATAGCTGGTTCTTAATATAAGAACCAAAGACCCTTTTTACTTCAAATTGGTGCTGTGGCCCTTGTCCTGAAGCGCTCAAGAATTTTTTTTTCTGACTCTCGGCTAATCGGCGCCTGGGAGATTCATCACGACAGAATCCTGAAAAATAGGTGAGTGGACACGGGCCGTGATGACTGAAAATGGAGAGCGTTCAGTTCGAACGGGGGTTGGGATCGATGGTTACCTCATGAGTGTCTCTCGGGGAGGGAGATAATGGGGTGGTTGGGGTGCGTAACGCGCAGTATATCGTATTGATTGGTTCAATCAGCCAGCGGGGACGTTTTTAGTACGCATCTCGCAAATTGAAGTACCGGGCTGCGCTAGACGAAATGGTTTTTGATCGGGCCATATTAGTCTTGTGTTAAGAAGGCCCGGTAGGATGCATCCTGGTTAATAGACGGACCCAAGTTTTTTTACCGGAAAAGTGCATGATGAGTTAAGATATTTTTTTCGTGTCTGAGCAGTGGTTGAATTATGTGTGTACGTTTGCTGGGTGACGCAGGATCTCCGCTCGTGGTCGTCTCTTAATTGACGACAAGCGGGGATCTGAGTCATCGGCAAACGATGCGTCATTATTACTCTGGTCCAACACTGCTCAGGTCACGGAATCAGATGGATATATAAGGAGGGCGTCAATATGATTATGTGCGTTACGGGTCGCAAGATAATTAACGTGGGGAAATAGGCGAAGGGGGGCCTACCGAAGCTACACGTAGGCTTTTGAAAATATCGTACCAGGCTAGCCGGTCACCGTTTCAAATCAACGGGGGGAGGGGATTTTCTCTGGGGGATATCAGCCGAACTAAATATAAATCGATCCGTGATTAAGGGTTGGTTAAGAGGATTAAGAGGATGCTGATGTTGTTTGTTAACCAGTGAGATGGTTGATTACAAAAAACAATAGCCGGCGGAGATCCGATTAGAACGTGTTTGACTTCGAAGCATATTTCGGTACACGTTTCGTCGTGGCAAACGGGAACAAAAGCGCTTAGCAACAATTCGTTTCAATATGCTGTCTGAAATGTAAACGTTCATTGCATGTATGGTGTACTAATGCTCTTAAGCGCGGTGAAAATGAGTGCGGCGAAGCTATTGAAAATAGTAACAATGTGTGGTGATACTAGTGTTAAAGCTAGGAAAACATTGAGGCTAAGGCCCGAGCTATCGACTAGCTAGGAGGCCAAGATAGCCTTTCGAAAACGGAGAACAACAAACACTTGGAACCAGAAGTCGTGCTAGAAATTCAAGTATGAGAAGTGTTATTTTTGAGCTATAAAAATAAGCGCTTATGTTGACTTAAAATGTATTTGATATTGAGGGCCGCGGCGTCGTGGCTAGTGGCTACCTAGCAATATTGTAGGCCGCTCGTCGTGGCTCGCGGCTACCATACTACTGGGATTGTTCAACACTGAATGTGTGAATGGATGTGTATGACTAAGGTAATGTGTATTGCTGATTATATATGTTTGAGGAGTGTTTGTTAGTGTGTAGGAATGGATGCCATATGTGTGTAGATTATTGTTGTATTGTTGTGAAATTCTAGTGACCAACGACCGCAGGGAAATGTAATGAAAGACGCCGTTTTATCTGAGGCTATCGGGACGTGGCAGTCGTTAGCTGCTACGTTAGCCACGGGGGCGACCGAAGTTAATTATGGACGAGGCGTCGGGGTATCGAGTGTATGGAATCGATCGGGAGTGTCAGGAGGCTATTGGGATGTGTAGTGTACGTTAGAATTTTCGAATTCGGTGGGTTTAAGGTCATTATTTAATGAAATAAGGAATCGATTGGGACGAATAGTTTGACCTGGAAGTCGTTCTGGGCTCTGCTAGACCAATGGCGGCAGCCGGCGGCGGGGTCAAGCTAGTGTTTGCAAATGGCCTATGTATGTTATAATGTTTTTGTGTTGATTAAATCTGTACGCTGGCACTTAAAGGGATTAGAGTTCGGCGGCGAGGTGGAGCTGTGTTGTGCTAACATTGCGGTGTGTCGGCCCGCGCGGCAAAACGGGACAATATGCCGTTTGGGGCGGTTGTTGTGGGGTCCTGGTTGAAGCTAAGCTAATGCTGATTAGCCGCGCTGGCTATCACACATAAAGCTAACGAAGCTAAAATGCTAAGCTACCTAGGCTAACGACGTAGCATGATAGGACTCTCGGGATGTATCGCGATGTGCTAGCAATACGGCTTGGCATGTAAACAAGGAGCGCGGCCATCTTGGGAAGGGGCGCCGTGTTTATTGTCTAGGGTAGGGGCGCGGGCGTCCATATTGAGGGGTTTATTTTTCTAGGTGGTGTTTGATTGGGATTGCAGTAGAGGGCGGCAGAGGCCAGGTTTAGGTTTCCATTCAAAACTGCTTAGGTTTTCATAATTTCCTACACACAGGAGGTTTTTTCTTTTAAAGGTTAATTTGATAGTGGAATTAGATTGTTATGCTGTAGTAATGTTGGTAGTTTAGTTGAATCTAGTAGTGGGAGGTGGGGTCCCGACTTCCCCCCCCCCTCCCTCCCTCTCTCCCCTCCTCTCTCCCTCCCCCTCCTTCCCTCTCTCTCCTCTCCCCCTCCCCTCCTTCTCCTTTCCCTTCCCGCTCTCCCCTCCTTCCTCTCCCTCTCTCTCTCCTCTCTCTCTCTCTCTCCCTCTTCCCCTCCCCCTCTCCCCTCCTTCTTCTCCCTCTCTCTCCCTCTCTCCCTCTCTCTCTCTTCGCTTTCTTTTTCTCCCTTGTTACGGGGATGACGTTGAGCTCTGAGTTGACTTTCTGTTTGACAGTTGGTTAGGGAGGAGGTAGGCACTCCGAACCTCTAGCCAAAAACAGGCGGCAGTGGGCTCGCAAGAGTCTGGGCGCACGTTAAACACAAACTATAGTGCTGAGGAGTTACTGAAGGCCTCCGTGCGTAACGAGGTATGAATTAACATACCACTGTGGTACCGTCTAGTCAGCCCTGATGTTGCGTGTAAGGAAATGTTGGCACAAGGTGGTACGTGGATGACAGTCCACACCTAGCAGAGGGGGAGATGTGCCAGAGGGGCAATCCACCTTTGTGAACAGGCTAGGCTGGCGAAAACGGTCAATATTTCCATGCCCAGAGCAAGCGGGATGGGGACAAGACCGTCGGTTTCTAAACTGAGTGGCTGATAGGTACTACGGACAGTCAGCCGCTTGGGGTCCTGACTTGATGACGGACTATGAGGTCGCTATCGACTGGGTCGCCAGCCGGTCAGGAGAGAGTTATGGCAGGGAGACCATAAATGCACCTGGCTCAATGTACAGTCAGGCCACAGTAACCTTACTAGCTGATACAGGGTTAGTAGGCGAGTTGTGCTTCTGTGATCAGTGTTTTTGAAAAGAAAATGCTGGGAAGCAGAGGGATGAGGGGTGTCAATTCAGAGGAATCTGGATTGTCTCTCCTAAGATTGGAAAGGGACCCAGCCTAAAACTGCACCTGAAGGTAAAATAAGGGGACTTCTTCCGTTCATGAGAGGAGACCTTAGCCTGGAAGTGGAGACCTGTATCTCTGTTGGGGGAGAGGGGCCAGCGTCGGGCAAGGCAGCCAAGGCTGGTTGTACCGTCGTAGCGGACTACCTAAGCCTTACGGGGAGAGGTGCATCTAAGTAGGGGAAGGAGTGCATCCGAACGGGAGGAGGGTACTCTTAACTGGAAGGAGGTTAAAAGGGTCAAAGCGTGCAGTATTATATTGTTAAGATGGGGGCGATGTAATAGGGGAAGTGGAGGGGTAGTTTAAGTGCAAATGGGGATGGCACAGGTGTGCATTGGGGAAGTGCGATGTGATACAGTGGTGCGCTCATTCATATTCCCCCCTTCTCCTTCTCACTCTCCCTCGTTATTGAGTTGGTTAGGTGGGCCTAGTGGCTCGTGCAGGTTAGATGTGCAGCTGAGTTATACTGGGTTAAGTGTGCGAGTTTACAATAGTACGAGCACTCTACGCTCTCTCTTTCTCTCCTGTTTGGCTTGGGAGCGTGTTGGGGTCTGGTTGTTTTGTTTAGGAGTATCTCCTGTTTATATACTGGATTAAGTGGGTGTGAATTTTGAATATCCTTGTGGGGAGCTCGGGGATTCTCTTTCAGGTCGCTACTGGGAGGGGGTGTCTTGGGCTGCGGATGGCAGACCGGTGGGATATCATTGGTCTGCAGGGATTTCAATGGGGATAGTGTCTGCGCCTGTAGTTTATTGAACAGGTAGTGGGACGCTGTGCCAAGCCACGGGAATTCGGTGATATGAATCACTGGAAATTAATTTTTTTCTCGTGAGATGGGAGCATGGACTTAACACCTGAAATTAGGTGTTAACAGGGGAATGTGGATTAATTATGAGTAAATTATGTGAATACTGTGATGTAAGATAGGAATACATTTTAGACTTTCTCAGATAGAAATAAATACAGCTACACATAGAAGGAAATGTTATAATTACACATACACATAGTCATTAAACTGACGTTAGGATTGAGAATATTTTATGAGAAAGGAATTACAAATTCATTAAGGCGAAGAAGTAATTTTAATCAACTAAATTACCATATCCAGCACAAGTGTTTAGAAATGATAGGCTGTGAAAACTAATTCTGATTGTTTAAAGGACCATCAACGTACCAAGTAGATGGGAGAGGTTGATGTACAATGGGCAGTCCGCAGAGTCGTGTGAGGGGATACACGACAAGATGATTGGAAGATCCAGTTTTCCAGATTGGACAAAGGACAAAACGCAGCTCAGGCTGAGTCGTTATAATTCAAATAAATTGCACTAATTCTCTCTAAAGTGATATTAGTATAGAGACGCCCGACATTCCATGCTTAAAGATAATGATGGATTGTGAAAGGGAAATGCCACTGCTAATTAAGTGTATGTTTTTTTTCTTTCTTTCTCCACAGCTGCTCGAGGGCGGACAGAAGCAGTGCTGATGATTCCAAACTCCAACTGGGGAACAATTGACTGTTAAAGTCTGGGTATAGTAATAATAAGCGTCTTATCGATTCCTGTCTGCACCAATAAAATCAGAGTGTGAGTGAATTTTAACTCAAGTTTGTAAAAATAGTTTAAAACCCAGAGAAACTTGTTTTTCCAAACCAGTAATAATATGAGTGCATGAGTGGGTGAATGGTTAATATAGAGCAAATTCACCAACTTTGATAGAAGAAAATAGAAGTAAATAGAATAACAAAAACGATAGTTGACAATAAGTCTATTTCAATAACCCATAGTATAACAAATAGAAGCAATATAGAAATGGCCAACAATAGTCAGGCCAATGGTGGGGAAATGCCGATAACCTCTGCAGACACTTTACTAACCGCATTGAGTAGTGACATTAACCTGATTGATTTGAATATGACTGATTCCCCTCATGTGACGAGTGGGTCAGAAGGACATGGAATGTTAAACTTGCCTCCAACACAGGGGGGTCCGGCGCAAGAACCGCAACAAAATCCGAGGAGACCACCCTGGCAGTCACCGGGATGAGGTGGAAACAGAAGAGGTGGGGCGAATGGATCCAGGCCTCAGCCAGGGTCAATAAAGTGCTGGCCGTGCGGAAATCTCTGACATAAGTCTAGGGACTGTGACCAAGACGATCGACCCCGAGGAGAAGGGTATCGTCCTCAAGCCAGAGGAAGTGGTCCTCGATGGAATAACAGACGAAGAGGCGACTACGGGAAAAACCAGGGTCAGTATCAAGAACAGTGTCCACAGCCCGCAAGCTTTCCCTGTCCAGGACCCCCCCAGCACCAGAGCCAAGATGAGAGGCGGGGCCCAGAGATGGGAGGTCAGACCGCCAGCGCTGAGATGGGGGAAGAGGCGCAGACCTACAGACAACAGCTACAACAGAGAGCGTTTGTAGAGGTGTTCGAACGACATGAGGCGGTTCATCGAGACCTGATGAAGACACAGCGGGCGATTGGTCAAGCCACACACGGGACGCAGAGACTGGAGCAAGAACTGGCTAGAAAGAATGAACTGCTGCGTGGTACAGTTTGTGATATCATGCTTCGGGCGTCAGAACTAGGCCGCCGTGATCAAGCAATGCCCTGTGCCCCGTTGCCCGGACAGGGAACTGGGCCTCGACAGGGTGGTGAAAGCCTCGGGCGGGGTGAGTTTCCAGGCCCCTTCCCCCACCAGACTCAAAGGATGGCGGCTGAGAGGAACAGGTATGTGTCTTTCTCTCCCATTCAACAGGACATGCCAGGAAAGGGCCAAAGAGGTGTGAATCTAGCTTGCTGGATTTGTGGGGAACTTGGTCACATGGCCAGGTCCTGTGACAAAGGGGGGCAAGCTGAAAGAAAGACTGTCAGAGGGCCCCACTGGGCCCCACAACCAAGGGAAAATGGACTGGTTTGCTGGACATGTAGACTGAAAGGTCATTGTCAAAGGTCATGTCTGCAGAGGCCATCGGTTGAATAGAAAAATATAGATAGGTATTAAAAATAAAAATAGATTAAAAAAAAAAATATATATATATATACTACTGATTAGAATAAAAATAGAATAAAAGATATGTAGATAGGTTAGGGGATTAGGTTATGTGTGCAAGTTACTAAAATGGATGTATGACTAACGTAGGCAAGTGGAAGATGGAGTAACTGACAGTTGCATGGCTAATCGTACTAACAACAAACTGGTGGTTAAACAGTTAATATTAGACATGTAATATTAGACAGAGAAATGATGTGACACTGCTAGTGATCAGTAGTAATTATCCATGCTTGATCAATAATCAGATTGGTCAAAGGGTGGACTGCATGATTAAGAAATTAAGAAGAAGATATTGATAGACGAACATCAACAATCATGAATAATAGATATAGGCGGTTATTTATTTTTATTTTTATTTCCTAGTTTTTTACAAGCAGTTTCTGCCTCAGGTCGGAAGTTTTCATTTTGTTTCTTAGTGTATACGGGGGTGGTTATGCCCCTAGATGATAGGTTAATTTTGTTTCTAAGAGTGAGTTGAAAAAGCGATACTCAAAAATTTTGTTTATTGTTTTCAATTGTTGTTTTGGCATGCTTTTCTTTGTTTTTGTTTCTTTTCTCTATTTTTTCTTAGGAACGGAGGATGGTGACACAGCGGGACTGGTAGTATATGTCTATATAATGGACTGAGAACAAAGTGGGTGGACTAGAGCTGGATCATGATTTTGTTCTCCGCCCATTGAGAATCCAGATCTAGGATCTGGGAGGTTGTGTCACGATGGATGGTAAAGTGTTGGAAAAACATGATTCTCTGTACATGGATAAGCTCAGTAGATTTTGGTCGACATTGGCCAAATAGTTTTGGTGTAGGGTGTGGACATGTGCAATTGATAATTGGCTTATGGGAGACTCTGTGATGGCTTGTTAGAGGCTGGCAGAGTGTGTGAAAAAACGTATGTTTAAGGTGACTGTGATTTGTTGCCGTGCGTGTAGGGACTGCTGGAGGAGGGGTCTCGTCAGTACTGGCTGTCCGGGCCCCGAGGGAGCTGTCCAGGAACGAAGGTATGATTGTGAAAATGATATTCCACAGTCATAGGGTGGTGGGGTATTGTGTTGAACTTGAGACATTGGTCTAGTAAATAGAGTACAGCACAAAGTAATGAGAGACATGTGAATTTTTTTAATATTAACGATAAGGAGCCATGAAATATATAGATAACTAATTTGGATAAAAATGTATTGTCAATGCAGAACAGTAGAGGAGTATCTGGCAAGGAAATGTGATCTTCCAATCAAATTGTCTGTTGTACATAACAAATCCAAATAGCAATAACAGGACAGAGGGAAAAATGTTTTCCTTCTGTAAAGACTGGAGCAGTATCAAGACTGCACACAACCAAGGAGGAGACCGTGATTAGCACAAGTCCAGAAGGATGTCCTCGGCCGCAACGAGTTATTAGGAAACCTCGGAGGTTTACATAGGAAAAAGTGAGGAAAAGCTAATGATAATTAGGATCGTAAGCGATCCATGGAGAGAGCAGAATTGTATATATTTTTTGATTTTGAGCTCTCTCTTTTCTTAGAAATGTTTAAATCTAATGCGATGTATTAATCCGTTTTCTTTCAGAGTCAGACACACAAAATAGACATGTTTGGTTAAATACACATAAGTATAGTGAAATAAACAGAAAAGCTGATAAATGGAACGATATTCTCTTTGTATAGAGAAACGGACCTAGACTGGATGTCAAATTCTAATAACTGATAAATGTGTGTGAAAGTGAAATAACGAGGGTGTTGAATGGGTTTGGTACTGTACAGAAATGAACTGTGTTTTAGAGATTCCTTAAATTTTTTGGTTTTTATGTGATTTTGCTAAAGGTTAAAAGGTTATGGTATCTGTACGGGGTACGAACAGTTTGATTGAGAAAATACTAACAGGTATATGGGGATGTATAATCCCCAACCGGGGATCTGTAGTAGATTTCCCCAAGCTCAAACTCATGAAACCACTAGGGGTGGGAAAATGCTATTGAAATCTGTATTTCCCCGAGGTCGGCCGCTACTGGGACTAAGCTGAAAATGGTGGGACCAGTGCACACACATTTTAGAATAGTACATGGATTTTAGAAGTCTCATAGTAGTCTGAACAACATACAATACTAGGGGGTTTGGCTGTTAAGAGTGAGGCCCTGGGGGAGAAATGGATTAGCATTTCCCTGTGTTAGATAAACCTCTGTTCCCCCTGGGGGAAGTAGGTGCAACTCACCAGTTCAAAGGCCGGTGCTATTTACACAGCTGATGGAGACACTATTTAAAATAGTGTAACAGTTGAAGACAGTTGGTTTCACCAAAAGTCCATTGATAACATCTCCCTGAACGAATTTACATACAAGTGTCACAAAGCAACAGGAACAAAGCCCTAGGCTGCAGACATCCTGTGGGCACTGTAGAGAGACCACATGTTTCAGGAGACACTAAGTTCATTACTCCAGTCATTAAAGTACTTTTATATCGTTAAAGAAACTCCAAATTAAACTACAAATATTACAGTTATGTTGTGCTAATGAGGTTGGACGTAATGATATGAAACATGCATTGTTCATACACCCAAAGTGAGCACCAAAGTTGCCATAAAACGCTTTCTGAACCAATCTTTAGAATACCCATAAATACTGACAACTAGCTGCTTATAAGGGATAATGATTAAAATATAACAGGAGTGTCTTAAAACCAAAAGAGAAGATCTTATACTCAAATAATAGGTTAACATAGGTATTAAAATACGGCAAAAGAACTAAACTATTTTAAGTAATTAAAGTTAAGAGTAATCTTTGGGTTTTAGTCAGTAAAATAGGAATGCAGCATGTTTTAAAAACGTTAAAACCAAACAGTACATTTGTACTTTAAAATAGTCAAGACTGCCCCCAGAATTCAAAGGTCTCCATAGTGGGTGGCTCAAAATGGCCGCTCTAGGGTTTCAGCCAATCAGAACAAAGGGGTCCTCCCCCTCTGACGTAAGATCTAGCATGTTCCGAAGGGGAGGAGTTAAGGCTTTAAGACTAGCAGAAGAAGAAGACTCCAATGGACAATGTAGTTGATGACGGGGTCCAGTAGAAGGAGAAAAAGACGGTGAAGAAGGAGAAGAAGGAGAAGAAGAAGAGCCCATAAAAAGAATTGCGGAGGGCAGTAATACGCCACGATGCGTCTACACTGCCGGAAATTCAAATAAGAAGAAGAAGAAGAGAGAGCACAAGAAGAACGAACGCAACAACACACACACGCTTTCTTGAGCCCAGACAGAGACCCACAGGAGGACGGCAGCAGGAACAGAGAAGAAGACGCTCTTCAGACGAAACCAGATTCCTTTGTTGCCACCAGGCAACAGAGGCCTCTTTTGATTAGTCTGGAACAAAGAGCTGAGGGCATAGTCTCATAGTATCTTTGTTTTATTGCACGTTTTGAATTCAAGCCTTTGTTATTTCACTTTTGCTTTTAAAATAAAGCTGGATCTGAGAACTAGCAAACTCTCATCGTCTTCATTTCATTCTCCTGCTCCGCCGTCGTTACAAGGCCATGCCTGGCCTTTTTATGTAAAAGGGAATTAGTAGACGGACAATCACAACGCAGAGTAGCATAGCTGGTTCTTAATATAAGAACCAAAGACCCTTTTTACTTCACTTTAAAAAGCAATTCACACTGAACTTTAAAGTGCTATATGTGTATATTTTGTGCAAATAATCCTAAAATAATTTGTACACTTTATTTCTAAATTGAGAACACAGGTTAGCATAGAATCAGCTAAGCAAGAAATTTGGCCCCATAATTGGAAAACGACCTATAAGATTCCCTATATGGGAAAAGCAAGGCATACACTCAGGGTTTTTGTAGTTATGAAGAAATACGCAAAAAATTGAATCTCACCAAGTCCACACATCTTTTTTACATACAGTTATTGTTATGTTTGAAGTCTCAAGGTGTTCCATTAAAGATACCAATTGAACACCACAGATACCATAAATTCTTCTATGAAAGAGAGACATCGAGAGGTTTTGTTTCAGATTTTTATCATCAATTACTAACGTCCTCGTATGAAACCCTCCACCTAGACTCCGTCTGGAGGAGGGATATACCAGACCTGGAAAGTGATTTTGATTGGCAAGAAGCCTGGGCAAATGTTCGACTCACATCAAGGAACCCGGACCATCAACAAATCAATCTTAACTATATTCACAGGACATACTTGACTCCTATAAGACTGAAAAAAATGGGTCTTATACAAGACTCCAAATGCTCCTTATGTACAAATGGGGACGAGGGGAAATTTATGCACATGTACTGGGACTGCCCACCAGTTAAGATATTCTGGAAAGAGGTGACCCAGCAATTATCAAATCTCTTAACTTGGAATATACCTGTACACCCCTCTGTATTACTGCTGAATGATGTTTTTGAGTGTGCAGTACATCCACAGCTAAAGAGATTGGTTTTATCGGGTATCACAGTGGCTAAAAAGCTGATAGCATCACAATGGTTCCAACCGGAAAAAATTTGCCGAAAGGTCTGGATTATTACATATCTCGATGTGATCTATCAAGAAATATCTACAGCAATAATTTTGGGTCTCAATGAATCCAAAATGACATTGTGGTTAGAAGTGGTGGAGAAAATAAAAGCTAGCATATAATGGTAGTGTCTGGTTAGGAGCGAGGGATAATGGATGGATTATCCAATGGGGGGTCCGGGAGGGGGGGGGTACGAGCTAGAGCATATGTGTGTAGGTTTTTAGATAACAGGTATTAAGGGTATATCCTGTATAAGACAATTAACTAAATGGTGATTTCATTGGATGTGCACTGTCAACTAATGCTTGTATATCTTATCGTGTGTTGTTGTCATGTTTGTTTATGTGTTTGTTTAAAAAATTATAAAAAAATAAAATACAAAAAATAGAATCAGCTAAGCAAGGTACCTGTTTAGTTAGCTAGCTACAGTAGTAATACAGCTAGCCATAGGCTAAAACATACTGCCATCAATAAAAGCACTTGCAGTGTACAAAGATTGAGTTTGTTTTACCAATTATGCATTACTAAATACTAATAGTGTATTTAGTAATGCATAATTGGTCAAAACAAACTCAATCTTTGCTACTTCAAAGAAAGCTTGATGTATTACCTACCTCACGCACAGCAGTAGGATGCAGGGTTACAGCTCAGACTGCATTAAGCCCTCTGGCATCTGAACATTCAAGAGGGGATGTGTCTAAAACTGAACATCTAAATGGATGGAATATTGTAGTGACAGGGCTGCTCAGAGTTGTAGCTAACACTTTTGCGTGACATTATTTAACCATCTGGGTCAAGTTTAGACCATTGGAAGGCCACCAATGGGCACGTCCTCTCATTTTCGCCACTCAAAATGCCATTTTAGCGTGATATTTTCAGCTGTGGGGGCACATAGTCAAGTTTAACCATTGGAAGGGCACCAATGGGCACGTCCTCTTGCTTTTGCTATCAAAAGGGCACTTTAGGTTTAGCATGATGTTTTCAACTGTGGGGGCACATGGTCAAGTTTAAACCATTGGAGGGGCACATCCTCTAGTTTTTTCACTCAAAAGGGCACTTTTGCGTGATGTTTTTCAACTGTGGGGGCACATGGTCAAATTTAGACCATTGGAAGAGCACCAATGGGCATGTCCTCTCATTTTCGACACTCAAAAGGGCATTTTAGAGCAATATTTTCAACTGTGGGGGCACATGGTCAAGTTTAACCATTGGAGGGGAACCAATATGGCACGTCCTCTCGCTTTTGCCACTCAAAAGGGCACTTTAGCGCAATATTTTCAACTGTGGGGGCACATGGTCAAGTTTAGACCATTGGAAGGGCACCAATGGGCACGTCCTCTAGTTTTCGCCACTCAAAAGGGCACTTTAGCGCAATGTTTTCAACTGTGGGTGGGGGCACATGGTCACGTTTAACCATTAGAGGGGCACCAATAGGGCACATCCTCTAATTATTTCCGCGCAATCCATTCTTAGTGGATCCCGCCCCATATGTTTGTGAAGTGTTGGTGTTTGTGAGTTATTGATTGCTTTAAGCAACTCATATGTGGTCTGTTGTCCGATTGTCTCCACTCATGTCGTGCTTTTGACCATCATTTCATTGAGGGCTCAACACTGCAAGACAAGCTGCAGAGGAGAGTAAGGAAGAGAGAGAAGGAGGCAGAGTATGAGGTAAAGTACCAGACAGCACAGGAACAACACTTTTGATGTGCCCTTTATTTTTCATTGACCACTTGCCTCCCAACATGTCTCTGCACATCCCTGGGTCCAGACAGTGGAAATAAATTGAGAAATTAGTGAAGGAGAGGAGACGGCTAAGAAAGGATAATTAATGTTTTGCAGGAAGAGCTAAGAAGTCGGTTAGTATTTTATAGGGTATTTCTTTAGTATTTAGCCTATAACCCTACAGTATCTGTAGGATATGACTAGGCCTATATGGAAACCTGAATTACTCATATCTGCCAACTTAAATTAAACACAATATAAATAACAGATAAAAAGATCAGTAGCTACACTAAATAAATTGTTATTTTTCAACATCACACATTCCTGTTTTAGTGCTTATTCTTGTGCTAAATCAATTACAGTATTATCTGAGCATCCATAGTTAAATAGACTGTGAACATAGGGTTTTTCCTGGCTCCAAATCCGACCAAGGTGGCACCTCAGTTTATCGTTAACTGGATAAAATAAAGACTAGCTTAAGGTCATTGAAAATTATCTTCAAACCGCTTCATTAACACTTTCACCACCATCTTTCGGCAATGGAATTGGGTTTCTTCCTTGAGCACTTGTCATCATTATTAGAGCACAAGTATCTTGTGTTTTATTATAAATAAGGTTTTATGTCGATTATGTTTTTATATTTTAAATATTTAATATTCTCCAAACAGACTGAAAGGAGACTTCTGGAACTCTCTGGGGAACCAACAGAATATTGTGGGGAGCAGCCATTATAGTTTTGTTTGCATTGCTCACTGAAACCACCGTGACAACAACCTAGCAAGCGAGCTTGTGGCTTTGGCGCTGTATCCATTGGTTTGAATGAATGGGGGAATACTAGGAAGGCATTTCTTGGAATTCCCGTGTCGTAAATTAAATTGATCAAAATGACCCGTATAAGCATTACAGGAGGGATCAAAATCATCTAGCGGTTTCTGGAAAAGGCCACAGGAGAATTCAGTCAAAAGCTAATAGTGCAACCCTTCACCCTTCACCTAGCAGCTATAGGAAAAAGCCCAGAGTGCCATAAAAATAAGAACAGATCAAATGGCAAACAGATGACACATCTTCCTCCACAACGAACAGGGATGGTGCGCCCAATAACTAACTTTTAAGTCAAGAAGTGACGGCCTGAAGGCCAACACCCGAGTTCTGTTTACTTTAGCTAAGCAGACCAAACAGGCCATTCTGTGATACCCACTGTTAGGTTGAGTGGGTACTATATTTCCATCTGTATGAGGGTCGCATTCAGGGACACTTGGGTAAATCATTCTAAAAGGAAACTAGTTCATATCCCCTCTGTAAGGTCACCTTGTAACGCTGTTTCGCAAGACCCAAATCACTGAGAGGGGAGACCTTCTAGCCAATAGGAAAGCAGGCTCTCTGGGGTGACGGCACTGGATGGCGCAAGGGCGGGGGGGGGTTCTCTCTTCTCTATAAAACCTACAGGTTGAATGATGGAGGTGAGACAGAGACACGGAGACACCGAGACGCAGAGAGAACGGAGAAGCAGAGACGGAGAATCCACCCCACCAGTTCGAGAATAAGAGACGCCACTAAGAAGCCCTCCGGGAAAAGCTGATTAGAGATAGAAAATAATTGATGCTGTGAACCAGATAATTTAAGCTGTTGGATATTCCAATAAAACAACGGTCAGAACCGTTTTCACCCGCAGCGCTGTCTCCGCCTCCACGTGATTTCCAACGGACCATATTTGAATGAACTGTTACTTTAACGGGAAATACAACGAGCAGAGTAAGCTATTCCACTATACATTAGAGAACGAGCATATAGCTATAACATAGAATCATTGAGAAGATACATTAATCTGGCGCCGTGACTGCCGGTCTGTACATCCGAACGGGACCCAGGACAAGGACAACAGAACTTCAAAAACTCTCAGAGCAGAGCAACGACGTCTGACTACACCATCCTCGAGCAACAACAACCAGCAGAGGTCAAACGGTGAGTTGAAGATGTGTCTGTGTTGTCGGGGTTTGTTTGGGCAGATTTCGAACAGGGGTAGGGAATGGTTGCATTGGCGCGATCGAATTAAACGATTGAGCGCACAGCCGTATCGGCACTAATGAAATGAAGGGGATTGGCGCGATCGGGTTGGACAATAATATAGTTCAGGTCGCGCACTGCTGAGGGGCTAGAGGATTGCGCCAGGTTAGGCGACAGAGACTCTTGTTTAGAATCGTAGGTTCAAATGCAATGACAAAAACTGGAGACGTCTGGTTTGTACGTTGCTAAAGACAAATCGACGTCGTACGAATCCATTTAATTCTTACGGAACAAGAGATCTGGAGCGCGTAAGGTAGTCCTCTTAAACCTCGGAAAAATTAGCACTTGTGCACTGGGGGGTTATAAAGATCTGCGCTTATGTTCGAACTAAAAAACTGCACTTAGAAGCGATGAGGCATTATATAAGGACTTTGGTATGTAACAATGTATATATGTTGTTTAGATGAAATAGGATGACACATGCATGGTATCATGGCTATAATCAAACGTACGTCATCATAACGCTAAACGTCGCGGATTACTATATTACAACCAATACGGAATAAAGCCGTTTTATACCCGGGAAGCTACTGCTATACAAAGCAGGGCTAATACATGCTAAGCTATGTTGCAAGCTAACGGGGAATGCTTGGGGCTAATAATGTTTAGTACGACTGATGTGTTGAGATGACGGAACTTATAGCTTCATCCATGGTGGCTGAAAGGCTACCAAATGATGCTGCATGATGTACAAGGTTAACCAGTGCTAAGAATGATTATGTTGCTGAATGGAAGTATGAGTGTAACTGTGTGGATGAGAGAGGATGTGTGTGAATGAGTCTGCTAGAGGTTATGGAGTGGATGCCGGTATTTTTTGTATCATTATGATAACTCTAGGGACGGGTACGGCCGCGGGGACACCATAGCACTGTCCGCAAGAACGTCGTACATACCGTATGGACGCTGCGTTGCGATATCGAATGAATTGA
>NC_140168.1:77463411-77545911 GCF_963971535.1 Notolepis coatsorum
TTAACCTGTTCACTGTGCCGCGCTACCAAACGGTTAACCCTTTCACTGCGACAACACACAGAAGGTTAACCCTTTCACTGCCACACGACAGTCGGTTAACCCTTTCCCTGCCACACGACCGTCGGTTGTGTGATAGTAAAGGGTTAACCTTCTGTCGTGTCGCAGGGAAAGGGTCAACTGCAGGTCGGCACCTTGCATGGTTTCCTCCGTCGTCTGTGTGTGAATCTGTGAGTGAATGGGTGAATGTGAGACATAAGTTGTAAGGCACTTTGGATAAAAGTGCTATATTTAGTGCAGTCCATTTACCATTTACAGCCGATCGACCGCGGTGCAAGGGCGCAACCAACCATGTGATATTTGGACCAATTGCAGACAGGGGGAGGTCTGAACCGCTGTGAACACACACCACGACATAAGAGCTGCTGTATAGAGTTCACGCTGGAAGGCTGCACACACCACAACACAAGAACTAAAAAACGATGCCCCTTTGTTCATGTCTTGTTTGAAAAACATCTTTTCGCTCAAAAAGTACTACTTTGCTGTGACTCTACTTCCTGCTTAAGGGTTATGGGAGGGTTAGGGGAGGGTTACAGTGTGTTGCGGAAAGGTCTCCAGTCATGCCTGCATTTTTGAGGACGGTGCCTGGGCCCTGGTGACAGCGGCTTGTTGTTTATCTCTGGACTCTGTTTTTGTTTTTAATTGGTTGTCTAGATGAGAGACTGATTGATTGATTGATTGATTGATTGATTGATTGAGACAGGTGATTGAGGGAAGGATAAGACCATGAATGAGAAGGAGAGAGAGAGAAGAGAAAAGATGGGTGAATGAGATGGAGGGGGGGGGGGGAAGAGGGATGATTGAACAACAACAACAAAATAACCCAACTAGAAAGACTCTGTAGACCCAGAGACCCAGACAGCCATAAAAACACAGCCTCATTGTTGTCTGCGATTGGCCACTTGACACCTCCCATTCACATTCTAGACCAATCAGTCGTGAGGAGGCAGAGCGAGGTAGTGAGAGAGGAAGAGGGAGAGGAAATGACAGAAGATAGTGGAGGAGAGGGGTGGGAGAGAGAGAGAGAGAGAGAGAGGAAGGGAGAGAGAGAGAGAGATGGAGAGAGCGAGAAAGACAATGGGAGAGATAGATAGACTCTGTCCCTCCCTCTCCCTTTCTCCCCCCCCCCCCCTCTCTCTCTCTCTCTCTCTCTCTCTCTCTCTCTCTCTCTCTCTCTCTCTCTCTCTCTCTCTCTCTCTCTCTCTCTCTCTCTCTCATTCAGTGATAAAGTCATGGTCTCAGTCTTCTCAGCTACCTGTGTTGTAACCAACACATCACAGGAACAATACTTGTATTTGTTTTCATCTGAACAATGACTTCCAGAGACAACTTCCTCTTCCCCAGCTACTAGAGTCTGTAACGTCAGGTTTGGCTGCAGGTAGATGTAGTTAGTTACCTTTGACAGAACTACCAACCTAGTAACACCTTTTCTGATTAAAGTCTACAGTCAGTCATCGCAGCGGCTTGCCAGAACAAGACCTGAGACGTTCAAAGAAGCAGTCCAAAAATATGTAATATTTGAACATTAACTCATTCAGAGCCACGCCCATATGACCAAATTAGGGCTTGTATGCCAGCGCTTTATCTTAAATTATGGCTATGGGTCTAATACACCCTGTCACTTATCAATGACTTGCTTGCAGTCAACATGTACGAAACGGATTGTTTTTTCATCTGTACATTTCCGTTTTATACCGTTTTGAATACGAGTATAGTTTTGGAGATTTCTAGTAATTCCAGAGAAAGACACGATAATAGCCCTTTAGTGGAATACACAAAACACGTTGTAATTTTTCGGCTGATTTATGAATCGTTTTCAAATAAACGCTAGATTATCGATAGTATATGTGTCCTCATGTACGAAGAGAAGCGGGGTCTGAAAAATCGCTTCTCCGTACTTTGGTCGGCGCGAACCTCACACACACACACACACACACACACACACACACACACACACACACACACACACACACACACACACACACACACACACGCACGCGCGCTCCGATGGCGGAGAAAGGAACATCTGATTACCCCAAGATTCGTAACATAAAGGCCTTACCTCACATCGGATGTCATGCAAAAAGATTAATCCAATTCCTGATCGCCATTCCAAATATCGATCGCGTTCATTGATCCAACGTTATAGTCCAAAACACATAATCCACGATGCTCCCAGTGGGGGGACTCAATGCAATAGTATCCAGCTGCATGACCGAGAAGTAAAACCTCGACCGGACTTAATTTTTTTATGCAGTCCCAACCAATCCAATCCAATGATGTGCAATACCATCCGGGAGACGATAGGCGGCGGTATTTGCCCTTTGTGTGCTCAGACCCATTCCCAATGATAACGTCAGGCTGGATGGATGAAAAATGTATGGATATCACTAATAAAAGAAATAACGATTAAAACCTGACTATACTCGTGATTGGCACGGAAGCGATGGCGAGTTAACCCGACTATCATCGTGATTGGCACGGAATGGGTTAATACAGTTTGGCCACACTATGGGTACTGTACATTCACTGCATGTCTTAGTGCTCAATTCTGATTCATTATTATTATTATTATTATTATTATTATTATTATTATTATTATTATTATTATTATTATTATTATTATTATTATTATTATTATTATTATTATTATTATTATTATTATTATTATTATTATTATTATTATTATTTATATATATTTTTTAAATGGGGTCACTATTATTATTATTATTATTATTATTATTATTATTATTATTATTATTATTATTATTATTATTATTATTATTATTATTATTATTATTATTATTATTATTATTATTATTATTATTATTATTATTATTATTATTATTATTATTATTTATATATATTTTTTAAATGGGGTCACTATCAGATTCCAGTGTGAACTTGTGGTAGAGGCCGGAGGAAATCCTTTGCTTGGTCAGATAGAGCTATGGTTGTTACAATTTATTAGGTCAATAGGAGAATCGGCTTAGAGGGGACCCAGCGAGCCCCCTGGCCGAGGGGGTCCCGTAATGAGTGCCCTGAGACACAGATTACATTGATATTTATACAGGACAGGAAAGGGGTGGGGCCAGGTGACCAGGTTATACCGGAAGGGGGGGGGGGGTTAGGGAAGGAGGGGGGTTTAGGTAAGAGGGCTGATTGATCAGGGGAGACTGATTAGAATGATCGTGGGGCAAAGGGATTGATCAAGGGAGACGGGTAGGTGTGGGGGAGGGGTGACTGAATGGGAGGGGGGGTAGTGGTACATACAATTTCCATTACAACATAAACATGGTCGACACTGAAGTCACAGTTTATGGTGTCATTTACAAGTTGATGTGCAGTGGAGGCTCATTCGTGAGCAGATGATAATGGGGGCGAGGAGGAGGTGAATGAGAGCCATTTCTTCTTTCAAGATGCTTTCAAACACAGAGCGGTTATCATACGACACCTCAAGGTTAGCTTGTACAGAATTTGTAGCTCTTTCGTCTGCAGTCTGAACGTAGCTCAGTCATGGAAAAGTTATGCAATCTGATTAGAAAAAATGTGCATGAAAAACCAGTTTTCGGTTAACCTGCGTTGCTAGGGAACAGCTTTTCGGTTAACCTGCGTTGCTAGGGAACAGCTTTTCGGTTAACCTGCGTTGCTAAGGAACAGCTTTTTGGTTAACCTGCGTTGCTAGGGAACAGCTTTGTTTCCTTGTTTATTTCCTGTCAGCCGTCGATGTCAGCAAACACTGCAACAGGAAGTAAACATGGACCGATTCAGAATGTTTATGTTTGAAGTTTGAAACGGTCTATTGAAATCACTGAGCTCAGCCTGGTAATCTACGTGAAAATCACTCTGTTAAATCAAATTTATTTATTTATTACCATGGTACCATGGATGACATAACCCATAACCTCTCATAACCTGTTCTAAGCTGGTGTGTGTTTGTATAACCTACCCGTGTCCAACCCACCAGCACACACTAATGAAATGTTGAGAGAGAGAGAGACAGAGAGAAAGAGAGAGAGAGAGAGAGACAGACTTTTATTTAAACTCAAAAGGAAACTACATACAGAAATAAGCCAAAAAAAAAGGCATATAAAATCACACAGCTTTTTCACTCTTTCATCTAAACCAGGATACAGTACCAGTCTTGGCCACACAGGGATACAGTACCAGTCTTGGCCACACAGGGATACAGTACCAGTCTTGGCCACACAGGGATACAGTACCAGTCTTGACTAAACAAGGATACAGTACCAGTCTTGGCCACACAGAGTTGGAGATCATTTCACCACAGCAGCTCCAGTTACATCATCTCTGAGATTAGAGATAGAAGAGGGCTGTATGTTTCTCCTGAAATCATGTATTTACCTTCTCCCTCCCTTTCTCTCCCCCTTCTCTCTCTCCCTCTCTCTCCTTCTCTTTCTCTCCCCCCTCTCTCCCCCTCTCTATCTTTATCTCCCTCTCCCTCTCTTTCTCGCTTCCCCCTCTCTCTCCCCTTCTCTCTGCCCCCCCTTTCTCTCCCCCCCTATCTCTCCCTCTCTCTCTTTAACTCTCCTTCTCTCCTCTCTCCCTACCCCCCTCTCTCAATTAAGTCAACTCAATTCAAAGGTTTTATTGGCGTGAATTCCAAGAACAAGGGGTCTCATTCCCCAATATTTCCCCAAGAGTTCTCTTGGAAGACTTATCTTGGAACCCACTGAGACAGAATCTATGACAAGTTCACTCTGAGTCCCCAACGCGTGGGAAGATGTCTTAAGTGGCTCAAACTATCACAGCTGAGACAGCTTCTGAAACATGAACGCGCGTTCCCTTCTAGGTCATTTGCATACAAAACAACGCCTCCAGAGCTCCTTATAAGGCAACTAATGATGCAGCCGTGTGAAAATTGCGACCGATTAAAATGAGATTAGATTAATGTATTGTCATCATATATAGTACAGCTCGTGGTGCACCTGCCGCAGCGTGCGCGTGCACACACACACACACACACTCGCGCGCGCAGTGCTGTATAGCCTACGCGCGTAATGAATGAACGCAGTATAGGCTTATATTATTCTAATGACTTGTTTTATTAGGAGAGCAGCAAAGATACATGCGCTGCCCGCCCCGTAGACCGTAGTACAGTCCACCATGCAGTCCGCTCATGGTACGCCCGACTCTGGCGGCCTTAATATGTGTACTGTACTTACTGTACGTAGGGCAGAGCATATATATCTACTAAATCCTAATGAACAAGTAATTAGAATAATATAAGCCTACTGTTCATTCATTAGACACGTAGGCTATACTGTGTGCATGTGTGTGGCGCACACAACAAGACTTATGGAATATGAATGCAGTCTATTTCTACGCAATTAGCTTTAGTTCTTATTTATTTATTTATTTATCCACTGTCAATTCAGTGTTGGTGTATACATAGTGTATTTCAATATCAGTTTAATTGATTAATGATATATTCGAAGGAATGCAGGTTTATAGCTAGATCAAACAAAGGTCTGTCCCATTGTATACCAATCAATGGGATATATTGCATGTTGACCTGCATTCTTTCAAATGTATAATTAATCATTAAAACAGATATGTAACAAATAAGAAATACAAATTCCACAGAAGGCATTAAATAATTATTATTTTCAATCATTTCACAATAATTGCATAATTGTGTTTGAATATCTGAGTAATTAAAGTAATTAATTATACATTTGTCCAAAATAGCTGGTTCAGATATGGTTAATCCAGCTGCCCTGTGATCAGATGAATCCATATTATTTATTTTTCCGACATCAAATGCGTAATTTCTTATCGTACAAATATTGTCATATTTATTTAAATTATGATTAAGTAATTAATTCCAAGGAGGCCTGTAGCGTTGACATGAAGGAATCACTATGAGAACACAGTCTGTCAAGTTAATAACATTTTCAATTAGTCAATCAATCATAAGTGTGCTCCTCAGCACTCTTAAATCTGCTCTCAGCCACAGTCAAATCCGATCTCAGAAACATTTGGGGAATCGCGCTACCAGCCCTAATATGTCTTAAATGGGCAGAAATCTTTGGTCGTAAATCCGTTCGGGAATGAGACCCAAGGTGATCAATGTGTGTGTATGTGTGAATATGTGTGTATGTGAGAATGTGAATGTGTGTGCGTGCGTGGGCTCAACTTATTGAAGAGTTAGTATTGCTTCCAAATGTTGTAAGATGATGAGGACCGCTACTGTTCCTAATTTATGCAAATGACATGTCGTCAGCTTGTGACTGCAACTTGTTCCTGTTTGCGGACGACTCAGCCCTGCTGGTCTCTGACAAGAACAAGTTACAGGTTGAAAAAACCCTCAGCTCGGAACTAGGCAGAATCTGCATATGGCTCGCTGATAACAAACTATCATTACACATGGGCAAAACAGAGTCCATTCTCTTCGGTTCAAATAACAAACTCAGCAAGACCGACGGCTTCTCAGTTACAGTGGGTGACAATATTGTCACAAGGAAAGATGAAATTACCTACCTGGGGTCCATCCTAGAGGCTAATCTCTCCTGTGACAAAATGGCATCCAATGTAATAAAAAAAGTCAACCAACGAACTCGATTCTTGTACCGGATCTCCTCTCTGGTAAACAAGAACACCCTGAAGACTCTGGCAGGAGCACTCATTCAGGGGTACTACGACTATGCTTGCACCTCATGGTACCAAAGCACCTCAAAGGCGCTAAAAACAAAATTGCAAACATCTCAAAACAAACTGGTCAGACTACTGCTTGACCTTACTCCTAGAACCCACCTCACCCCTGCCCACTTCGACAACCTAGGATGGCTTAGAGTAGACGACAGAGTACAACAACTTGCAATGGGCCTGGTCTACAAGATACACTACACGACCAAGGTACCCATGTACATGTCAAAATACTTCCCAAAGGTCAGTGAATACCACGATCACAACACCAGAGGGAGCTCCACAAATCATGTCAAACCCAGATTCGGCTCAAATAAGGGACTAAACACGTTTCGCAATTATGCCACATCAATGTGGAACGCCCTACCCAAAGCTGTAAAGGAATGTGGATCACTACCCACTTTCAAAACCTCTCTCAAGGGACACCTACGGGAGACTGCAATTCAACACTGGCCCCTGTAAATATCCTAACCCAATCATTCCAACCCCCTCCAATGTACAGTCATTTACCTAGTATGGTTTTGTCAATAGTTCAATGTACAATTGTGTTTGTTTGAACAGTGTCTCCTCCCCCCCCCCCTCAATGTACAGTGTTACTTGTTTATACAGTGTGCCCCCCGCCCCCCCCCCCCCCAACCACCTCCAATGTAAATTACCCAGTATGGTTGTCAATATCCCAATGTACCCAACCCCCCCCACCCAACCTCCAATGTACAGTTTCTACGTCAAATGTATATACTCCCTTTTCTTGACTCCTTCTGTATCACAAACAGTACTGTATTTGCAAATCTGGTATGTCATAAATGTATAGATGTAGCAGTACTGACTATCTGTATGTCATGTATGTCATATATGTCTATATGAATTGAAAATGGGGGACCCTGATGGAAACAAGACAAACGTCTTTCTCAGGTCTGCATCCCCTTAACAATTGTATGTATTGAGCCGTACTGTATTGTACCCATTCTGCAATCTGTTAAATAAAGTTTTCATTCATTCATTCATTCATTCATGACATCACCCTGTGTGTTGCTCAGCTGTTATGATGCCATTGGCTGATGCAGGTGGGCGCATACTACACGCATCACCATGCAACTTTGATAAGGGTATGCACTCTTGCCCTCCCTTTCTCTCTCTCTCTCTCTCTCTCTCTCTCTCTCTCTCTCTCTCTCTCTCTCTCTCTCTCTCTCCCTCTCCTTATTGGTCTGAGGAGGAGAGGAAGAGGATGAGAGAAAGAAAGGAGGAGAGGAGAGGAGGAAGAGGAGAGGAGAGATGAGATAGAGGATGAGAGAAGGAAAGGAGAGGAGAGAGGAGGTAGAGGAGGAAAGATAATTGTCCCCTATAAAGTTTGAAGAAGAAACAATCTCTCTCTCTCTCTCTCTCTCTCTCTCTCTCTCTCTCTCTCTCTCTCTCTCTCTCTCTCTCTCCCTCTCTTTTTACCCCCCCCCCCACACACACACAAACACACACACACACACACACACACACACACACACACACACACACACACACACACACACACACACACACACACACACACACACACACACACACGCACACACTAGATTGTAGCAAGATAGTGTAGCAGGGATAGTGTGTCCTTCTGTGTGACCAGTGTTAATAATTGATAGGACACAGCCTATGTATAGATAGACCTTAGACTTGACCACATTCACACATTCATACATACACACGCATGCACGCACGCACGCACACACACACACACACACGCACGCACGCACGCACGCACGCACACACACACACACACACACGCACGCACACACACACACACACACACACACACAAACACACAAACACACAAACATAGATAGACAGACCCTCTCTCTATTCCCCTCTCCCTCCCTCTCTCCCACCCTCTGTCTAATTTTCTCTCTCTCTCTCTCTCTCTCTCTCTCTCTCTCTCTCTCTCTCTCTCTCTCTCTCTCTCTCTCTCTCTCTCTCTCTCTCTCTCTTTCTCACCACAAATAGGGATGTCCCGATAAATTTTTTTTGCTCCCGATCCGATCCCGATCATGTGATTTTGAGTATCTGCCGATACCGATTTTTCCCGATCCGATAAAAATATATAATATATTTTTTTTTATTTTTATTTTTTTATCCCAATTTCTCACATTACATTCACCCTGAATGTTGACGTTATCCAGGTGAAAAGTTAACTTCATTCAAGCGAGGCATTGCAATCCTTGACATAAATCATTTGATGTATAATTAAATCAAAGGAAATGCGTTTGGGTCTGAGAGTGTGGCTGGTCTGCCGTTCTGCAGCTGGATACTATTGGTTTGTTTTGGCAAAATTCTTCTGCTCTGTGTGACAATAAATAAATGAATGATGATATGCAATTTAAAACCAAAACTAAGGCCTCAGTATGAGTTTAAGACGTGAACATGGTCATGTTTGTTGAATAAAAATAAAAAAATACAGATTTTTTTCTCTTTTTGCCGATCCCAATCTTCGGAAAATCACGTGATCGGCCCCGATCCCGATCACGTGATCGGATCGGGACATCCCTAACCACAAGTACCAGTTTTAACACAGACCTGAAATATTGATGGGATGAATACATCCTCAGGATTTCTCATGGCCCATATTAACAACTAGTCTGTCTCAATCTCTCTTCTAAAGCTAGAGATCAGAGAGAGAAACCCTCTAATTGCTCCATAGATATACAGTCCATAGAATGGGGCTCTGACTTTATGAGGCCATAAAATGAGTGTGAGCCCTTACACCAGAATGAGGTTTTAACTCTGGTTCAGACTGACCTACTAACAATGCTGTTTATAAACCTCAGGTGGGTGTAAGAGCTCACACAGGTCAGATTCCGTCTCTCTCTCTCTCTCTCTCTCTCTCTCTCTCTCTCTCTCTCTCTCTCTCTCTCTCTCTTTCTCTCTCTCTCTCGCTCTCTCTTTCTCTCTCTCCCCTTCTCGCTCTGACTCATTGATGATTAATGGAGGTTAGTCCAATCTGCTGTATATAGTAAGCATATCAAGCTGTCATCCATATTCATGATCATGTCTTCCATAACAATATCTATATTAGTATTATATTATTACTCTATCTATCTACCTATCTATCTATCTATCTATCTATCTATCTATCTATCTATCTATCTATCTATCTATCTATCTATCTATCTATCTATCTATCTATCTATCTATCTATCTATCTATCTATCTATCTATCTATCTATCTATCTATCTATCTCTCTCTCTCTCTCTCTCTCTCTCTCTCTCTATCTCTCGCTCTCTTTCTTTCTTTCTTTCTCTCTTTCTCTCTCTCTCTTGGAACAAGAGGCCTGTTATTGGGGCCTAACAATCCACTGGACATGTCCAAATTGCAAAAATACAATTACATAATTGTGAAATCCAATATCTTGTGTGTGACTCTATTAAAACCCTCTGAAAGGGTCACCCATTTCAAGTTAACCAAGTAATACATACCAACTAGTTATTATTTTTATGGAATAATGGAACGAGGCTTCATGATATCCTCACAAACAGCCAAACACAACAAAACGAATTGTCACAATTTTCAGCTATTTAGAAGGTGGTGGCGGAGGATACTGGCAGTTGATAGATATTATTGCTTGCATTATTGAAAAGTTACGGATAGTTCTGTGGATCAAATGAGCCATTTCACAGTCGTATGCCGACTTTACCATATACCATTATGGTAAAGCAACTATAGTTTCTGATGGTTATAGTGAAGGTCCCTCCATCACAGACAATACTCATCAGCGACATGGACAAAATTCCCACCGATTGTTATCTTCAATGTTAAAACTGAGTTTGTGGGAATAAATCAAATAAAATCAAATAAAATCAAATGTATTTGTATAGCCCGAGATCACATGGTATTGCCCCCATGGGCTGTTCAAGTCAAGAAGAAACATCACAATAGATCCAGAACAAAAACTAAAACCAAAATATGCAACACTCCCAGACTTTCCCCAATTAAGATAAGGAACGACTCACTAAAACCTAGCATAATAATATACATGCAATGAAACACATACACATACATACTTACATACATTTATTGTGTAAGAAACGTCAGAATGTTACCTTTCAAAAGAGACCAGACTCATGCATGTGCTATAACTATAAAATATAATAAATTGCTAATTACTTTGGGTATGCAATCGTAAAAAAAAACTAGCCCCATTTTTGCCTGATCCTTAACTCATTCAGCGCTGCGGGCCTAGAGCATCTTTGTTCCTACTGTGCCACCGCTCTAAGAGATAGGAATGCATGGCGGTGTTTGCAGGGCTATATCTATATTCTATATTATAGCTAAGGATACAATACTATGGCTCATTTGACATCAACTATCCATCGTTCAATATGTAAAAAATATAAAAAAATGTCATGTATACATTTGCGTGTTATACTGTGGTGAATATAAGTATAGTTTCAGAGTGATCCTGGCTAATTCCATAAAACGGCGCTATGGAGGAATACGTGAATTTGACTAAAAGCGTTGGCGTTGCTCGCCTGGACACGCTACTATTTCCAAATCAAATGTATATAATAGGTATTATGTTTCATCATGAATGCATGAAAGGGGGAGGATAGTTTTTTGATGCTTTGATCGTCACCAACGGCATACGTTCTGGAGTCCATTACACATGGTCATTGCGATCGATGTAAAATCATGGTTTGATCAAAGCAGGATTGATGTCATATAGTCCTTACCTTCACTAGGAGGTACCCCAAAAAGAATATTCCAATTGTCTGATCGCGATTTCCAGTATTGGTGTCCAACATAATCCACCACAACACATGCATCGGGGGTATTGGACGCGTTTCAATGCCATCGAGTGAACCGCTAGACTCGCCTGACCAAAAAAACTGCACCTGGAGTGAACTAAACTTAACACCGGGTGTGAAAAAAAGGTTTAGAAGGGTGGGCGATACTGCCACCTATCAGGATGTGGCCGGTATTGCACTTTAGCGATCTCAGAGTGGTTCCTTATTGTAACCCTGAGGTCCGTGTGAGAGAAATGAATAAAAATATTGAATAAAATAAATAACGGTGAAAACCCGACTATACTCGGGTCTGGCGCTGAACGGTTGGCGAGTTAACCCGACTTTACTCGGGTCTGGCGCTGATTGAGTTAAGAGGTTAACACATTGAGTGCCACGCCCCTTTGACCATATATGGGCTAGAGTGCCAGCACTGAAGTCAATGGGAGGTCAGGGAAATTTGCAAAGGCTTAAACTATATCTTAAATTATGGCTATGGGTCTAAAACACCCCTCGCTTATCAATGTACGAAACTGATTGTTTTTTCATTGGTACATTTCCGTTTCATACCGTTTTGAATACGAGTATAGTTTTGGAGAGTTCTAGTAATTCCAGAGAAATTCCGCGATAATAGCTCTTTAGTGGAATACACAAAACACGTTGTCATTTTTCAGCTGATTTATTAATCCTTTTCAAATAAACGCTAGATTATCGATAGTATATGTGTACTTATGCACGCTAGAGAAGCGGGCTGAAAAATCTATTATCCATGACCTGGTCAGCGCTAACGTTATACACACACACACACACACACACACACACACACACACACACACACACACACACACACACACACACACACACACACATACAGACACGCTGCGATGGCTGAGAAAAAAACATCTGATTAACCCAATACTGGTAAAATAGAGTCCTTACCTCACATCAGATGTTCTGCACTTCCGGTTTAGCTGCAATATGTAGCGCACGCAATTGGTTACAGCTCCGCTCCCGTTATCGTTAATTTCGTTTAAAAACCTTATTTGGACAATACCAAAAGAGATTAGACCACATCGTATGTATTGATAAGACCCTCTACTAACTATATCAAAAAGACAACATGGATAAGGATAAGAGAAAGGGTGGAAGGAAACAAGACACAGCAATTCTAACGGCGCCGATTGAAACACGCTCAAGGAAAATGACAGGCGACGCTGTGGCAGATCCGTTGGGGACAAGCCCCGACGCGGGGAATATAGAGGAGAATACACAGGGACCAAGGACAACTGGCCCCGAGATGGAGACAATAGATGACAACATAACAGGAACATCAGAAAAAAGTACCGTGAAGGAAAAAGCAGGCGATTTTGAGAAGATAATAGCAAAAACATCCATCGGATCCCTCACTGCTCCAATAACATCAACTGACACAAGCAGTTCAGTTGCACAGCCCGACTTCAACTCTCTGACTATCCTGATAAAAGAACAGATGGTCGCTTTCAAAGCACACGTAGAAGAACAGA
Source organism: Notolepis coatsorum (assembly GCF_963971535.1). Lineage (NCBI taxonomy): Eukaryota > Metazoa > Chordata > Actinopteri > Aulopiformes > Paralepididae > Notolepis > Notolepis coatsorum. The sequence goes on from NC_140168.1 coordinate 77,476,425, forward strand.
TGGTCGCTTCCAAAGCACACGTTGAACACATCGATACTAAATTCGAAGAGGTTATGAGAGCGGTCGCTTTGCAGTCCGTGCGAATCACGACAGTGGAGATTTCGGTGACAGAAAACACAAAAGCAGTCAAAGCGAACGAAGGTGGCTTGACAGAGATGGGAGAAGAGATGGAAAGAGCTAAAGAGGAATATCGGAGGGAAATAAAATTGCTTAAAAACGAAGCGATGGAGAGGCAACTAGAAACCCAACGTTACCACAGGCGGAATAACATCCGCATTGTGGGGCTTGATGAAGCAGTGAACTGCGAAGACATCAACTTTCCAAAAGAGTTATCAACGATTTTGGAAAACACCGATCCAAACAAAGTGCCAGAAGTGGAACAAGTTTACAGAATCGGTTCCCAGGGGCAAAGTATCAACGGGCCGAGAGTCATCATTGTCACTCTGCGGAAAACTACAACAAGGGATGACATCATCAAATATGCTCGCAACCAACGTGGGAAGCTGAAGTATGGTGATAAACCAATATTTATCTACGAAGATTTGAGCAGAGAGGCCATCATCCGACGTCAACCATACAAAGATGTGATGCAAAAGCTGTACAAAGCCGGCTACAAGCCAAGGCTAGCATATCCGGCGCTGTTATCATTCTTGGGCAATAACGGCCGCAGGTCAGGTCCATATACACCTTTTGAAGCTGGGGATTTCCTGAATCAAAATGTAGCAAATAACCCAAAGCATGACGAAAATGCCGGAATCAGTTAAGCCTCTCTCTAAATATATACCAGTGTTGGAATGACTTTATTGTGTTCATCAATGAGGTCATTCCACCAGTGTTGGAATGACATTGTTGTGTTCATCAAAGTAGCAAACGATATGCAAGTCGTCTATAACAAAGTGTACTGTGTATAATACGATTCATAATACATTATAATTTCAGTCTCTGGTCTCTGAGGGGACAAATAAATATCAATGCAAAAAGATCTATCTGGAATATTCTGGGTTTATCGCTCAAATGCCCTGGGTCTCTTAGATCATTCTGGAATGTAAAATAGTCTAGGCACTAGTATATTCTACAACCTTCTAGAATATAAGGCACCATGACAACGAAGCATACAACTCTAACAATAACATTCGGTGTGCATACACATAGCAGATAATAAATTAAATGAAGTGCAATCAGTCCTTAATAATACTTTAAAATTAACCACACATAAACGTATGAGCACAGCAAGGTTATTCTAACAATTTAAGTAATCACTCCATTAAAGGCACATTGAAGCGCTAAAAGGCGCTGCTTTTCTATCTTATCTAATCAGTTAAATCGGTTCTAGTGGCTTCTCCACGTTGATAATTATTTATCTCTTATTCCTTATCTATATCTTTCCATTGATTTTTATTTTATTTAATTTTTTCTTCTCATTACTCTATATTTTTTAAATATATTTTAACTTACATTGTTCTTTTCCAATGTTCTTCACATTAAGGTGTCAATATTACTCTATATTTTTTAAATATATTTTAACTTACATTATTCTTTTCCAATGTTCTTCACATTAAGGTGTCAATATTGCTCTACAATCTTTTCCTTTTTTTTCCCCCCACACGTTGGTGGAGGGTTCAAAGGAATATGTCGATAAAGGTTTATTCTCTTTTTTTATTTTATTTTTTATTTTTATCTTTAGGTTATTTATCACAATACTTCATTACAGTAAGGGAAGGTGCAAGATCAAAAGCGACATTCTATTGCAATAGAATGGAAATGTTAGATCCTATGGCAATGAGCATAGGAAAATTAGGATTACAATGCTCAGTTTGGGCAATCCGGTGGACCATGGGAGAAAGTCAATCGCGGAGGATGTGTTCTTGGAACACAGGCATGTTCGACTTTCTGGGTGAGGGGAAAATAGGGGATTTTTATTTGTATATATATATGTTTTTAAGCTCAGCTCTCAACGGGACCTCATTAATTGGATGTGCATCTATTGTAGCTTCATACTCCAGAAACATTACCAAAAACTACACGAAAACATGCATAGACTATGGCTAGTTTGAATATAATGGTATGGAACACCGGTGGGATAAACAAACAACACAAGCGCAAAAGCGTGCTTACACTGATGAAAAAAGAACATGTGGACGTGGCTCTATTAAGCGAAACGCACATTTTAGAGGGAGACATAAATACGTTAGCGGATAACATATACCATAATATTAGTCACTCTTCTTTTGCTACGAGAACTAGAGGGGTAGCCATAGTCGTCAGACGCAAATTAAATATCGAATTGAAAGGGGTATGGTCGGATGCTGAGGGGCGCATAACTATAGCTAGGATTATACACAATAACAGGAAAATTGCATTGGCAGCGGTATATGCCCCGAATTTGTACGAAGTGGGTTTCTTCACTTCACTAACAGGAGAAATGTTAAACCATCCCGAGTACTCATATATAATAGGTGCGGATTTTAATGCCATTTGGAACCCAAGGATGGACAAAACTTACCTTTCCTTCTCCAGCGAACAAAAGAATTCATCTAAAGCATTAAAAGATTGGTCGAAATCAACAGGAGTAACTGATTTATGGCGTTCACTTAACCCCATGACCCGCAAGTACTCCTGTCGTTCGGCGAGACACAACACACTATCCAGAATTGATTACGTCTTTGCATCCCCGAGAATATTTGATAAATATGAAGTGGAAATGACACCCAATGCGCTATCAGATCACTGCTACTTAATCCTGAAAGCAACATTTGGTACACTATCTACCCGGGCCCCAAGATGGCGTTTTAATTCGATGCTGCTTAACAACAAGGAATTCATTACACAAATTAAAGAAGCTCTCACAGTATTCCTACAAGATAATGCTAACTCGGTGCAAGATCCCAGAATATTATGGATGTCGGTAAAGAATATGATCAAGGATTTCTCGGATAGATTTACCTCCATATTGCGCAAAAATCAAAACACAAAACTGTCTGAAATGGAAACGCTTTACTCAACGCTTTTTAATTCTTTAAAATACAACAACTCTACTAGACTAGATAACCAAGTTAACATTCTAAAGACAGAGATCAAAGCAATGTACAGACAAAAATCGGAATTGCAAATACGCAGCACTAGACAACAGCAGTACTTCCAAGGTTCTAAACCTAGTCACCTATTAGCCATGCGACTAAGAATTAATGCAAAATTTGCAGATATAACTGCCATTAGGAAACAACAAGCTCTAGTAACAGAACCCAAAATAATAAACGATACATTCAAAGAATTCTACTCCGATTTATATAACTCAGAAACGACCTTTGATCAAGACAAATTAGACACATATCTTAATCAAATTACTCTCCCTAAACTTACGGATGAAGACGCTAAACAGTTAGAAGTACCGATCACATTAGAAGAACTCAAGAAGGCCATATCCGGAATGAAAAACTGCAAAGCTCCGGGAATTGACGGTATCCCATCAGAAATGTACATTTCTTGCTGGGACATATTTGGACCCTTATTACTAAATATGATCTTATACTCAGTCAAAGAGGGAAGCTTCATTGAACACCAAAATACCGCACTCATTTCAGTTCTTCACAAAAAAGACAAAGACCCCACTGAGTGCGGTAGTTACCGTCCTTTAAGCCTCCTCGGAACCGATGTCAAACTGTACTCTAAGATATTAGCCATCAGATTGCAAAAGCATATGACGTCTTTAGTTCATCCGGACCAAACAGGCTTCATAAAAGGTCGCCTGATCAATGATAACATAAGGCGAATACTGCACGTACTAGATACAGACAAAGAGGACATCACACCTAAGGCGATACTATCCCTGGATGCTATGAAAGCATTTGACAGGTTGGAATGGTCGTTTCTATGGGCAGTATTGGAAAGGATGGGGTTAGGAAAAGGTTTCATTGATATGATTAAAGTACTATACAAGGACCCATCGGCCAGGATTACAACAGGCACATTCATCTCCGATATCTTTCCGGTATCACGCTCAGCCAGACAAGGTTGCCCTCTTAGTCCCGGACTATTCGATCTATCATTAGAACCTTTAGCACAATTTATAAGACAATCCCAACACATAGAACCAATAGTAATCAAGGGCACACATCATAAAATTAGTTTATATGCGGACGACGTAATATTGTTCATGCAAAACCCCAACAACACATTGCCGCTTATACTCAAGTTGATAGAGAACTTTGGTGATTTATCGGGATTTAAAATAAATTGGCCTAAGTCGGCTTTTCTTCCTCTTAACACCAGTGCAAAAAAAGAGACAACCCTCCCAGGTGCGATACCCATGGTCAAACATTTCAGATGCTTGGGTGTGGAAATATTTCCCACCATAAGACAAACGGTGAAGCACAATTACACAAAAATACAGAACAAAATCAAGGACGACCTGGACAGGTGGGCAAAACTTAAAAACTCAGTACAGGCAAGGGTATCAATAGTTAAGATGGATGTATTACCAAGAATCAATTTCTTCAGCTCAATGCTTCCGTTACCTCCTCCAGAGGGCTACTGGAAAAGATTACAAACCTCCACATACAAATTTATTTGGAATAACAAACCACCTCGCATAAAAAGATCCACCGCACAGAGAAATAAAGCAGACGGTGGCATGGCAGTCCCAGATTTTTTACAATATTTTAATGCCTTCACATTAAGACCATTGAAGAAGATATGGTTTGACCCCGAGGCTTTGGTATCTTGGAGAAAATTAGAAGAAAACATAGTAGCCCCACAGAGATTGAAAGACATAGCATACACTAAACTTTCAATCAAGCATTGTGAGCGAGAATTTGGCCCAATAATAACCCATGCAATCAGGACATGGCGGGAAACACAAAGGAAATTTCCTAACCCTCAAGTATGGCATAATCACACTCCCATATTCAATAACAATGCTCTCTTAATGGGAAAACGACCTATAAGATTCCCTATATGGGAAGAAAGAGGCATACACTCATTAGGGGATATTTTTAATAACAAGGGCCTCTGTAGTTATGTCGAAATATGCATAAAGTTTAACCTCACCGAGTCCACATGGCTTTTTTACATACAGTTACGACTTTGTATGAGATCTCACGGTGTTCCATTACACATACCAATTGAACACCACAGATACCACACATTTTTCGATGAAAGAGATACATTGGGAGGTTTTGTATCAGGTTTTTATTATCAATTACTAACGTCCTCGTATGAAACCCTTCAACTAGACAATGTCTGGAGGAGGGATATACCAGACCTGGAAAATGACTTTGATTGGCAAGGAGCCTGGGCAAATGTCCGACTTACATCAAGGAACCCGGATCATCAACAAATCAATCTGAACTATATTCACAGGACATACTTGACTCCTATAAGGCTGTGCAAAATGGGGCTTATACAAGACTCCAAATGCTCCCAATGTACAAATGGGGACGAAGGAACATTTATGCACATGTATTGGGACTGCCCACCAGTTAAGGCATTCTGGAAAGATGTGTCCCAACAATTATCAATACTCGTATTTTGGAATATACCTGTACACCCCGCGGTATTGCTATTGAATGATGTTTTTGAGTTTGCAGTGAATCCACAACTAAAAAGATTGGTTTTATCGGGTATCACAGTAGCTAAAAAACTGATCGCATCACGTTGGTTTCAACCGGAAAAAATGTGCCGGAAAGTGTGGTTTCTTACATATCTCGATGTGATATATCAAGAAATATCTACAGCAAGAATTCTGGGGCTCAATGAATCCAAAATGTCAATGTGGTTAGAAGTGGTGGAGAGAATAAAAGCTAGCCTATAATTAGGGATGTCCCGATCCGATCACGTGATCGGAATCGGCGTCGATCACGTGCTTTTCAGAGTATCGGGGATCGGGAAAAAATAATAATAAAAATCGGCAGTCAAAAAAAAAAAATTTTTATTCAACAAACATGACCATGTCCACGTCTTAAACTCATACGGAGGCCTTAGTTTTGGTTTTAAATTACATAATATATCATCATTAATGTATTTATTGTCACACAGAGCAGAATAATTATCCACAACAAACACATTCCCCTTTAATTTTCACCGTTGCAACAAACATTCCCTTTAATTTAGACGCTACACGCTACACGCGAGTCGCGACCACATCACAACAACAACACGTCGCTCCCGAAACACGGTTAATATCCACTGACTTGAGCAGCTAGACTTAATGTCAGAGGTTTGGAACTAAGCATTTAAAAATAGAAAGTCAAGCCAGTTGCAATGTTTGCAAGGAGGAGATTCCGCGTGGAGGAAAAACTCATGAAGCAGCAGGCTGGAGGCGAAGTTTTCAAACTAACTTTTCAACAGGAGGATAACGTTACGTGACTTTATCGTCGGCGTTTCAGACCAGAATGGACCATTACGTAAGTCGAACACTGAATGTATACTAATGTGCAAACATATATTGAAACTTTTAATATTTCTCATATGAAGCAGAAGCACATTTCTCAGGGTGAATGTAATAACAAACGCCTCCGCGCTCGCGCCCCGGATATAGGCAACAGATGGGCTTGTCTCACTCTGCCAGTTTCTGACAAAAATGCGTCAAAATTGATTACTAATGTGAAAGATCGGATCGGAAACGATCGGATCGATAGATATTTAAAATCATATGATCGGGATCGGATCGGAAGCAAAAAAAGGCGATCGGGACATCCCTACCTATAATGGTGGTGTCTGGTTAGGAGTGAGGGATAATGGAGGTACTATCCAAGAGGGGGTCCGGGAGGGGGGGGTTTGAGCTGGAGCATATGTGTGTAGGGTTTTAGAAAATAGGTATTAGGGGTATATTATATACTAACATTTATATAATTGTAACTTCGCTGGATATACACTGTATACGGTTAAAATGTTATTATTGACTATTTTTGTTTTATCCTGTTTCTGTACTTGCATATATTTTAACCACCTTTACTGAAAGTTTCATTATACATTGTGTGTTGAGTACTGACTTTTAATAAGTTTTGTTTTGCAATAATAAAAAAAAAAAAAAAAAAAAAAAAAAGATGTTCTGCAAAAAGATTAATCCAATTCCGAAACGTTATAGTCCGAAACACATAATCGACGCTGCTCTGAGGGTCCTCAGTCAATCTGGTAACACGATACTGCATGCCAGAGAAGGGAAAACCCAGGGCCGGACTTTCTTTCTGATGCACATGCCTACCCAATCCAATCCAATTATGTGCATTACCATCCGGAAGACGATAGGCGGCGGTATTTGCCCTTTTCGAGCTCAGACCCATTCACAATGATAATGTCAGGCTGGATGGATGAAAAATGAATGGATATCACTAATAAAATAAATAACGATTAAAAGACGAGAAAACTCGTCATTGGCACTCAACGCATGGCGAGTTAGCACGACTAATCTCGTGGTTGGCACTCAATGTGTTAAGGAACTGGCGGCAGTTGAAAATTAGACCTTTCTAGTGGTCAGATTTGGGTAGTTATTGAGTACACCTTCTACTACAATAAACCATTGAGAAACCTTTTGTTCCAGTTTCTTTAGGGTCAAACCATATTTGCAGCTGACTAATCATAGTTTATGGAATCTATCTCTACATCATATCTTGCTCTCTCTTGCTACAGATGAAGCTTTTAGTTTTCCTGGGCGCTTTGCCGCGACGTGAGCACGGTTATATCACGTCGTGGAAATGAATTAGGAACCCAGGCTGCTGTTCTATTTTATGCCGCCAGGAGGCGCAAAGTCATTAGACGGACGCTACAACGTCCTACACAGTATACTGTATAAGGATCTGTATGTTTTGTTGTCTAAAATAAATACCATACCATGTCTAAAGCAATGTTGCTGAATAAAATAATTAACCAGTTAAAACCTGTCGAATGGAGCAGTCAATGTATATATTTTGTGTAGATAGCTAGGTGGGCTCTATTTATAATGATATATTTTGTCTAGTACCGTGGTCTAGTGGTTTATCCCCATTCCTTTCAAGCCGACGCCCGGGGTTTGATTCCCAGCCTATCTAATATTTATATTTTTTTTAATTATTTATAAAATTAAATTGCCTGCAACGATGTGCATAATACAATAGTAATAATATATAATAAGAATCCAACCAATAGAGCGACATTGTGCAATAAACAAGTAAACAAAGTAGGGCATATCGGCATTTGTACATGAGTTATTCTGAGTCAACTTATTGTCTGTTGTTGCTACGCAACTTCACTTGACTTGAAAAGACTTGATACCTCCCCCCATGCCCAACGATTAAAAATTAACGTTATTAAATGTATATATATTAATTCATTTTGCGCGAATCCACACTTCATTTCCCAGACCCACTTTGTTTTGAAACAACCAATCACGTTGCGCGATAGCACGAGCGATCCACAGTCAGTAATAATGTTACAGCTGAGTTCACGGCGAAATGTAAAATGCTACCCAGATTGTTGCGTTTCGTTATAAAAACTATGCGGTGATAAACAAAAAACGAATCGCAGTATGCAAAACGTGCGGTTCGAGGATCACAGATGAAGATGCGCAACGTCCAACTTCATTCGACACTTGAACTAAGCTGCACAAAGATCGGTAAGTGAATGAACGAATGAATGAAAACTTTATTTAACAGATTGCAGAATGGGTACAATACAGTACAGCTCAATATACACAATTGTTAAGGGGATGCAGACCAGAGAAAGACTTTCGTCTTGTTTACATCAGGGTCCCCCATAGTAACTTGGCTTGCTACAGTAGAGTTAAATCAATGAGCCAGTGTGCTAACGTTATCATATACTCTCTTTTTTAGACTCTTTTTGTATCACAAACAGTACTGTATTTGTAAATCTGGTATGTCATAAATGTATAGATGTAGCAGTACTGTATCTGTATGTCATGTATGTCATGTTATGATGAATTGAAAATGGGGGACCCTGATGTAAACAAGACGAAAGTCTTTCTCTGGTCTCTTCGCTGGACTGAGACGTGACGTGATTTTAATTATAATATGCATGATGTTTTGTTTTGTACAGGCAATAATGAAGAAGTTCCCTGGAAGGAAGGATGTCTCTTTCAGGAAGGGTCCATCTGGACATCTACGGCAGGACCCCGCTGAGGAAGCAAGGAGGATCAAAGATCTTCTCCTCTTCTCTTCCTCCTCTGCACCAGCCCATCCTGCCTCCACTGCACGTCTACCTGCAGCCTCCTCTGAACAAGCCCTCATGAAGCTACAATGTGAGAGCAGAGTATTTAGCTTCATTATGATAAACAGCAACCTAATTATCTGCACCTCTACCTGCAGCACGTCTACCTGCAGCCTCCTCTGAACAAGCCCCCAGGAAGCTACAATGTGAGAGCAGAGTATTTAGCTTCATTATGATAAACAGCAACCTAATTATCTGCACCTCTACCTGCAGCACGTCTACCTGCAGCCTCCTCTGAACAAGCCCCCAGGAAGCTACAATGTGAGAGCAGAGTATTTAGCTTCATTATGATAAACAGCAACCTAATTATCTGCACCTCTACCTGCAGCACGTCTACCTGCAGCCTCCTCTGAACAAGCCCCCAGGAAGCTACAATGTGAGAGCAGAGTATTTAGCTTCATATGTTTAGTTTATTTTATTTATTTAGCACATTATTTAAAAAAACAGTGCTAGGAGGGAACGAAGCCCAAAGGGCATGTACAAAGTTCCACTCCCATCTCATTGTCCATAAACAATATGAACGAAATACATGTGTAGCAAGGTCTACACACTATAGCGAAAACATGGAAGATTGACACGAGTCAGTAACAAGAACAATTATTATTATTTTTTTTTGATAAACAGCAACCTAATTATATACTTCAGGCTAAGTTTTGCCAATAATATTACTCAGCTCAATGAGCTTAGTCCAGCTCAATACATACAATTGTTAAGGGGGTGCAGACCTGAGAAATACTTTCGTCTTGTTTACATCAGGGTCCCCCAACAATAAGCATTTCAATGGTGTGTGTGGGGGGTTGCCAATCCAATGTCACACCTACACAAGCTAGTCTTTCTCTGCTCTGCATCCCTTTAAACATTTTGTGTGTATTGAGCCATACTGTATTGTACCCATTCTGCAATCAGTTAAATAAAGTTTTCATTAATTCATTCTGTCCATCTGTCTCTCTCACTTGTTTAATCTTTCACTGCAACACTGGTTCTCTCGCAAAACCCCAAACGTTACAATGCCCGCTACGATTGTGCAATAAAACAATAGTTTCGTTTGAGTTTACTCAGTTTATTTGATCAGGGACAGTGCATATCAATCAACAGTTATACATTTATAAATGAATACAATTACAGAAGAAAAAACATTATTATCAAACCAGATTGGAGGAGTGTAAAGGGGATAGTAAGAGACTATGGAAAACATTGAATGAACCATTTGACATTGCAACTCATTTCAACAATTACTTTGTTTCCAAGGTAAACACAATTATAAATCAAATGTTGCCAATGAGTGGTAAGCTGTCAGACTCTGTAATTAAAAAACATATAATGTATGACAAGAAATGCCGATTTAAATTTAAATGCACAAGTCCAAATGATATTGAAAAGCTCCTCCTATCACTTAAACCAGATAAACCTTGCGGTGTTGATAATCTGAATGGAACACTGCTACAAATCTCTGCAAAATGTGTGGCTAAGCCACTATCACATATATTTAATTTATGTTTTGAATCGAGGGTCTTTCCTCAGCCTTGGAAAACGAGTGAAAAACCAGTAATAGGTAAGTTATTGGAAGGAATTGTGTTCAAGCAGATTCAAAAGTATTTCAACGAAAACAAAATGAATTCTGATTTCCAGCATGCATACAAAGTAGGATACTCTACAGGAACTGCTTTAACATCTCTTACAGATAGCTGGCTACAACTGATCGATAGGAAGTTAGTTGTGGGTACAGTGCTCTTGAATTTCAGTGCAGCTTTCGACATCATAGATCATGGCCTATTATTATTGAAATTACACACATATGGGCTTGAAGACACTGCCATGGAATGGATGAGAAGCTACTTGTCTAATAGACAACAATGTGTTGTATTTAATGGTTCCATGTCAAATATGGTAACACTCCAGTGTGTTATTCCCCAAGGAAGTTGTAAAGGAACCCCTCCTTTACTCTATATTTGTAAATAATAATAATAATCTTCATTTATATAGCAATGTATAGAGCCATAACATACTGGAATAGGATCCCATTACCTATTATACGGACGGAAAACAAGGACAATCACAACAAGTTCTTTTCTTAAAGTGCGTTTGTGTATGTGCGAGTGCAGAATGTTATCGCCCTATTTCCAGATTGTCTGTAATGGCCAAAGTCTTTGAATCTCTTGTAAACAAACTGAAAAAGTTTCTAGCTGACCATAATATTCTTAACGAGTTTCAGTCAGGCTTCAGATCCATAGTACTTCAGTGACTATGCTAGTCTCAAATGACATAATTGAAGCACTAGACAAGAAAAAACTGTGCAGCATTGTTTGTTGATCCGTCTAAAGCGTTTGACTCTGTGGATCACGCATTATTGCTGATGTGATTATGCTTCTTGCCACTGCACAAATGGCCTTCTGTATTTGTATTTGATTTGTATGTTTTTTGTTTAATGCCCTTGTTTTTATGTTGAAACTTGTTGTGTGCCGTGTTGGTCAGGACTCCCTGGAAGAAGATATATTGTATCTCAATGGGACATTCCTGGATAAATAAAGGATATAAAAAAAAATATAGAAAAGAAAATAGCTGACACTTTTATCCAAAGCGACTTACAAGTTCTGTTCGACAACTTGTAACTTCTCAGTTACAGTGGGTGACAATATTGTCACAAGGAAAGATGAAATTACCTACCTGGGTTCCATCCTAGAGGCTAATCTCTCCTGTGACAAAATGGCATCCAATGTAATAAAAAAAAGTCAACCAACGAACTCGATTCTTGTACCGGATCTCCTCTCTGGTAAACAAGAATACCCTGAAGACTCTGGCAGGAGCACTCATTCAGGGGTACTACGACTATGCTTGCACCTCATGGTACCAAAGCACCTCAAAGGCGCTAAAAACAAAATTACAAACATCTCAAAACAAACTGGTCAGACTACTGCTTGACCTTACTCCTAGAACCCACCTCACCCCTGCCCACTTTGACAACCTAGGATGGCTTAGAGTAGACGACAGAGTACAGCAACTTGCAATGGGCCTGGTCTACAAGATACACTACACAACCAAGGTACCCATGTACATGTCAAAATACTTCCCAAAGGTCAGTGAGGCTGCAGGTAGCGGTGCAGCGGAGGCAGGCTGGGCTGGTGCAGAGGAGGAAGAGAAGAGGAGAAGATCTTTGATCCTCCTTGCTTCCTCAGCGGGGTCCTGCCGTAGATGTCCAGATGGACCCTTCCTGAAAGAGACATCCTTCCTTCCAGGGAACTTCTTCATTATTGCCTGTACAAAGCAAAACATCATGCATATTATAATTAAAATCACGTCACGTCTCAGTCCAGCGAAGAGACCAGAGAAAGACTTTCGTCTTGTTTACATCAGGGTCCCCCATTTTCAATTCATCATAACATGACATACATGACATACAGATACAGTACTGCTACATCTATACATTTATGACATACCAGATTTACAAATACAGTACTGTTTGTGATACAAAAAGTCTAAAAAAGAGAGTATATGATAACGTTAGCACACTGGCTCATTGATTTAACTCTACTGTAGCAAGCCAAGTTACTATGGGGGACCCTGATGTAAACAAGACGAAAGTCTTTCTCTGGTCTGCATCCCCTTAACAATTGTGTATATTGAGCTGTACTGTATTGTACCCATTCTGCAATCTGTTAAATAAAGTTTTCATTCATTCGTTCATTCACTTACCGATCTTTGTGCAGCTTAGTTCAAGTGTCGAACGAAATTGGACGTTGCGCATCTTCATCTGTGATCCTCGAACCGCACGTTTTGCATACTGCGATTCGTTTTTTGTTTATCACCGCATAGTTTTTATAACGAAACGCAACAATCTGGGTAGCATTTTACATTTCGCCGTGAACTCAGCTGTAACATTATTACTGACTGTGGATCGCTCGTGCTATCGCGCAACGTGATTGGTTGTTTCAAAACAAAGTGGGTCTGGGAAATGAAGTGTGGATTCGCGCAAAATGAATTAATATATATACATTTAATAACGTTAATTTTTAATCGTTGGGCATGGGGGGAGGTATCAAGTCTTTTCAAGTCAAGTGAAGTTGCGTAGCAACAACAGACAATAAGTTGACTCAGAATAACTCATGTACAAATGCCGATATGCCCTACTTTGTTTACTTGTTTATTGCACAATGTCGCTCTATTGGTTGGATTCTTATTATATATTATTACTATTGTATTATGCACATCGTTGCGGGCAATTTAATTTTATAAATAATAAAAAAATATATAAATATTAGATAGGCTGGGAATCAAACCCCGGGCGTCGGCTTGAAAGGAATGGGGATAAACCACTAGACCACGGTACTAGACAAAATATATCATTATAAATAGAGCCCACCTAGCACCTCCACTGCTAATTCGACAGGTCTTAACGGTTTCATTATTTTATTCAGCAACATTGCGTACACAAACTTATTGTTACCAAGAAGCATTACACTAACGCTTTCTTTTGATGAAATGAATGGACAAGAGAGCCGTACGTCGGCCATCTAATGAAGTTAGATTTGACACGTTTTAATATTATACACTTTGACTGCTGAATTGACACGTTTAACTTATTCATTCTTTAATTCAGCAACATTCATTCATGCAGTCTGTAGACATACTGTAGGACGTTGTAGCATCCTATGAATGAAGTCACCAGCTGTAATGGAATTGAATGGAACTCGAGCTTAGTCCAGCGCGGAGCTCCTCCAATGAATGAACAAAAGCCGGCGCGTCGGGCAGTTGTCACCAGCTGTATGAGAGCGCCCCCGCTGGTCATTGTTAACATTAACCATGCCAAGCGACGTCATAACAGCAGGCAAACAGCTGTTCCTGGACTTTTCCCAGCTGTATCTGTATGTGTCATCAATGCACCCCCCCCACACACACCTACACACAAACTGTTAGGGTTTGTAACCGACCTCAAACGCAACGGCACAGAGAGAGTTGTTCAGAGTTAGCCAAAGCAAGGGCGTATTTATTTTCAGAGTTACAAGATGGAATGAAGTTGAGCAACCGAACAAACGGGGAATCTGGCATGTGAAGATTGTTGCGGCTCTGCAGATACTCCCAGTAGGTGGTGGTGAGGAATTGGCTTGTGACGTCTGAAGCGGCTCTGCAGATCCTCCCAGCTTTCACTCCCGGTGGAAACGGAGAGAGAGAGAAATCAGAGTTAGCCCTGCGCACAACAGAAGCAGAGAGGTGACTGATCCAGTATATATCCAAGTGACTTGATCTTCGGTGTACCACACACAAGTTAGCAGAGTCCAGAGAAAAAACAATACGGTAATCCAAAGTGTAAATCCAACACAAAAATAGGTGAGAACAGTACAAACAAAAACGGGATCTCTTTGGTGTTTCACAAACACACAAAAAACTGATGATCCAAAAAGAACTGTTTCCAAAAACTCACCAAAGCGCAACGCGTAAATCGGGCAGATAACGAGGCGCAGCTCCGAACGGGGAACCAGGTTCTCCACAGGGATTCTCCACGAAAGTCCTGGAGAGCAAAAGACAGGAAACAGCGACAGGGAAGGCAGGCAAATGCAGGAGTAATTCAGAACGATCCAACATCGATGGCATGACAGCTGCGGGATGAGATTGATAATTGCTCCAAAAGCGTGTGGCGGGGAAGGCACCAATCAACACGGCACCTTACAGGAACGGAGCGTGTGGCGGGGAATGCAATTAATCAACAAAGTACCTTAAAGGAACGGAGCGTGTGGCGGGGAGCGGACCAAACCTCACAGTACCCCCCCCTCCATGGGAGCCACCCGGCGACCAGGCCGACCCGGCTCGCCCGGATGGGCACGATGGAAGTCGGTGATCAGGCCGGGATCCACAATGAGCTGGCGGGAGACCCAGCTCCGTTCTTCCGGACCGTACCCCTCCCAGTCCACCAGGTACTGGAACCCCCGACCCCGCCGTCGAACGCCCATCAACCGGCGGACCTGCCACTGGGGGTGACCGTCCACCATCTCGGGAGGAGGCGGTTCCGGAGCAGGAGGCATCAGGGGACTGAGAGAGACAGGCTTAACCCGGGACACATGGAAAACGGGGTGAATGTGCATGGACGCAGGAAGCTTAAGACTCACCGCCGCCGGACTGAGTACCTTCAGAACCTCAAAAGGTCAGACGAACCGGGGGTTAAGCTTCTTGGCCGAGGACCGAAGTGGAAGGTCCCTTGTGGAAAGCCACACCCTCTGCCCAGGGTGGTACGTCGGCGCAGGAACCCGGCGCCGGTCAGCCCCACGACAGGCGCGCTCTGATGACCGGAGCAGCGCGGTCCTGGTGATCTCCCAGACCCGACGGCACCGGTCGAGGTGGTCCTGTACGGAGGGAACTGCCACCTCCGTCTCCTGTGCAGGGAAAAGAGGGGGTTGGTAGCCCAGGGATACCTCAAAGGGTGAGAGGCCGGTGGCGGAACTGACCATGGAGTTGATGGAGTACTCGACCCAGGGAAGGAATCGGCTCCAAGAAGCTGGTCTCTCGGCAGCCACACACCGAAGAACAGACTCCACACTCTGGTTCATCCTCTCCGTTTGTCCGTTAGTCTGGGGATGATAACCAGAGGAAAGACTGACCGTTGCCCCCAATCCCTTACAAAAAGCCTGCCATACCTGGGAAGTGAACTGGGGCCCCCGGTCCGAGACGACGTCCTGGGGAAAACCATGGAGGCGAAACACGTGGCGTGTCAGGAGGTCCGCCGTCTCGGCCGCCGAGGGAAGCTTGGGAAGGGCCATGAGGTGAACCCCCTTGCTGAACCGATCCACCACGGTCAGAAGGCACGTGTTCCCCTGGGAGGAGGGAAGACCTGTGACGAAGTCCAGCGCCACATGTGACCAAGGACGGCTCGGAATGGAAAGCGGCTGCAATAGCCCGGAGGGTGCCTGGTGGGAGGCCTTGCTGCGGGCGCAGACTGCGCAGGCCAGTACGAACTCCTTGACGTCGTTCCTCATGGTGGGCCACCAGAATCGACGAGCCAGGAAGGAGAACGTGCGATGAACGCCCGGGTGGCAGGCGAACCGGCTGGTATGGCCCCACTGGAGGACCCGGGACCGGACCGAGTCGGGGACGAAGAGACGATGAACCGGTACATTGCCTGGAGCGCGATGGAAGCGTAGGGCACGCCTTACCACCCCCTCGATGCCCAAGGTGACTACTCCTACCACCCTGGCCTCTGGGAGGATGGGAGTCGGGTCCTCAGTGGTTGGAGCCCCCTTGGAGTGTAACCGGGACAGGGAGTCGGCCTTCGTGTTGCGGGAACCAGGGCGAAACGTCAGCGAGAAGTCGAACCGACTGAGGAAGCTGGCCCATCTTGCCTGCCGGCCATTGAGGCGCTTGGAAGCACGGATGTACGTCAGGTTCTTGTGGTCCGTCCAAATGGTAAATGGCTCCTCGGCCCCCTCTAGCCAATGACGCCACTCCTCCAAGGCAGCCACCACCGCCAGCAGCTCCCGATTGCCGATGTCATAGTTCCTCTCGGCAGGGAGGAACCGACGCGAGTAGAAGGCGCACGGATGTACCTTCTGGTCTGTTGCCGACCGCTGGGACAAGATAGCTCCCAGTCCAGTATCCGAGGCGTCCACCTCTACGATGAACTGTCTCTTGGGGTCTGGATGGAGCAAGATCGGGGCGGAAGTGAACCTCTTCTTGAGGGAGCGGAACGCAGCACACGCCGCTGGGGACCAGTCGAACGGCAGGGCGGGAGAGGTCAATCTGGTAAGCGGTTCCGCCACTTGACTGTAGTTCCGGATGAACCTTCGGTAGAAGTTGGCGAACCCGAGGAAGCTCTGTAACTCCTTCCGAGAGGTGGGTTCCAGCCACTCCTCCACGGCCCGGATCTTGCGAGGATCAGCTTGGGTCAAGCCTCTCTCCACGATAAAGCCCAGGTAATCAATGGAGTCGGAGTGGAATCGGCACTTCTCCGCCTTGACGAAGAGCCGATTGTGGAGGAGGCGCTCCAGCACACGGCGGACATGCTGGATGTGTTCCTCGAGGGTCTTGGAGAAGATGAGGATGTCGTCTAGGTATACTACCACAAACTCCTCCAGCATGTCACGAAGGACGTCGTTCATGAGCGCCTGGAATACCGCCGGAGCGTTGGTGAGGCCGAACGGCATCACCAGGTACTCGTAGTGGCCCCTGGGAGTCTTGAAGGCGGTCTTCCATTCATCGCCCTCTCGGATACGGACTAGATGGTAGGCACTCCGGAGGTCCAGCTTGGTAAAGACGGTAGCCTGGGTGAGAGGCTCGAAGGTGGAGTTCATGAGAGGTAGAGGATACTTGTTCTTAATGGTGATCTTGTTGAGCTGGCGATAGTCGATGCAGGGTCGAAGGTCTCCGTCCTTCTTCCCAACAAAGAAGAAACCGGCCGCCACAGGAGAGGAGGAAGGCCGAATGAGTCCTGCTTCCAAGGACTCAGAGATGTATTGATCCATCGCTGTTTTCTCCGGGACGGTCAGACTGTAGAGGCGGCTGCCGGGAAGGGGAGCCCCTGAGCGGAGGTCGATGGCACAGTCGTAAGGCCGGTGAGGCGGAAGGGCCTGAGCCCTGGACTTACTGAAAACCTCCATGAGGTCGTGGTACTCGGGGGGTATGGTCGAGAGGTCCGGAGGCGGCTCACAAACGAATCTCCGGGGCGAGGGACAGGACGCCGCCTGAAGACACTGGGCATGACAGGAGGAGCTCCACCCCTTGATGGTACCGGAGGACCAGGCGATGTGGGGCTCGTGCAGCGCGAGCCAGGGCCGGCCCAGGACTACTGGGACAAGAGGGGATCTGGTGATAAAAAACTGGAGTCTCTCAACGTGGTTACCAGCAATGGTGAGCAGGACAGGGCAGGTGCGTTGAGTGATGTCAGCCAGGCGGTGTTGGTCCAATGCGAATACCTCCAATGGCCTCACTAGGTCCTCAAGTGGAATGTTGGCCCGGGTAGCAAACTCGAAGTCTAGGAAACTCTCGTCAGCCCCCGAGTCAATGAGTGCCTCCACCGTGGCCCGTTGGTCCGCCCAGGCCAGGGTGACGCTCATCAGATGGCTAGGTGGTGCACGGTTCTGGGAACGAGAAAAACTGCTCACCAGGATCTCCCGGGGTCCCGGCGAGCCTGGTCTTTTGGCCGGGTGGGGCAGTTGACGATACGGTGTCCATCCCGACCGCAGTAGAGGCAAAGG
Source organism: Notolepis coatsorum (assembly GCF_963971535.1). Lineage (NCBI taxonomy): Eukaryota > Metazoa > Chordata > Actinopteri > Aulopiformes > Paralepididae > Notolepis > Notolepis coatsorum. The sequence continues at coordinate 77,494,799 of NC_140168.1, forward strand.
CCGGATCTGAACCTCGCCTCCCGTACAGCTTGGCTAAGATGAGAACGTCCCAGCTGCATGGGTTCCTCCCCGGGCACCGAACGGGAGGGGAAAGAGCCACCAGTCGTGTTGGGAGCAGGGCGACCCGCAGTACCGTCATGAGTATGGGGGGTCCGGAGTACCTCTGGAGGTCCCTGTCGGGTTCTCTCACGTCTTCTCTCCTGGAGGCATCCGTCGATGCGAATGGCGAGGCTGAACAGGTCCTCGAGGGACTCAGGTTCCTCACGGGTCGCGAGCTGGTCCCTGACTGCGTCGTTGAGCCCCCTCATGAAGGTGAGATGAAGTGCTTGATCGTTCCAACCGCTCTCCGTTGCCGCCAGTCTGAACTCCAGCACGTAGTCGGTGACCCCGCCACTGCCCTGCCGGAAGGTACCCAACCGGGCTCCAGGGTCCTGGCCACGGGCTGGGTGGTGGAAAACCCTGCGGAGCTCAGCCACGAAGTCTGGGTAGGAAAAACAGAAGTCTGCCCCCATTGCCCAGGAGGCAGTGACCCACTGGGCTGCCCGGCCTGAGAGCAAGTTAGTCATGTAAGCCACTTGGGCTCCCCTTGAAGTGAATCGACTGGGTTGATGACGAAAAACCAACTCACATTGCATGATGAATGTGGCACAATCCTCGAAGTTACCATCGAACAACCGTGGTTCGGAGAGACGGGGCTCCCGAGGTGCGGGATCGGGAGGCGCGGGGCCTGCCAGGGCTGCGGGTGATGCTCCGGCCGAGGCTCCTGAAGGAAGTGGGGTTACAAGCAAGGTGTTAACGGTTTCACTCAGCGCTTGTAAGTGGAGGAGAATATTAGACTGCTGGCTAGCCAGAGAGCCAAGGGACCCCTGAATAGGTAGGACCTGCTCTCGGAGCTCCTGTACAGCAGCCGCAGCCGCATCTAGCTGTATCTGGACTGCCAACGCTGTTCTGACCCTCTCTGTGTCGGCTGAGGTCGTCATGGTTGGATCGTAATGTTAGGGTTTGTAACCGACCTCAAACGCAACGGCACAGTTGTTCAGAGTTAGCCAAAGCAAGGGCGTATTTATTTTCAGAGTTACAAGATGGAATGAAGTTGAGCAACCGAACAAACGGGGAATCTGGCATGTGAAGATTGTTGCGGCTCTGCAGATACTCCCAGTAGGTGGTGGTGAGGAATTGGCTTGTGACGTCTGAAGCGGCTCTGCAGATCCTCCCAGCTTTCACTCCCGGTGGAAACGGAGAGAGAGAGAAATCAGAGTTAACCCTGCGCACAACAGAAGCAGAGAGGTGACTGATCCAGTATATATCCAAGTGACTTGATCTTCGGTGTACCACACACAAGTTAGCAGAGTCCAGAGAAAAAACAATACGGTAATCCAAAGTGTAAATCCAACACAAAAATAGGTGAGAACAGTACAAACAAAAACGGGATCTCTTCGGTGTTTCACAAACACACAAAAAACTGATGATCCAAAAAGAACTGTTTCCAAAAACTCACCAGAGCGCAACGCGTAAAGCGGGCAGATAACGAGGCGCAGCTCCGAACGGGGAACCAGGTTCTCCACAGGGATTCTCCACGAAAGTCCTGGAGAGCAAAAGACAGGAAACAGCGACGGGGAAGGCAGGCAAATGCAGGAGTAATTCAGAACGATCCAACATCGATAGTAGGGGGATCAGGGTATATAAAGCCACAGGGGCGCTGATTACAAGCTGTGACAGCTGCGGGATGAGATTGATAATTGCTCCAAAAGCGTGTGGCGGGGAAGGCACCAATCAACACGGCACCTTACAGGAACGGAGCGTGTGGCGGGGAATGCAATTAATCAACAAAGTACCTTAAAGGAACGGAGCGTGTGGCGGGGAGCGGACCAAACCTCACACAAACACACCTACACAAACACACAAACACACACACACACACACACACACACACACACACACACACACACAGACACACACACACACACACACACACACACACACACACACACACACACACACACACACACACACACACACACTGTTCCACCCTAGCCATGACCCTTGTGACCCTGTTGATGTATACACACCTTAATGTGGTCCACTGGGAATTGTACACACACACACACACACACACACACACACACACACACACACACACACACACACACACACACACACACACACAGTGATCTGCCAGGGTGAGTGGAGTCGGTTTCAGAGCCGTTGATTAGAATTGATTTGTCATTAAATTAGATGCTCAGAGGGGCCTTATGTGCAGTTGTGTGTGAGTGTGTGTACGTGTGTTTGCTTGCGTGCCTGTGTGTGTGTGCATGTGCCTGTGTGTCTATATGTGTGTGTGTGTGTGTGTGTGTGTGTGTGTGTGTGCATGGCCGTGCATGTGTGTCTGTGTGTGTGTGTGTGTGCATGGCCGTGCATGTGTGTCTGTGTGTGTGTGTGTGTGTGTAGACAATAGGTAGTTTGCTGTGTCTGGGTTCAGAGAGGAATCAGATTTACAGCATCTGTCCACATCTGTTGTTAGATTTGAACACATCCTCCACAATACAAACACAAACATCTTAGGATGAGTCCAAGCTCATATAAAGCAGCTGTAAACAGAGACATCTGGCTTGTTATAAACACCCTAAGGCTCTCAGCAGCCGAGTGATGTCATCAGATGACAGGAGGGGGGTCAACCGTTGAACTCTTGACACCAAGAAGAGGTCATATAAATCTATTTTGAAATGTTTTGGACTTCATCTTCTCTTCATCCCTCTATCTCTACAGTATCTCTCCCTCTCTCTCTCTCTCTCTCTCTCTCTCTCTCTTTCTCTCTCTCTCTCTCTCTCTCTCTCTCTCACCACAAGTACCAGTTTAACACAGACCTGAAATATTGATGGGATGAATACATCCTCAGGATTTCTCATGGCCCATATTAACAACTAGTCTGTCTCAATCTCTCTCTCTCATGATAATGTCTTCCATAACAATATCCATATTAGTGTTATATTATTACTCTATCTATCTATCTATCTATCTATCTATCTATCTATCTATCTATCTATCTATCTATCTATCTATCTATCTATCTATCTGGAATTTGACATCCACATCAACTTAAGGCGAGACACCCCAGGTGAATAGGCAAATATAATTATTTTGGTAGATTTTGAGATTTTGTTATATTTTGCTTCCTAAACATGTCTTCTATGAAACTAGTGACAATAAAACATCAATAACACACATTTCGTTGTTTATTTTACTTAATTTAGCCTGATTGCATCCATAAATGTGCACATATTTAATGGGGAAGTGCCTCATTTGCATATATAAACATAAAATTCAGAAAACTTGCAATATATTCTTTTTTAGTTTATACATAACAAACTGGGAAAGTTTCATAGTGATATCTATTCAAATATTTGTTTTGCCTATTAGGGGGTACTATACTTACTACACTGTTACTACACTGTTTGTAGTGTGTAGTTCTGTTCAGTTCAATAACATCATTATTATTATTATTCAGTTATCAGGCATGTGTTTAGGTTGTCTATTACTAATGGTTTGATTAGGTATTGTGTTTGTAAATAGCTGATTACAAAAAAAATCTATGGCATTTTACAATATAGAACTTTGAAGGCGTTTTCCCAAAAATTAGTTTTTATGCGTTTTTCTTACACACTTGGGTATAAATCTACTATTCCATAGCACCTACACACACACACACACACCATACTTTCCACATTTCTTCCTATATATACCCTGCATCTTTCTCCAGAGGGGTTTGTTGATATATCATTCATAGCCTGATTTATAGTACATTTAGACCAAAAAAACATGACTGTAGACAGCATTTCCTGATTTATGGGATGATAAAAAGACATATCCACAATCCCCCTTGGACAAAGTTCACTGTGTTATGTGTCAACATAATGATTTTTTTTTTAAATCTAGCATCATCCAATGTTGGTATTTATACCCAAACATCATATGCAAATGAGTGCATATTTAATTAGGTAAGGCCTATTTTGCATATATAAACATGAGATCTCAGAAAACTTGCAATATTTTTGTTGTTGTTGTTATGTACATAACAAACTGGGAAAGTTTCATAGTGATATCTATTCAATTATATTTTGCCTATTCACCTGGGGTGTCTCACCTTAAATATCAACTTACGGTAAAATAATATCAATAAATGGTTTGATGTGTTTATGTTTGTGTTCATATTGAGGAGTTAGGTCTGTTCCATGTCATTAATTAATTAATACATCGTTATGTTGAGAATGTGTATGTCCTCTTTCATTCCATCTGAAATCATACAGTCACTACCAAGGATTAGATCTGTCTCCCAGCTGTGGTCTCCCAGTGTTATGTATGCATGTGTCTGTGCATGCATGTGTGTGTGTGCATATGTGTGTGCATATGTGTGTGTACTGTGCATGTGTGTGCGTTTGTGAACGAGATAGGTAATTAGTCTGTTGTCCCTGGGGTTAAACTCAATCGCCGTTGATACTATGTGTGCGTCTGCGTCTGCGTGTGTGTGTGTGTGTGTGTGTGTGCGTGTCTGAGCTTGTGATCGTGTGTGTGCTTCTACACATTGCGTGCATGTTTTGTGTCGCTGACAGATGGTCGAGGGTGCAGTGACAAATTGACTCCGGCTAATTCCTGATCTCCGGTGGTATTGACAAGGGCCACTTCTGCTCTGTCTCCTCTAGTTCTACACTGCAGCCTCTGCTCTGTATCCTCTAGTTCTACTACACTGCCTCCTCTGCTCTGTCTCCTCTAGTTCTACGCTGCCTCCTCTGCTCTGTCTCCTCTAGTTCTATGCTGCATCCTCTGCTCTGTCTCCTCTAGTTCTACACTGCATCCTCTGCTCTGTCTCCTCTAGTTCTACACTGCATCCTCTGCTCTGTTTCCTCTAGTTCTATGCTGCATCCTCTGCTCTGTCTCCTCTAGTTCTACACTGCATCCTCTGCTCTGTCTCCTCTAGTTCTACGCTGCCTCCTCTGCTCTGTCTCCTCTAGTTCTACACTGCATCCTCTGCTCTGTCTCCTCTAGTTCTACGCTACATCCTCTGCTCTGTCTCCTCTAGTTCTATGCTGCATCCTCTGCTCTGTCTCCTCTAGTTCTACATTGCATCCTCTGCTCTGTCTCCTCTAGTTCTACACTGCATCCTCTGCTCTGTCTCCTCTAGTTCTACACTGCATCCTCTGCTCTGTCTCCTCTAGTTCTACACTGCATCCTCTGTTCTGTTGCCTCTAGTTCTATGCTGCATCCTCTGCTCTGTTTCCTCTAGTTCTACACTGCATCCTCTGCTCTGTCTCCTCTAGTTCTACGCTACATCCTCTGCTCTGTCTCCTCTAGTTCTACACTGCATCCTCTGCTCTGTCTCCTCTAGTTCTACGCTACATCCTCTGCTCTGTCTCCTCTAGTTCTACGCTACATCCTCTGCTCTGTCTCCTCTAGTTCTACGCTACATCCTCTGCTCTGTCTCCTCTAGTTCTACGCTGCATCTTCTGCTCTGTCTCCTCTAGTTCTACGCTACATCCTCTGCTCTGTCTCCTCTAGTTCTACGCTGCCTCCTCTGCTCTGTCTCCTCTAGTTCTATGCTGCATCCTCTGCTCTGTCTCCTCTAGTTCTACGCTACATCCTCTGCTCTGTCTCCTCTAGTTCTATGCTGCATCCTCTGCTCTGTCTCCTCTAGTTCTATGCTGCCTCCTCTGCTCTGTCTCCTCTAGTTCTACACTGCATCCTCTGTTCTGTATCCTCTGCTCTGTCTCTTCTAGTTCTACACGGCATCCTCTGCTCTGTATCCTCTGCTCTGTCTCCTCTAGTTCTACGCTACATCCTCTACTCTGTCTCCTCTAGTTCTATGCTGCCTCCTCTGCTCTGTCTCCTCTAGTTCTACGCTGCATCCTCTGCTCTGTCTCCTCTAGTTCTACGCTGCATCCTCTGCTCTGCCTCCTCTGCTCTGCCTCCTCTAGTTCTATGCTGCATCCGCTGCTCTGTCTCCTCTAGTTCTATGCTGCCTCCTCTGCTCTGTCTCCTCTAGTTCTACGCTGCCTCCTCTGCTCTGTCTCCTCTAGTTCTACGCTGCCTCCTCTGCTCTGTCTCCTCTAGTTCTACGCTGCATCCTCTGCTCTGCCTCCTCTGCTCTGCCTCCTCTAGGTCTATGCTGCATCCTCTGCTCTGTTGCCTTTAGTTCTACGTTGCATCAGCCGACTCAATCACTTTACCGGCTAAAAGTAGAGCTAGAATCGAATCACAACGTCAGCCCCGGTTCACTATATGTGACTTACAGTGGGGGGATATTTCTGAATTTCAACTTTGAAACGTCACCATCCTCCAGAAACCTTTGCCCTTACAGAGAAACCATGTGAATAACATGTTTATAAGTTACATCGTTATTATCACATGTGTTTTCCATTGATTTTATATGGGTCATTTTTAGGGGGGTGAATCACCAGAGGCTCCACAACATGATATTATCACAATATTAGAGTCACAATATTGTAATATTGCGATATATTGCACTATTGCGCTATATTGTGATTTATTACCTTTTTTACTGCAAATTATGTCCCAGACGAAAAACGTTGTCAACATCTGCATCTGTTTTATCTAATAAAAATATACATCAAATGAGCTTTCCCCCGGTCGCTCGCGCCCCACCCCCCCTGTCATGCCTCTGTCCCACATTTGAGAACCAGTGGTCTACAGGCTGTGTAAAAAGAACACACCTGATTTAGCAGGGGAGGGAAGGTTGGGTGTGTGCAAGGCCTGCTGGTCTACACTCTTAACAAAAAGGGTGCTAAATAGCACTAAAAGTGGTTATTTGGCTCGTAATCATCTACAGACTGCATCAAAAATGATATAATTTTTTTTAATAAGAAACATTACTGTTCATAAATTCTGTTTATGATTGTTCAATGTCCTCCAGTTAAAGAGGGGGGGGGGGGGACAAACTTAGTTTAGTTAAAAATAAGAATAAAGAGAGAGAGTGAGAGCACAAGTACAGTATGGAGGTATAGATATATATTCATATTTAATTATATGTCAATATTAAATCAATTTGATGCTTTGAAGGCACAACTATTGCATTTCCAATAGATATTAGGTTAGAAAATACCCCATTTTGCAGAAAACAAAGCTTAGCTTTATACATTATACTTATAGCACATACATGAGTCTGGTCTCTTTTGAAAGGTAACATTCTGAAGTTACTAAGTCAATAAAGAAAAATCACTTTGAGTGCTAACTAATGTATTAGAGAAACAGAGGTTTGAAAACACTGAAATAAAATATTTTCTCCTTACTTTTGTGTTGACTTGTCGCCAGATTCCTGTTTTTGGGTTCCAGATGAGAGGTAGGAGCTGGAAAACACAACGGTTCCATAGCCTGAAGTCTTATAGTCAGGGCCGCCTGGGAGAAATGCGAGGCCCTGTGCGAGATTTAAACGCGAGCCCCCCCCCCCCCCCCCCCCCCCCCCTAAAAGGTAAAAAAAATAAATAAATAAAATTCTTCATACAGTCAACATATTCTTAAATAATAGCGCTGCCCGAGGCTGGGCATGATACAGTCAACAAGAGAGAGAGCGAGAGAGAGCTCCCGTTCTACAGTCAATATACAGTGTTATCGCTGCACAGACCCGGCAATGCCCCTGACCCTCCACCAGAGCAAGGCCAGAGAGAGAGAGATAGAGAGAGAGAATGTCTGTTTGTGTGTGTGTGTTAGAGAGAGAGCATGTATATGTGTGTTAGAAAGAGAGAGAAATATATAGAGAGAGAACATGTCATTTTGTGTGTTAGAGAGAGATATAGAGCATGTCTGTGTGTTAGAAAGAGAGAGAGAGAGCATGTGTGTTTGTGTGTTAGAGAGAGAGAGCATGTCGGTGTGTGTGTGTGTTAGAGAGAGAGCATGTATGAGAGAGATAAGCAAAGATGAGCCCCTAAAGGATATTCAACTTTTAATGGAAGAACAAAACAGAAGGAAAAGATAACTTCACAAAGGCAACATGAATATACATAGATCCAAAAGGACAAAGATCAACACTTAAATCCAAAGAGAAGAGGGTCTATACCAGAGAAAACAAAGTAGCAAGGAGCCAATGGCCGACATCAGCTAAATAGGCTAACTGCAAATAGAGTAGCCAGGTACTGACACCAGGCCACACACAGCTTTGGCCAACGCTACCCAAGCCACACAAACGAAGTAACATATGTTTTGCCTGGAAAAATACATCGTTATTAACAAAACATTCGGGAGGGGAAGGAAGGAAGAGTGGGGTAATGTCCAATGGACATCTTACCTGCACCAAGGAACGCAGGGCGAAAGGCCGCAACACAGGTCTCCACGTTGACGAAAGGCCTCTCGCTGGCGGGACAAAAAGAAGCTATGGCCGGAGCCTTGTCATGGTGCAGGCCCGACTACATCTTCTGTCAAAGATGATGTCGTAGTCAGAGTGCCAGGGCCTGCTATTCTCACGGCTAATGTCAATAGTCGTAGCACAAGCTAACAGCTAACTCTAGGCTAACTGATAGCATCAAGCTAACGTTCCCGGCCGAGCGAAAACGAGCAGCTAACGTCGTAGCTAAACAGCTAACTGGCTAACAGTTAGCTCAACCCGGCTATCGCTAACCACTAGCTAACGCAGAAGCAAGCTATGCGGCTACCACTGAAAAACTGTACAACGTGAGAAAAGCAATACAGGCCAACACTTCAGACAGCCGCTGTGTTTTCCTCTTCTCATCCGAAAGAGGGAAGGGAAAAAGAAGGCAATACACGTCCCACTACAGAGTGGTGTTTACCATAGCGGTGCCGGCAACAAGTCCCTCGCGGACTATAGCAGACTTGAGCATGGAGATATTCTCATAATGAAACACCAAGCTCACCTCCCTCGCACCAGGTGCTGACACCAGGCCACACACCGTTAGCTACTACAACAGCTAGCCGGCCCGTTTGGCTCCCGAGAGAGAGAGAGAGATATATCCACGGCGGGAATAGAATAGAGTGCATTAAAAACTCACCAAACGTCCAAGAGGATGGAGACAACCGCGTGGAGTTGACGAAGTTCATCTGCCGAATGACCGTCCTCTTCATCTTGGCATAACAATGCTGCACGCGCTCTCTCTAGGTTAGCTAACGCTAGTTAGCCTTTAGCTAAGCTAGCTACTAGCCGACATCATCATGGCTATCCCGACTGAACCACACGTTAGCACTCAATATTATAACGTAGCTAAAGCTAACTAGCTGTCCCTGCCTTTAGCCGGGATGGCTAGCCTGACTGAACTGTCTAACATGCAACAACTTTCATCTTCAGTCCATCTGCCGAATGACCGTCCTCTTCGTTTTGGCTGACATAACTAAGCATAACCTCCAAAGCTGCACGCGCGAAATAGTCAAACGCAGCTGACGCACGCCGGCATACACATGATGTAACCCCTCCCTTCTTGAAACCAATCTGCAGAGCCCCAGAGCTCCAATAGAGAATAGTGCAGAGCCGCAGAGCCAGGAACATTCTACAAACGTGTCTAATGTGAAATATATAAGCATATAAGCAAAAAATAAAAAATAAAAAAATAATAAAAAAATAAAAAAATAAAAAAAAGTATTTTTATTTTTTTTTGCGAGGCCCCCCTTCCCGCGAGGCCCTGTGCGACACCCCCTGAGGCGGCCCTGCTTATAGTCATACAGTCCAAAGTTTATAAAATCCCACGGAAAATTTCTTTTGTAGAAAGGTTTTTGTAATGTGTGTACCGGTAAAAATACAGCGTGATTTTCCAAAATGGCCGTCCACTTCCAAACATTCTGACGCTTGAGTCGGGACAAAGGTCTTCTTCATCAACCTTCCCAACCTTCCCCCACTCTCATCCGCCCGTCTGGGGTCACGTTTGGAGTGGACGCTCCTTGGCTACAACGGTGATCAATAATTTTTGCCATCAGCGGTGATTGGTCAGTTCAGGACCGTATACAGTCGGATGTGGTCATTTGACGGAGCGGCTGTCAAATGATGCTCGCCGGATATATTGTCTTGTAACTCGAGAACCGAAGCACGCAATTGGTTGAGTGTTGTGGCGATCGAAAGACGGCAAATTCAACTTTCGAACGGTGTATTGGATGATTGGCGAAAAATGCAGCCCGCGCCGACAGATGAGAGCAAAGTGTCGCCACGCGTGCGTATCCCGTTATGTGGTTAATCTAATGTTAATTTGTTAATTTGATTACATCTGTTTAGGGCTGACCCCAATTAGTCGATTAGTCGACTAATCGGTCGAAAGGAGCCGTAGTCGACTGCCAACCTCTTAGTAGAATAAAAATAAAAATAAAAATAAAACAAATTATATATATATATATATATTTTTTATTATAATTTTCTTTATCATTCTTTCCAAAAGAAAAGAGGCCTAGAAGCATGGCTAACGCTAATGGCACGCATACCAGAGGCTAACTGCCTAAGAAAACAGGCACAGAGGCACTGAAAGAGGATTTCATTTACATTTAGTCATTTAGCTGACGCTTTTATCCAAAGCGACTTACAAGTTCTGTACGACAAGCCATCAGGAAGGGCACAACTCTATCAGCTGAGTAACAATGTTCATCAAAGTGTTGAGTGCTACAGTGTAGGTTAGTTTATTAGGACAAGTGCATGACAGTATGGTTAGTTAGGGTTGGGGTTTTTTTTTTTTTTTTTTTTTTTATTCAGATAATGGTTGAAGAAGTGCGTCTTTAGTCGACGGCGAAAGATTGGACGTGTTTCGGCTGTCCTAACTGGGGTGGGTAGTTCATTCCACCATTGTGGGGCAAGGACTGAGAATAGGCGACTTCTCTTTGATGACCCTCCCGGAGCTTGGATAGGAGTAGGTCTGAGGCGGCCAGAAGATGCAGAGCGTAGGGGTCTTGAGGGTGTGTAGTTAGAGACCATTGACCGGAGGTAGGCGGGAGCAGTTCCCTTTGCCGCACGGTATGCTAGGTCGAGGGCCTTGAAGCGGATTCGTGCAGCAATGGGGAGCCAGTGCAGGTCCCTAAGAAGTGGGGTGACATGGGCCGACTTCGGTAGGTTTGAGATCAGGCGGGCCGCTGCGTTCTGAATGAGTTGAAGAGGCTTAGTGGCAGTGGCCGGGAGGCCAGCGAGCAGTGCGTTGCAGTAGTCGAGGCGGGAGATGACTGTTGATTGGACGAGGAGTTGGGTGGCTTCTTTTGTCAGGAAGGGGCGGATCCTTCTGACGTTGCTCAGGAGGAATCGGCAGGTTCTGGTTGTCGCTGCGATGTGAGCAGAGAAGTTCAACTGGTCGTCGAGGACAACACCAAGGTTCTTGGCGGTCGGGGACGCGGTCACAGCTGCATTCTCGACTGTGATGGAAAGGTCGGTCAGGGGGGAGGATTTGGCCGGCAGGTGGAGCAATTCTGTTTTGCTTAGGTTCAGTTTGAGGTGGTTGGTCGTCATCCAGGCGGAGATGTCGGACAGACAGGCCGAGATCCGCTCAGAGACGTGGATATCTGAGGGAGGGAAGGAGAGGAAGAGTTGAGTATCATCGGCATAACAGTGGTAGGAGAAGCCATGAGACGTGATAATGTTACCCAGTGATTTAGTGTAGAGGGAGAAGAGAAGGGGTCCTAAAACCGAGCCCTGGGGGACACCCGTCCGCAGGGGGCGGGTGGCCGACAGGGTCCCTCTCCATGACACTTGGTAGGAGCGGTCATTGAGGTATGATGACAACCATGTCAGCGCAGAGCCAGCCACTCCCATTCCTGCGAGGGCCGCGAGGAGGATCTGGTGGTTGACTGTGTCGAAGGCTGCAGATAGATCTAGGAGAATCAGGACAGAGGAGAGGCCTTTCGCTTTTGCTAAGTGAAGTGCCTCTGTGACCGCAATGAGGGCTGTCTCTGTGGAGTGACCAGTCCTGAAGCCTGACTGATTAGGGTCTAGGAGGTCATTCTGTAAGAGATAAGCAGTAAGTTGGTTGGATACAGCACGTTCAAGTGTTTTAGAAAGGAAGGAGAGAAGAGAGACAGGACGGTAGTTGCCTATGACGGTAGGGTTCAGGGATGGTTTTTTTATGAGGGGCGTGACTCTGGCTTGTTTTAGGGAGGTGGGGACCACCCCCGAGTTGAGTGAGGAGTTGATGGTTGCAGTTAGGAATGGGAGGATGTCTGGTGCTATGGTCTGGAGGAGTGGGGAAGGTAGCCGGTCCAGCTGGCATGTAGTCGGACGGTTCGACGTTACCAGTGTCAGGGTCTCGGCTTCTGTAATGGGAGAGAAAGATGACAGAGTGAAGGATGAGGTTCTCGATTCAGCATTTGGAATGGGTGGGGGTTGGGAGAAGGAGCTGCGGATGTTCTCCACTTTTTCCTCAAAGAAGATCGCAAAGTCTTCGGCAGAGAAAGATGAGGGAGGGGGGGGTGGGGGGGGAGTGAGGAGGGAGGACATGGTAGCATGCAGTTTGCGAAGATTTCACCCATCTAATGAACACACTAGACCAGACAAATATCAAGATGTATCCATCAGTGGACCAATTGCATGCTTTTGCAGAGGACAAGAAGCCTTCAGTCGACTCCTTCAGACATTAAGCACCCCCCACAGCCCAAATGGAATGATAGAAAAAAAAATATATATATATATATATTATACTTTATTTTGTATTTTTAATTTTTTATGGTCGACTAATAGTCGACTAACGGCAAATTTCGTCCAATCATAGTCGACTATCCAAATCCTTAGTCGGGGACAGCCCTACATCTGTTCCCATCTTGTATTGTACAATAATTGTTGCAAAAAATTGTATAAACCACGCCCATTTCCCAATCCGAATACAGATACAGATAATTTTTTTGGTTGAACAGATACAGATACAGTCTGACAGGGGCGGACCTAGCACATTTGGCGCCCTAGGCGAGGTTCACCACTGCCCCCCCCCGAAAATCAAAACATTGCCGCGCTACCAACCGGTTAACCTTTTCCACTGCAACAATACACAGAAGGTTAACCCTTTCACGACCGTCGGTTGTGTGATAGTAAAGGGTTAACCCTCCGTCGTGTGGCAGTGAAAGGGTTAACAGTTATACAGTAAAGTACTGCACCTTTATTTTTTACAAGCAAGAACAAGAGCTAAGAATAAATGTAAAGTGCACACTAAAGAATTAAAACAAATAAACAAATAACACACAATAATAATAATAATAACAATAACAAACAATAAAATAATGTGCAAATTTGCTTTCAAAGAAAATTAAGAAGAAATGTAAAGTGCACTAAAGAATTAAAACAAACAACTTAGCTAACAATCAATAATAATAACAATAACAAACAATAAAATAACGTGCAAATTTGCTTTAAAAGAAAATTATGTATTGTAAAATATGTTACACATATATAATCCAAATATAATATGCTAAATAAACAAACAAATAAATAAAACAAATTCACTTTGTCTAAAGAACTATTTACATTCCACTCCCTATCACACTTCAAGGTTAGCCTGTAGCTCCTACTGGTTTCCATTTACAGTGCAATCCTTCTGGCCTTCACTCTCCAACAGCCTAGGACAACTCTCCACCCACCTCAAACCCCACGTCAAGAGCCTGGGTGTAATCTTTGACCCAGAGCTCAAAATCGACGGCAGGTAAATGCCGTAGTCAAATCATGCTTCTTTCAACTCCGCAACATCAGTAAAATAAAACCAATCCTTTCACCCGTCGACCTGGAAACGGTAGTCAATGCATTCATCACTTCACGCCTTGACTACTGCAATGCCCTCTACACCGGCATCAGTCAGGCAGCCATGTCCCGCCTCAAAATGGTCCAGCACTCTGCAGCTAGGTTCCTTACCGGTACCAGAAAGAGAGAGCACATCACACCAGTCCTAGCCTCCCTACACTGGCTCCCAGTCCCACTTAGAATAGACTTCAAAATCCTCCTCCTCACCTTTAAAGCACTATCGGGTGCAGCACCCCTTTACATCACAGAGCTCATCACCCCCTACGCAGCACCCAGGTCACTAAGATCCTCCAACCAGGCTTGGCTGGTCCCCCCCCCCCCCGCACCAGACTCAAAAAGAGAGGCGATCGCTCCTTCAAGGCCGTGGCCCCCAAGCTATGGAACCAGCTTCCCCTGGAGATCCGATCTGCCCCCTCGCTGGAGACATTTAAGGCCCGTCTAAAAACCCACTTCTATTCCCTGGCCTTCAATAAACCCTGATTCTCCCACACCCTAACTCACACACTCCCATGTAATTTTATCCTGCCCCCTCCCTCTTGTATCTCTTCTTATGCTCCTCTGTCCCCTGTGTGCTACTGTACTTTGTGTTCCCCTATTCGTGTGTTGTCCTACTGTCCTACTCTCTGAATGTACTGTCTTGTCCTGCTGTGCCTTTTTGTATTTTTGTATTTGTGTATTTTATATTAGGACATTGCTTTTAAGCTTTGACTGTACAGCACTTTGGTTGGCTCTTGTGCTTTTAAACGAGCTATTTAAATAAATTACATTACCTTACCTTACCTCGCTGCAAAGTCTCCTGAGCCAGCTCCTTCCCATCCAAATCAGATTGCCCTCCATGGTTTAAGGTGTGTACAAGTGCCTCTGCTTGCTTCATCAGCTCTTGGTGTGGCAGGTCTTGGAAGTTGTACAAAATTGCACACGTGGCACGTTTCTCGTCTTCTTCTTTTCTTCTCTTTTTATACTGGATGGCCGGATGGCTTTTGCCTCTTCATAGTTCTCTAACGTTAGTCTTTCTTTCCTCAACGCTCAATTCTATAAACACTTGACCGATACCCATCAATGCACAGCGCTCTAGCATGCTTTGACTGTGAACACCTAAAGCTGAGGCTCAGACCGATTTTAGATTTAGATTTTTGGCTCATTTTCCCTTATGTTAGAATTTTTTTTAATGTAAAAATAATGGTTGCAGATATAGAGGGGGGCGCCAAAACTGCGCAGAGCAAATTTTCTTTTAGAAATAAAATTATTATAATTTTTATATATATATATAATTTTTTTTGTGCCCCCCTCTGGGTGGCGCCCTAGGCAACCGCCTATATCGCCTGTAGGAAGCTCCGCCCCTCATACAGATAATGACGTCTCTGCACACCCCTAATCTAGACTCTAACTTCTCAGAGCAGGTAGGGAGAGCAAATAGAAGGTCAGCCCTGCCCTCCCGGTGACCTCAGTCAAACAGCCCAATGACTCGGTAGGCTGTTCTGTGACTAAAGCAACCTTTTAAGCCCAGCTGTGTCCAGTGTGCGTGACTCACCTCACTATGTTGCTTTCCTGAGAACATCATTTAATTAAATAAAGGTAAACCTATCTTTACCCTCTCTCTGTTTTTCTCTGTTTCTGTCTCTCTGTTTCTCTGACATGCTCTCTCTGTCTGTCTGTCTGTCTGTCTGTCTGTCTGTCTGTCTGTCTGTCTGTCTGTCTGTCTGTCTGTCTGTCTGTCTGTCTGTCTGTCTGTCTGTCTGTCTGTCTGTCTGTCTGTCTGTCTGTCTGTCTGTCTGTCTGTCTGTCTGTCTGTCTGTCTGTCTGTCTGTCTGTCTGTCTGTCTGTCTCTCTCTCTCTCTCTCTCTCTCTCTCTCTCTCTCTCTCTCTCTCTCTCTCTCTCTCTCTCTCTCTCTCTCTCTCTCTCTCTCTCTCTCTCTCTCTCTCTCTCTCTCTCTCTCTCTCTCTCTCTCTCTCTCTCTCTCTCTCTCTCTCTCTCTCTCTCTCTCTCTCTCTCTCTCTATCCTGCATCTATCTTGCATTAGTACTACAGTGGTAGCCATGGTAGAAGTCCTCTATCTGGCATTAGTACTATAGTGGTAGCCATGGTAGAAGTTCTCCATCCTGCATTTATCCTGCATTAGTACTATAGTGGTAACCATGGTAGAAGTCCTCCATCCTGCATCTATCCTGCATTAGTACTATAGTTGTAGCAATGGTAGAAGTCCTCCATCTTGCATTTATCTAGCATTAGTACTACAGTGGTAGCCATGGTAGAAGTCCTCCATCCTGCATAGAATAATGTATTACTGTAACCTGTGTTTGTAGGAGGTGTTCGACCTGGCCAATTAGAATAATGTACTAACCTGTGTTTGTAGGAGGTGTTCGACCTGGCCAATTAGAATAATGTACTAATCTGTTTGTGTATGCTTGTCTGCAGGTGAAAGATGAACGTAAGGCTCAGGAGGTGTTTGACCTGGCGGACTACGAGCGGTCAGAAGAGCTGAGGAAGGCTAAGAGTCGCAGCAAGAAAAACCACAGCCGTTTCACTCTGCTGCGCTGTCGACAGCCTGGGAACATGGTAAGAGAGAGTGTCTCTGTGTCTGTGTGGGTAACTGTATTTTTGTGTGTTCGTACACACACATCAGAGGCCATAGCTATGTAGGTTAATGATGTTAATTATGTTTTTTTTTTATCCACTTTTTCTCCCATTTTCTATATTTTTCTCCCATCCCAATTTCGTATCATCCAATTCAACCCTCCCCTGTCACCAACGCTGTTTCTTGCCTCCCACAAGCCGGCTGCAATGTGGACTAAGTCATACATAGCACAAGTCCCCTCCGGTACTTGAGGTAACAGCAGTCGCATCTTTTCACCTGCGCAGCTCGATCTCTCAGTGGCGAGGAGTAACGCGTGGGAGGCTCACGCTGCCCCCGACACTTCCTGATTCTACTGCGCAGGCGCACCAACCGACCTGTAGGAGTCGCTGTCCACAACGCCCGATCCCCACCCATCAGTTTCCCACCCCCTAATACGGCCAATGTGTATTAGTACGGACGACCAGCTAAACTGAAAGCAAATGTGGAGCGCTGGGCTCGAACAGGCAAGCCCAGCGTCTCCAGATTTAGTTTTTTTTAGTTTAGTTTAGTTTATTTGACAATTGTTAAAAAATACATTACATGTTACAACAAGTCATGCATCCTAACATTATCAAGGATAGCACAAAAAAGTCACAGACTTATTTCCATTGTGGTCCTTGGTCTCAGCAGCACATGGTATTTTCATGAACATGTATTACACATATTACCATCAGCCTACAGTATATTGCTAAAAATAGAATTAAAAAGTCAAATACAACATTATTAATTATATAAAAATATACAAATACAATATACAAAATTTACAGACACACTAAAACTACACTTCATTAAAAACTAAAACCTTCCTTAGTTACTCTGGGACATTTTCTAGGAGCCATTTCCTAACGTTCACCTTGAAACTATACAGGTTCACGATCTGTTTGGTGGTCAAAGGCAACTCATTCCACTCCTGTGCTCCTTTGTGAGCAAATGAGCACTGCCCCATCTTTGTTCTACACCTTGGAGGATGCAGGTTTGCTATGCTAAATCTCGTTCTGTGGCTGTGTGATTCACTAACACTAGTAAAATAGTTACTAAAATATTTCGGGGCCCTGTTATTTATTATTTTGTGTACCATGTTGAGCCTAAGCTGGGCTACTCTGGCCTCAACTGGTAGCCAGTTGAGCTCCTGAAAATGTCTCCTCCCAACATGATCACGAGGTCCTAGGCCCATCACAACCCTGATCAGCTTATTCTGTGACACCTGTAGTTTCTTCTTTAATGAAGCTGACAGTCCCTCAAACCAGGCTACACTAGTATAATCAAAATGACACTGCACCAGGCTGTTGGCCAGTAGTCTAAGGCTTTCCCTGTCAAGTAGATTGGCCTTTCTAGCCAAAAACCTTGTGCGACCATTTACCGTACCCAGCACCTGTAAGGCCATTCCCTCCCCCCCCAGACTGTCATCCAGCATACAGCCCAGGTACTTCACTGCCGTTCTTGTTGCTATAACCTCAGACCCTAATTCTACCTTGAGTTCAGGAGCCTTTTTTAATCTGGGCTTAGATCCGAACAAAATAGACTCTGTTTTGCCTAAGTGAAGTGAGAGCCTATTGTCAGACAGCCAATTCCTGACCTTAGAGAGTTCCTCTCCTAGCCTTCTTTGGAGTGTACTCAGATCCTTATGGGAGATGAGCAAAGCTGAATCATCTTCAAATAAGAATAAATTACAAGAACATGCTTCTCTCATATCATTTATGTACAATAAAAATAGCAATGGTCCTAAAACACTTCCTTGCGGCACCCCACAAACTATTTGTTTGGCATTCGACAAAAAACCATTGACCTCTACCCTCTGGTCCCTGTCTATCAGATATGAGGCAATCCACTTTACAGCTGTATCATTCAGTCCCAGAGCTTTCAGTTTATTAAGCAGTAGACCATGATTTACTGTGTCGAAGGCTTTCTGGAGATCAAGTAAGACCATTCCACACAGTTTCCCTTCATCTATCTCCTTTCTAATAAAATCAGTCATATAAAGGATGCATGAGTCTGTAGAATATGACTTCCTAAACCCTGATTGAAATTCATATAGAAGATTGTCCTTGCTAACATATTCTGATATCTGCTCGTGCACCACTCTTTCTAAAATCTTGGACGTGACACTCAAAATGGATACTGGCCTGTAATTACCAGGCTCAGAGCTATTCCCTTTTTTATACAAGGGAATAATCTTTGCATGTTTAGTACCACTTGGTACAATGCCTTGCTCCAGGGAGAGGTTAATAAGATGTGCAACACATGGAGCTATTTCCTGTGCCCCATCTCTTAAAAACTTTGCAGAAATGTTGTCCAAGCCAGTGGCTTTTGCTATATTAAGCTCGGCCAACATTTCTGCTACTTTCTCAACTGTTACTTTGGTCAAGGTAAACGAATTGGCCAGTACCCCTCGGCCAGAATAAAACCTCTGAATAAACTCCTCTCCATATACTCCTGTCTTAGGCGGCAATGCATCAACAAGCTTGTTGGCTACTGAGGTAAAGAAGGCATTAAATTCATTGGTCACCTGTGCTTTATCAAATTCTATTTTACCTTTGATATTTAGGCCAATATTGGGCTTGCCACTGCTGGCTTTGCCCCCACAACCCATGTCTTTCAGAGCTTTCCATAGCTTCTTAGGTTCATTTTTGTTTTCCTTTATTAGATTCATGTAGTACTCCTTTTTGGTTACCTTAATCCTTCTTTGTGCTTCATTTCTGCGTTGTTTATATACATCAGCATCTGCTTGCTCATGGGATTTCTTAAATTTCAGCAAGGCCTCCTACCTTTGCTTAATAGCATTTATAATTTCTGGGTTAAGCCATGGGCTTGATCTCTGCTTTAACCTAACTTGCTTATATGGAGCCATAGTATTCACTACCTTAAGGAAACAGTGGTTAAACAAATCCCAGGCACCATCAACACAATCATTTTCCAACACTGCAGTCCATGTTCATAAGCTGCTCCCTAAAGGTCTCAACACAGTAGTTCTTGTAAGATCTGATTTTAATGTTTTTATGGCTAGAACATTTTTCTCTATGAACCTTCCTGGTACAGTATGTGATGAAGTGGTCACTGATACCATAAGCAATCACACCATGTTGTGAGATATTGCATTTGTCTGACACCATGATAAGATCTATTATAGTTTGGGTAGTTTTACTTATTCGGGTGGGTTCATTAATCAGCTGAGTTAAGTCAAACATTTTGCTAAACCTAGTAAAAGCACCATGCGTTGGACAGTCCTTGTTAGATACATCAGTATTAAAATCACCCATCAAAATACATTCGTTTTTCGTCACACCACAGCTAGAAAATACATTCTCTAGATTATCATAAAATGCACTTTGATCAGGTGGTCTATAACATACTCCCAATAGCACTGGTTTTGTTTTTGTCAGGTGAATGTCCAGCAGCACCACTTCAACTTCATCACCCACGTCAGTCCTAACAGTAAAATTAATATCATTTCTCACAAAAGCACAGACCCCCCCTCCATTACGACTGCAATCCTTTCTGGCTACAGAGTAATTGGGTATATCTATTTCTGAATCACTGATACTGGGATCAAGCCAGGTCTCTGTAAAACAAATAACTCCCACCTGTGTTTTATAAGCCAGCAGACGAATCTCATCTATCTTTGGTAGTAAGCTCCTCACATTCAGGTGCATAAAGTGAAGACCTTTCGGTCTGAAGACTTCTTCTAAGACTTCATCATGTAGCATTGGGTTGTTAGTTACAGGGGAGGGAGGGTGTTGGTCCAGCTGAGCATCCAACACAGAGAAGGTGGTATGTCAGGCCTCGACGCTGGAGATGTGACGTGCAAAGTTTATGGCCAGAGCTGCAATCCCATTGTGATTGGGGTGGAGATTGTCATGTTTGTAAAGATTAGACTCAGTCCAGAATGAGTCGAAGTGGCTGATAAAGCCGTGTCCACAAGCTGAGCTGAAATGACGCAGCCACTGATCGGCACTGTATAGCCGACTAAAATGTTCTGAGCTCCGTCTGAGGGTGGGGATTAGACCGGAGAATGTACAGGTTTTCCCAAGGCTCTCTATCAGTACTGCCAGTGTTTAGTAATCTTTGGTGAGTTTGATGTGCCCGTATGTCTCGCGATGTTCTGCTGATTGTCTACACCTGAGGCTGACGTCATTCACTCCCACATGCACGATGACTGTATGAGCAGATGGGTAGCGCTCCACAATTGATGGGATATGTTGGATTAGATCAAGAATTTTTGCACCAGAAAACGAGTACGAGATGCCCTTGGGAATCGGGACGTTTCTCACTATGGAATCCCCCACAAGGATGTATTCCGGAGGGGAAAACAAAGAGGGCTTGCCAATATTTGCGGTATCCTGCGGAGGTAAATGGCTAGCATCAGCTATGCTAGCTGTAGCAGCGTTATCCGCATGCGAGGAATCAAGGGAGGCTGTGGGGGCCAGCGGGGAGCATTTGCGTGTACGCTTACCGGAGGGAGAGAGAGACGTAGACCGTGACCTGGAAACGTTGCTGCCGGCAGAGGTGCGTTTCCTACGTGAGGTAGCCCCGTCTCCCTTCACCGTCTTGGACCAGGCAGCTAGTCCAGCGGCGCTATGTGGCCGAATTGGAGATATCTCGGGGCAGTGAGACGGTGGCGTTTCATCGTGGAGTTGAAGATGTTCCTCATCACTTCGCAGGGGATCAGGAAACTGCGGGGTCAGCTTTCTTTTCTTTGTCTGCAATCCCTTTGTCTCCGCCGAGGCCCAGGAGGATGCGGTGTGAGGCTTGCTATTTGCGGCTAGCGTTAGCCCAGGGTAGGCAGCCAGCGAAGCGGCGCCGCCACGCCGGAGGGTCCGATCTGGGGAAGCTGCTCCTTGGTTAACACCATGCTTGTCAGAAGAAGGTGATCCCGAGGCGTCTAAGTGTTCTGACAATGGAGCATAACGATTTGAGAGCATCGGGGAGTCCATGGGGTCGAAGAGAGGAAGGGATACTATTCTTTTCCTCCTCACAACTGTTGCCCAGGAGGGGCGAGCAGGCGAGGGGACAGCGGCCGATGGCTCCATACTATCCAGTCGGGACAGGAGCTCAGTTTGGCGACTAAGAAGTTCCACAATGAGGTGTTCTATGGATTTAATTTCGGCCCGCACTTCTATGATGTCCGAAGTCGCGGCCATACTTCCGCGTCGGCGTCGCCAAGCCAACAAGCCAGGTATGTAAACAACCTCCGAAATGTCTGGATGTTGCTTGTGTGTGGTCAAGTTTTGCAGAGAGTGGTAAAAACAGGATAAAACAGGGTACAATCGGATAAAACACTTGATAAAAACAGGTTAAAAGCACTTAAAAACGTGAGTATCAAACGTGCCCTCAGCTCAATGCAGTAAACATTTCCCGGGAGCTCTTTGAAATGCGACTTGCCCACTACACCACGTAGCCGCCCCTATGATGTTAATTATGTTAATGATGTTGACGATGTTCATATTTGCAGCCTCAGACATGTTCTGTTATCTGTGTTTCATTACACGTATGTGTGCATGCTTACCAACTGTTTCGCCTGTTTTATTGCAACACTACTATCACTGACATCTAAGAAGGGAGATCCCCCCTTGAACGTGTCATGGTTTTTGCCTTATTTCACCTTTCTGTGAGGGACAGCTGTCTATTTTTGCTTTATTTCACCTCTCTGTGTGAGGGATAGCTGTCAATCCCTGTTCCCTGTGGTTAATTGCCTCATGGGTCGGCAGGTGTGTGGGCTTGATTGCACCTGATGCAGTGCAGCTGTGCCTATGGCCATGTGGAGTCTATTTAAGTTTGGAGATCGCAGTGTCAACTGCTTTTTCATTTCCTAGTGTTGGCTGTCCTTTTGGTCACGCTCATTATATTGAAGTGTAGTCTGATCTCTGATTCAGAATTGAGCTTTATGGTAGTCATTCTTATTTTAGGCTACTCACGTGATTCTACACATACACTCCCTTAGTGGAGGTTTATTGTTTAACTTTTTCCAATATAAACTCCTTTATTAGGAGGTGTCCTTGTGGCTTATTTACTTTTATACTATACCTCTTTTTGAGAGTAGTCCTGTTTTTTGGGACTTGATTCATTTTCTTAATTACTCACAGATTTCCACCTGTAAAGGTTTTTTTCTGTTGTTTAATTTTTCCGCTCTCCTAAAATATCTGCATAAGCAGTCTAGTGGTTGTCCGTTTCACGGATAACTTTAAGAGTCCCTGTTATCTGCTCATGACCCACACACACACACACAGCCCTCACAGAACGGCCCTTCTAAGGTTTCTCTGCTCCACATTGCCTGTGGTGCATTTTTTCCTATTGCTAGGTTTTAGTGAGTTGTTCCTTAACTTCGCGTGGGGTATGTCTGGGAGTGTTGCATTAATTTATTCATACAATTTTTTTTGGACTTCATGGTGTTTTGTTCTTGATTTATTGTGATGTTTCTTCTTGACTTGTTTAAAGAAGACATGTCCACAGGGTTCGAGTTATCACCTGAGAGCTATGGGGCCCCCCCCCCCTTTTATTTATTTTTTTATTCTTTTTTTCCCCTGAAATTGTGGCCGTTTTCGAAGTCATATTTAGAGGAATATCTCATTAGGATTAGAGTCTAATACTAATTAAACTGGCCCCCGTAAATGTCTAAAGCCCCCCTCCCACCCACCCACCCCCTCCTAATGTACAGTTTCCTCCCCATCGTATGTATATATTTTCTGTTAGGATCTCTGTTTAACAGTACTGTATATTTGTATATATTGTATGTCATAAATGTAACAGTACTGTATATCTGTATGTCATGTATGTCATTAATGTCATGATATATATATATCTGTATATCTGTATGTTGTGTATGTCATTATGAATTGAAAATGGGGGACCCTGATGTAAACAAGACGAAAGTCTTTCTCTGGTCTGCATCCCCGTACTGTATTGTGCCATTCTGCAATCTGTTACAGTTTTCAATCAATCAATCAATCAATCAATCAATCAATCAATCAATCAATCAATCAATCACATCACACAACAGTCTAATCATTAGACTATTGTGTGATTTCATTATTCAGTCTCATTCTTAACCATCAATATTTTTTCATTTTCTTACTCACCTCTGATATATAATGCCATATTTACTTATTTGCATGTTGCATCTGATCAAATACAACAATTTAATTCGAAAAACTTGACCAAATTTATGAACTTGAATGAACATTTATTTGTCTCTGCACTTATAAATAAAAAACGAACACATTTTTTTATGGAAAATAAATAGTTGTATGGCACTTAACAGCAGCATAAACCTCCTTTTACCTCTGTGTTAATTTCAGTAGCGCTGCTAGCTGCTGCGCTAACAGCATTAGTCAAAGTCTTTGACTAGTCTTTGGCCTTTTTATAAAGACGAAGCTGTCCAGCCTTGTGGCGGGTTAAGCCTTTTTTTCGGCGGCATGTCGTGTACTGTTTACTTTTTACTTGAGTCGCAGTTGCAGGACATGAGGACCATGGGCACTGGGCAGCCTCCTGTTTACATCACAACATCACGTTAACACATTCTCTGCCACGCTTATATCCATCGCTGTTTGATCTCTGCCAGCACTGTAAGTCTATGGAGATGTTCACCTTCTTTGCAGGGCTATAACTTTTTAAATTGTATTGCTAAATTGACATTACTATGGCCCATTCAACATCGATTATCTATCGTTCAGGATGTAGGAACGTTTTACTTTTTCATTCACACATTCATACGAAAATACCGAGTATAAATATGTTTTATCGTTTTCTGCAGTATTTCCCAGAACGTGAGATATAGGCACAAATGCATATATTAGATCATCAAATGCAGTTTGATACCGATCGATGCTATATAAAAGATTTCAACTGTACATGGTCCTAAACGTTATGACTGATCATGCGCGGGTGAACGGAGGGGGGGGGGGTCGTTTATAATTCCGTGATAGTCGTTAGATGCTTCATGTAGTATGGGTGATATATTGATTAGAGCAGTTTGTATCGATAATGATAAACACTCACGCTGAAACTCACGGCATCCTCCTCTTAGCGTTGGGCGATGATACTGGAGCAAACCGATCCCAGTTATGTGATGGGAATCGAGGCGATCTATTTCCGGTTTGTATAATACGAATACACGCCCAAATCATGTTGTTTATTGAGTTATGGCAACGAGCCATATCCACGGTGTGTGTATTGAGTCCCGCAACGATATACGAGTGGCCGGACGGAGTAGGGAGACGCACCGGGATCACAAGAGATCCACTTCCGGTTGCAACTCGCCGATCAGCCACCAGGTGCCAGTATTGAAGCGTTGCAGAGTTGTGCTGGCTCAGACAGCATCAGACCAGCCTCCGTGATGGAAATATGAATACCATGCAGGCCATGTGAGCGGATCGGAGCGTGAGCGGCGCGGGGAGCGGAGCGGGCGGTTTTGACGTGAGCGAGGAGTGGGTTTTAAAATGGGTCGGCGCGACGTCCGGAGCGAGAGTTCTCCTCCGCTCCAATCCACTCCGGGCCGCTCACACAGTGGTTTAACACTGATGTAATAATATACATGTAGTACAATGCCAAAGCAACAGATGGCGATGTACAAACATGAAAGCCATTTTCAACCAATGAGAATTGAGAAGGGTGAACCTGTGATATCCTGTTCAGGCTTTGTCACTCACAGGATGTTAGAAAAGTATCGACGCCATTGTTCTTGTCGTTAGCTTACATGCTAACGTTAATGGCAGCGACCATAGCATTGTGGCTCGGCTAACTATCATCGCTTAATAGAGCTAGTGAATGGATAAACAACGTTATTTAACATTGCAGAATGGGTACAATTACAATGCGGCTCAATACAAACAATTGTTAAGGGGCCCAGGGGGTGTAGACTGTTGTAGTTTGAGCTAATTTACACCATGCTCAAAAAAAAAAAAAAAAAAAAAGCCGAGCGATCTGGCGCGGGGAGCGGGGAGCGCTCGATTCAAGGTGAGCGACTTGGGGGCGGGGTCAACATGAGCGATTAGCGGAGCGGACCAAGCTTTAAAGAGCGAAGAGCGGATTTCTCGGCCGCACCGATCCGCTCACGTGGCCTGATACCATGGCGAAAATATGAAATATGATCAGAATAACGTTGTACGCCGTGATCTGCCAGAATTCGCATGAACTTGAAACACGTCGTAAGCCGTTTCCGGCGGAGAAAGGGTTAAGCTTGCTGCTTCTTCTTCACCAAATGGGTTGGAGTAGCGTTAGACACGCTCATGGGCGACGCATAGCGGCTTGGAGGTGAAACGCAGCCTATTCCACAACATTAATTACATTAGTTATTTTAAAAACTGAAAAGAAAAATATTATCTATTAACAATTTATGGTAGGTAACATAAATAATACTAATTCGTACATTGAAAAAAAATATATATACAAAAAAAATTTAATATTACTGCTGCTGGTGCTGTTGACTATGGGGGCTCAGACTCTATCTATGGGGGCTGAGCCCCCATTGGCCCCCACATAATTCGAACACTGCGTGTCCGGCCCATGGGGACATTAACGTGTGTTGTCGGGCCTTACAAATAAATTTGATTTGATTTGATTCATACACACTGTTAGTGGCGTGAAAACTGCAGGCCTTATTAAAGAAATGGGCCAAATAACTGGCAAGAGTCTGTTGGGTTCCTGCTGTGACAGGTGCTGTGGGACAGAGACGGTACTGTATGTAAGTTGGAACATGCCAACTTTTGGGGAAATTTGCTTATTTGCCATCTACCCCGAAGTTAGACAAGCAGATACATACCGTTTTCTTCACTGTGCATGCAGTAGGAGTAGGAAGACCCACACCGTTAGCCTAGCTTAGCGTCATTCACTGGAAGTAGGTTAGTCCAGCTAGCCTAGTTCCCAACAGTCACAAAATACACTCCAAAACGTTCCTGTAAATATGTTGTGACCTGTGTATTTACCACGTGGTGAAATACAAATTTTAAATTAGATTACATTTTTGTTTTCTAAGCAGATACATACTCAGATTTCTTTTGCCGAACCACCTGGGTGCAGTGATTTCACGCATCACCTGAAAAGCTCTGTTTACCAGGAAACGCGCTTTCATTGAGTGAAGTGGATAGTTAGCACATAGTTTACAAACAGATGCTAACCGTACAATATAGACTAGCTCAGGGGTGGCCAACCAGTCAGAGACTAAGAGCCACAAAAATTACTGTGGTACCACAAAGAGCCACACCATATACCAGCATTTCTCAACCTTTTTTTTCAGTCACGGCACCCTTCATGTGTTTATAGGTCTCACCCTCTGGCCTCTGAAGTTGCTAATGTCTTTTTTATTTGGGCCTCACAGGGTTAAAAGTACCCTGTGAGACCCACGGTTGCAAAATTACAAAATCACTTTTAGCCATTTAAAAAAAGAATGTATAGTCAATTGGTCCTGTTGTTCAGCCTCACAATGCTATTTGATAGTAAATGTGTTTATATGTCCCACCCTCTGGCCTCTGAAGTTGCTAATGTCTTTTTAATTTGGGCCTCACAGGGTTAACCTCTTAAGCCCGAGATATACAGTAAAAGTGTATATTTTCAGCATTACGTTTGTTTACCAATTATTTGAACTGTTATTAGTGAAATATAAGATTATAGAAATCTCAGGGCATTGAGTCGGAAACCGGCGCATATTGACAGGAGGAAGTGGCACATCCAAAAGTGAGTGTAGTCTTTTGAAGGAAGAGACTCAGGGCTTTCAAATTTCGAAAAACGACCCTACCCAGCCCCTGTCAATCATCTGACTTCTGGATTTACTTTTTTATTTCTCTTATTTTTTGGAATTATCTCCCACAAACCTGAACGTTATTGCCATAAAACAGAACGCAGTTAGTTTCTCTACCTTTCTGTGAACGTCTTGCAAAAAACGGTGTTGCAATATGATGAAAAATGGTGGAGAAATTTACATTATAAAAAAGATGGCAGAATTCAGTACTGTATCTACAAAACCTTCCGTTTAATCATCTTCCCTTTATTCATTTGCTTAGATTTTTCAGGTCTGGTTAATTTTAGCATGGTGTTATTCACAATCAAAGATACATTTTTTTTTTTAAATAGAATTTATATTCTCCTTTGGTTCATTACAATTTACTCAAGCCTAGTAACAGACACACTATTTCTGACACTGATCCATATATGTCCCTAGATTCAGATACCAAGAACATGCAAATGGACCATTTAATTTTTTTTAAATGTTTATTCTACGTCCTTATGGAATGAGTGACATAAAAAAATAAAGTAAAAAAAATAAAAAATAAAATAAGATTTATTTTTTTATTTTTTAATGGATGGAAGAGCCGCACATTGACGGGCAAAGAGCCGCATGCGGCTCGCGAGCCGCGGGTTGGCCACCCCTGGACTAGCTAATAGTATCTAGATAAATCATAACTTTTCCTGCGTTTCCTAGAGCTTCAGGTCAGGGCAGCAGTGGTTTGGCAAAAATAAATTCTGAGTATGTATCTGCTTAGGAAATGAAAATGTCTCATTTAAAATGTGTATTTCTCCATGTGGTAAATACATTATAATATTAGCAAATAAGCTAATTTTCCAAAAAGTTGGCGTGTTCCATCTTCAACCTCGGTATTTATTCAATGAGCGCCAACCCGATTACCATTTCTTGGGCTTTGAAGCTTCAGTGGTAATCATCAGTGAAAAATCTAAGCTTAATTTCAATACGAAGAGGTTTTATGAAAGTTCTCATGAATAAAATGTTCTTTTGCAAATTTTCAATAAGGAATGTTATTTTTGTAAGCTGTTTCTCATGTTGATGTAGGCACATTTTTAGAGTGGTAAGAAAAGATTCAAACAAATAAAACAAAGCAGTTTAATATAATTGATTACAATAATAATCATAATCACAACCATAATAATAATAATAATAATAGTAATAATAATAATGATAATAATAATAATAATAATAATAATAATAATAATAATAATAATAATAATAATAATAATAATAATAATAAAGAAAAGTGCTTCACATCAGTAAAATAGACATACAATTATCATAAAATAGACAATAAAAGCAATGCAGAGAATAAGAAAAAGGGTAAAGGTAGGGATGCTCGATATTGGCTTTTTTACCGATACCGATATACCGATATTGTCCAACTCTTAATTTCCGATACCGATATCAACCGATATCACATTTTAATGGCGATATCGGCCGATAATATCGGTAGGCCGATAATATCGGACATCATTTCTATAGAAATGTAAAAAAAAATAAAAATAAAAAATTGAAAACCGATACCGATATTTTCCGATATCACATTTTAATGCCGATATCGGCCGATAATATCGGTAGGCCGATAATATCGGACATCCCTAGGTAAAAGCAATGCAGGTAATAACAATACAAATATTGACTGACAGTTTAAAACCTGAGTCTTCCCCATTAGATGGTCATAAGTCACTTTAGTTTGAAGTTACTTGATTTGTTTAGTTTGATTTGATTGATTATCCTCTCATTAATATTGTTTTTCGTTGTTGTTTGTTTTGTATTTCTTGTATATTGTTAATCCTGGTTTACAGTCATCCACAATATTTTGCGCTGTGCTTGTGTCGTCATCAGTCTTTGTGTTCATCAACATGTAATAAACCGAAGGTTATCCTATAACCCTAGTTATATGAATACTGGCTGAGCGTCTCGCTCCAGCCTTATTGAGATATATCATCTTTCGTGCACATATTGTGCGCGTGTTGAAAACGTTCACATGCACCCGCATCTGCCCGTGGCCACGCCTGCTCCCATGTTTCCATAAAACACAGGGTGTGGTCACACTCATACCCTTCCAAGTCTCAATTTCACGCGTGAAAAACATCCAAGGGTCCTCAGGGCGTGAAGAGCGAGAAGCTCAGCCAGTATTCATATAACTAGGGTTATAGGATAACCTTCGTTATATATCATCCTGGCTTTCGCGTCTCGCTCCAGCCTTATTGAGATCAAAAGGGTAGAGCGGACGCGCATCCACGTCAAATGCACCCCCTGAGGGCCCATATGCCCACCAACAGGGAGGAGGGGAGTCCCGTCCACCCGCCCCATCCTAACGAGGGGGGGGGGGGCAGTCAACTCACTGGACCAGCCTCCCTAGGACGCACAACGTGAGTGGGACCACGTGTGCGGTCCATACCCACACACTCCTGCCAGCCCACCCGATGGCGGGTGCAGGAGAAACAAAGTGCAGCAGGGGCAATGCCCGCGAGTGGAGTGTGCCCCGACACCTGCCGGGGAACCCGTCCAGCCAAAGTGTAGCAGAGGGCAATGCTTAGACAGCGCCTTACCTGCGTGGGAGCCACCGTAACAGACAAGCAGTCGACCGGTAGCCCGAGGTCCTGCGTGCACCTAAGGCACACCGTCAGCGCACGGACAGGACACAACAGGTGAAGTCTTGCCTCCAACTCACCTGCGTGAGGGGGAGGGTGAAACGCCTGTAGCACAATATCCCTGGAGCAATAAGAGCTCCGGATATCCCTCGGCACAAAGGCCGGAGTAGGCCTCAGAGTCGCGCTGCTAACCAGTTGTCATAGCAGCGGGGCGCAGAGGAGGTCCCAGCCCCAGGCCACACAAGGCGGATTTAGCGCTGAGTCCGGGGGCCAGGACCCCCAGAAAAGGGGCCTGGCGAGGTCAACGAGGCCACGGCATCGAGACCTCTCCAGGTATTCACTGGTGACACCACCCTCTACACCGCCAGCGTATCGGACAGGGCCTACACCCTACAGTTTCAAGTTCAAGTTTCTTTATTATTTGTCATACAGAAATACAGAATACTTTGCATGAAATGTTTCTTTCTGTTTTGCTCCTGAGAGTGTGCTAGATAATAATAAGATAGTATAAATAAGTATAATAAGTAAAAAATAGAAAGTCAAGAAGTCAAGTAAACACAAGTGTAAACAACAATTGTTCAGTATACCTCTATATACAGTATGTACATCTGGTACAAAAATGGTGAGGTATAGCTTAGCTTGTGGTGCCACCGTTGTGGTGGTGAGGTGCAATAAGGAATAAGGAATGAGAGATGTACAATTCCCTTACCAATAATATAAATATAAAGTGTAAAAGTGTAAAGTGTGATAAAGTGGGTGCTACAGTGTGTTGTTTATTTAAAGTGAGTGTGTGTGTGCTGTGGGTGTGTTGCTGGCCTGTTATTGTTCATCTGTCTCTCTGTGCTTGCCATGAGACTCCGGTATCGCTTGCCTGACTGCAGCAGTTCAAAGAGGCAGTTGTTTGGGTGGCTGGAGTCTTTGATTATTCTCTTAGCCTTGCCCATGCACCGCTTGTTGTAAATGCCCTGGAGAGTGGGAAGCCCCCCTCCAATTGTGCGTTCGGCTGAACGGGCCACTCTCTGTAGTCTGCTGCGGTCTTGTGCAGTGCTATTCCCAAACCAGGAGGTGATATTGCCAGTCAGGATGCTCTCTATTGTGCATGAGTAGAAGTTCTACTATGTTGAGAGTGATGGATGAGGTGAAGGCCCTTCTCCGCCTGGCATGCCGCAAAGACCCCCTGAGGAAGAGGCTCTGAAACTCCCGGAGGAGGAGGCTCTGTAAGGAGGTCCCCTCCTGAAAAACCCCCAGAGGAGGCTCTGAAACTCCCTGAGGAGGAGGCTTCCCCCCCACAACCCTGTGGGGTCAGCCGACGCACTGGGGAGACAACACTCCAAGGAGGTTTATCCCTTAATCCAAGCTGACAGGTAACAAGAGCAGAACTCGACCTGCGCCCGGAGGACTGCGAACTACACAGGCACGCCTAAAGGGGCTGACTGCAAGAACAGTATCCCGGCGGGAAGGGTATTCGGTATGCCGTGCACAATGTCACAATCTTGTGGGGCCATGAACCTCGCATAGTCGGGGTCCACCAACTCCGCCAGTGAACTGACTCCGCCACGAACCCTGACCCTGCCAATTTATTAATCTTGCGGGGGGCCGGGTTTCAGAGCGAGTTTGACACAATTGGCAGACATCATAAACATGCGGGGGCATACTCTCGGGGAGCCGGGGTCAAACCCGGGCTCTACCAGAGTGTTGACTCCGCTATCGGCACACCGGGGACACAACCATCCCAACAGAAAAGGGTTGCTCCCTTAACCCATTAAAGAACCTTAAAACACAACTGCGCGTATACACAGGCTATACAATGCAGTTCAAGGTGTTTCAGGCTCAAAAAAGGGTTAACCCAGGCCAACAGGTAACGAGGGCAAGGCCCGACCTGGGCCTGGAGGACCGAGAACTACACAGGGATGCATAGAGGAGCTGACTGATAATAAGCAGCCCCTCGACAGCCCCCTCCCATCCCCCGGTCAAGCAGGGAGGGAGGGGTGAAAAGAATGGCGTTTACAACTCGTAGTGGCATTTATATGACACACAACATTCATGACATCAACCCCTGTGACGTTCGGCCCGCCCTGGCATTTTCCCCCCGGAAAAGCTCAGGACCCTTCGGGGCAATCAGAACGTATATGCGACCCGGCGGGCAACCGGTTAAACTGATCCGGTCCGGCGCGACCAGGACGAGTCCCACGCCCTGTCACGTCGCCGCCCCTCTCCAGAGCATGTGGCGAGGGAGCCTCTCTACCTTTCCTGACAGTACAACATTATTGTAACTGAGGGGTACAATTCCCTGACTGTATTAATCAAGTACTGATATCATTAATCACTACCGTCTATGTACTCCTGGCCAATACTGTACATAAGTATTATTAGATTGGAACACTCCCACAATAACACGGTTTTCCACACGAAATACTCGGTTAGAATATTTATTACATAAAAGGGAATATTGTTACATAATATACTTTGCTTAGATTGCGCTTATAAGGCAAATAGAATGTGCAGGCAAATCAATAGTAAATATTAAGTAATTAGATCTAGGTACCCTGGGATAGGGTGTACTACCGGTTGTAAGCCAGCAGAGGGAGGCAAAGCTCTAGGCAAGTCAATGGTTCAAGGGGGCGATATCACCCCTGGAGCAGCGGGGAAAGGCAGCCTGATCCCAGGGTGCGCGCCTTGCAGGTGCAGGTAGAAGCCGTGGAGCCTCTGGTTCGACAGAGACTGGCTTGAGTGTTGTCCCCACGGGCACGTGGATCTCACAGCAGTGGGTGTAGTCGGTTCTCTGCTTCCAGCAGCGTGGTGAAGAATGAAGAATAATAATCCTTGCCCGGAGAGTGGCACTGCGGGCGGGGTGTAAATCCCCTGTGGTGCTGCTGCTCCGGTGCAAATCCTCCGGTGCGGTAATGCACGGTTAAACTTGACGTTACTATACTATTAGCACGGGCAATAAGTGCTCTATGTCGACGCACAATTACTCACTCCACGTGGTCTTTGACTCGTAATGAAGGTTTACTAATGAATAGAGAACGATACGACAAACAGACGTATTAGGATAACACGAGACTATATTGGGGCAATGCGAGCCCTGCTGTACCGCACGTTGCGTAGTGGGTAAGGCTTTACTTGGTAACTGAACCAGACTGAACTGAAGGCGAACTGAAGAGGGAACTGCAAGGGGGGTTCTGTATTCGCCGCGCTATATTTATATGTGCGGGGGACAAATAGTGCCTATCTCATTTCTGTCGCCTCTCGGTCTCGTAGCCGTGGGCGAAAGCGGGCATGTTTGGGCAAGTCCTGGCGGTAGCTTTTAAGTCAGCTCGAGGGGGTAAGGCTTTACTCGGTACCTGGCGCCAGGGGATCGCTTCCAATAGGGGAACGAATATTATGGTCTGTCCTGCTAGACTAAAGGGATATTCCATGCATATTGTACAAAGAATATACAACCTACACTGTAACACGCAACACTTGATGAACATTGTTACTCAGCTGATAGAGTTGTACCCTTCTTGCTGTCTTGTCGTACAGAACTTGTAAGTCGCTTTGGATAAAAGCGTCAGCTAAATGACTAAATGTAAAATGTAAATGTAAATACAAGGGATATCAAACGATATACAAATATTATACATGGGATCTCAGGCAATAAATATATATATTCGGTTTAATCTGACCCTTTGTAATCAGCAGGGGCAGATTAACCGCACTGTCCACTACTCAATGTCTGTGAGGGGTCGGGCAGTTCACAAAGTCAGGGGTCATGGTCGTCATTAGGCGAGTCGGGGAGCCTTGGCGACTTTATCAGCCTCGCCACGGGTCGGTTGTAGATCCGCCCTTGGCAGAGCACTTCTGCCACTCTGACCTTTCCGTCGGTACCAGTGGTCACTTTGCTTACGCGGCCGGCCGGCCACGCAGCTCGGGGTAGTGACTGGTCTATGGTCATGACGACTGGACGGGATGAAGGGGGGCTTAGGAGGAAGCGGGCCTGAGACTGCTTTGATCTGGGCTTGGCTGTGCTTTCTCCTCCTCCGTCTGTTTCTCTTGTTCGCTCTGTACCCCGTGTGAGGAGGGGCCGGTCCCGGCCGCCCCGTCAAGGAGTCGCTTGGGGTGCTGGGTTCGAGGTCAGCTACGTCTGAAGCGCAGCTGAGGGGGGTGGAGTTCCGAACTCCCTCTGGTACCCACGGTTCTCTCACGGGCCTCTCGCTTAATGTCAATAGCCTCTGCTGTACGGGGGAGAGGCCGGTGTCTTCTTCTGTCGCTCTGGAGTGGAGGCAGCTAGTGGCTGCTGTTCGGTTGAGAGATTTAGCGAGGGGGCCTTGCAATGTCCATCCTAGGCGGGTCTCGACTGCTGCAGGACAGCCTCGGGTTCCGGTATGGACCCGGTCTATCGGGACGATGAGGTCTGCATGGTCGGAGCCTATCAGCAGGGTCGGGGTGGCGCCGTCTATGAGCGGGATAGGTAGTTGACGCAGGTGCGCACACTTATCCATCAGCTGTGGGATGGGGTAGGTGTACTGTGATAGTCCTATTTCTTGGCTGGTGAAAGCATTTGTGATCTTGTACCGTCGCTCTGGCTGCCCGCTTGCTGCGATAGTGAAGGAGACATTCTCGCCCTTTATCGTCTTTAAATCTCTTCTTATTGTCCGAATCGTCATTTGGTTCTCGCTCCCCCGCAGTCCCAGCTGGGCCGCAGCGGACGCGAGCAGAAGGGTCTTCTCTGACCCGTCATCAAGGACGGCGTAAGTGTCCATGACTTTGTCCCCGTGGCTCAGGAGCACTCTGACCACTTTGAGGAGCACTCGGGGGGTCTCGCTGTGCTGGTCAATGAGGAGCACTCCTGTCTCGGGTGGTGACGTAGACTCTATATGGTACGAGTCGCACCTTGTCCGCCAGTGTCTGCCGTGGCAGTCGGGACAGTAGGGAGCGGTCTGGTGGAACTTTGGTTCTGGTGCCACCGCCTCGGCGTGGTACATTACCGCGACGGGCCCACTCTGTTGTCCTGGGTGACGCTTGTTGATGTCGTGCAGGACCTCCAGGTGGGTGCCACCGCACCTGCTGCACTTTTTCTTCAGGTGGCACTCAGCTGCTAGGTGGCTGCGCGCGCAGCGGAAGCAGCGGCGGTGGTCCTTGACCCACTGGCTCACATCCTCCGTGGTCAGCTTCTTGAAGTCCTCGCACTGATGGAGCCGATGTTCTCCCTCACAGTACTGGCACTCAATCTTCCACTGGTCCTCTTTCGTCGAGGGGGTGTTGTGGTTGGAGTGCTGCGGTACTGACTCTGATTGGTGCATGACAGTCACCGATCTTCTTCCATCATTTATTCTCCTGGGTCCCTCTCTGGAGCTTGGCGTGCTCCGCCCGAAAGTGTCCAGTCGTAAGCTGCTGACCTCTCTCGCCAGGAAGTCGGCCAGATCAAGGAGGGATGGCTCGGGGCCGTCGGGGTCGCGGTAGTCCCTCTGCCGCCGAAAGCGCTCCTGTCTTGCGGGTGGCAGCTTCTCCAAAATCCTCTCAACGTTAGAGTTGGCGTATAGCTCATGCCTGCCCTTCTCCCGTTGCGCTCCCAGCATCCCCACCAGGGACTGCACTTTGATTGACAGGTCGTCTAGTGAGCGATTGTCTGTAGCTGGGGGTAGGCGGTCAATATGCCTTATCTCTTCTATTACG
This sequence comes from Notolepis coatsorum, assembly GCF_963971535.1. Lineage (NCBI taxonomy): Eukaryota > Metazoa > Chordata > Actinopteri > Aulopiformes > Paralepididae > Notolepis > Notolepis coatsorum. The sequence goes on from NC_140168.1 coordinate 77,530,100, forward strand.
TAATCCCATATACGTCCATATCTCTGGTCCAGCGCCGCTAGAGCCGCTGTGTATGGTGTCGAAGAGGAGGCGTAGGCCAGCGCTATATTGTGCGCTCGCGGTACTTTCAGGTGCTTCAGTAATATTGCATACTTGTGGCGTTCATCAGCGACATCCACCATCATTGTCTCTAGGCACATCCGGAGCTCCGTGTACTGTGCTCGGGTCTCATAGGCGAAGTCTGGAAATGACGGCGTGGCGATGTATGACGCTGTGGGTGACTGATACATCGGTGAGCGTTGGGGGAGAGGCCTCCTAGGCGAGTCTCCTCTTGCGTGTCGTCTTGGGCTGGTACTTGGTGGGTACCGAAGGTCGGGTACCCAGGTGCTGTTCCTCGGGGCTGGCGGTGCGTCAAACTCACCCGTGAGTTGAGTCGGGGGTTTGTAGCGCAGGGCCTCGGGGCTGACTTCTGGGCTGTACTGGACCTCCTGGTCCTGAGTACGTGGCTGCGGGTCGGGGCTGTACTGGGCCTCCTGGGCCAGAGCACGTTGCTGCTGGTCGGCTTGACACTCCTCTTCTTCCTCCTCATCTCCCTCTGCTAGGACCTGGAGTCGTCTGTTCAGTCTCTCGGCGTGGTTCGGTTCTGTACCCCGGTTGCTAGGTCTCGTATGGACCGGCTGGGGAGGGGGTTCAGAGACGTGGGCAGGCTCCTCCTGTTGGCGGGGTCCCGGGTCGCTTCGTCGGGTAGGGGAATGTGTCCTAGACCCGTGTCTTGACGACCTCTGAGAGCTTCGTGCGGAGTGAGGGGGTGTCGCCATGGCAACCAGTTTGTCCATCAGCTCCGCCTGCAGCCGGTCGCGCTCTGCCTCGCGCCGGGCATGGGCTGCGTCGCGCGCTGCTTCGCGCTGGGCGTTGGCGGCGTCGCGCTGCGCATTGGCGCTGGCCTGGGCAGCGTCGCGCTGTGCGTTGGCGCTGGGCATTGGCGCTGGCATGGGCGGCGTGGAGCTGTGCATTTGCGACGTCGGCGCGGCTTCTCTCGACGTCGCGCTGGGCATTGGCGCTGGCATGGGCGGCGTGGAGCTGTGCATTTGCGACGTCGGCGCGGCTTCTCTCGATGTTCTCTTCTGTCTGGAGGCGTCTGGTCTCCAGTCTTATTCGGTCGTCCTCGCTCCTTTGTTGCGCCTGGAAGCGCTCTCGCTCACCTGCGTAATGTTCGCGCTCGCACGTCTGTTGCGCTTGAAGTCGATCGCGTTCGGTGGAGGCTGCCAGGGTGGCGATGAGTGCTTGCGCCAGCATCTTGTCCGCCTCGCTGGGGGAAGACGCCGTTCGGGGCGATCGGCTCCCGGCAGTACTGGTTGGAGATCCGTTCTCCGGTTGCGTACCGAGGAGATCCGTCTCCTGGGTGCGCGTCTCTTTAGGGTTGTCTTCCTCCCGGAGCTGATCGGGGGCTATTTGTTCGGTATTGTCTGGGGGTAAAGTCGTGTCAGTTCCCTCCTGGTCCCCACCGTGAGCTTGGTCAGTTACATTAGCACCCAGTAGGGCCTCTGTTGGCGGGGTAGCCTGGTTGTTAAGGTCAGACATAATTTTACTTTGTACTTTTTCGGCGTTTAACTTCCCTTTAAAGCTAGGTATTGGACTGACAGAGTATGCCTCTAGGTAGGGAGGTGGCTGTCGTCTGCGCTGCGGGCGATCTAGCTCAGGAGAACCGTTTGTGGAGTGTTCGTCATCGGCCATGTCAATATTAATATTATATTAATATTACGCTAATTATTATCTCGGCTATCGAAGGACCAATTGTAACTGAGGGGTACAATTCCCTGACTGTATTAATCAAGTACTGATATCATTAATCACTACCGTCTATGTACTCCTGGCCAATACTGTACATAAGTATTATTAGATTGGAACACTCCCACAATAACACGGTTTTCCACACGAAATACTCGGTTAGAATATTTATTACATAAAAGGGAATATTGTTACATAATATACTTTGCTTAGATTGCGCTTATAAGGCAAATAGAATGTGCAGGCAAATCAATAGTAAATATTAAGTAATTAGATCTAGGTACCCTGGGATAGGGTGTACTACCGGTTGTAAGCCAGCAGAGGGAGGCAAAGCTCTAGGCAAGTCAATGGTTCAAGGGGGCGATATCACCCCTGGAGCAGCGGGGAAAGGCAGCCTGATCCCAGGGTGCGCGCCTTGCAGGTGCAGGTAGAAGCCGTGGAGCCTCTGGTTCGACAGAGACTGGCTTGAGTGTTGTCCCCACGGGCACGTGGATCTCACAGCAGTGGGTGTAGTCGGTTCTCTGCTTCCAGCAGCGTGGTGAAGAATGAAGAATAATAATCCTTGCCCGGAGAGTGGCACTGCGGGCGGGGTGTAAATCCCCCGTGGTGCTGCTGCTCCGGTGCAAATCCTCCGGTGCGGTAATGCACGGTTAAACTTGACGTTACTATACTATTAGCACGGGCAATAAGTGCTCTATGTCGACGCACAATTACTCACTCCACGTGGTCTTTGACTCGTAATGAAGGTTTACTAATGAATAGAGAACGATACGACAAACAGACGTATTAGGATAACACGAGACTATATTGGGGCAATGCGAGCCCTGCTGTACCGCACGTTGCGTAGTGGGTAAGGCTTTACTTGGTAACTGAACCAGACTGAACTGAAGGCGAACTGAAGAGGGAACTGCAAGGGGGGTTCTGTATTCGCCGCGCTATATTTATATGTGCGGGGGACAAATAGTGCCTATCTCATTTCTGTCGCCTCTCGGTCTCGTAGCCGTGGGCGAAAGCGGGCATGTTTGGGCAAGTCCTGGCGGTAGCTTTTAAGTCAGCTCGAGGGGGTAAGGCTTTACTCGGTACCTGGCGCCAGGGGATCGCTTCCAATAGGGGAACGAATATTATGGTCTGTCCTGCTAGACTAAAGGGATATTCCGTGCATATTGTACAAAGAATATACAAGGGATATCAAACGATATACAAATATTATACATGGGATCTCAGGCAATAAATATATATATTCGGTTTAATCTGACCCTTTGTAACAATTATCATAGACAGACCCAGGCCTAGCTAGCTGCTGGGTATCAGCCCCTGTCTTCATGAGAAGCGATATGTCGTGCCGCCTACGCTTCACTGCGAAAACGCGGCCCGACGCCAGAGGGGACAGAACAGAGCCCTGTGTCCCGTAACGTAACAGGGGGGAGTGAACGGAGAGCATGCTAGACACAGCGAGATGGCGACGGTTACTCCTCGAAAGGAGGCGCATCCATCTAATTCAGCCGATCCCTCGGCCGCCGGGGTCCGTCGGCACCGTGAGAGCCTGTCTCCCTGTGTACAGGTTGTCTCGGCCAGGGGACACATGGCCACCGGTCGGGGGTCTCGCAGCAGCCGCTGACGAGACCATGCTCTCACCCCTGGCTGTGAGGTGTGGGGCGGCGTGGGGCCCTGGCCATAGGCCGCCCGCGCCTCCGCTGACAAACCAAAAAAGCCCATCCACGGAAAGGGGAGCCCTGAGGAGGAGAATTCTCCTCTCCTCCTCCAGGGGAGACTGCTCTAACCACAGGTGTCTGTGAACAAGGGTCACCAGCGTCCTCACTCTCCCTGCGGTTATAGCTTGCGGCTGCGTCAAAAGCTGTATAACCTCAAAACCCTGAGCGAGGGTCTTGATGTCGGCTGTCCCCAAGACCCCATCGCCCGACACCATTTTTGACAGAAAAGCAGCCAACTGAGCAATGTTATCAGTTGCAGCTAAATTCTGTACGGCGGCGATACAAGCTTCATCAGCCCACTCAACCACCTGCCGAGCCGATTCGCCCCTTGGCGTCGGCTTCCGGGCGGGGTGCCACTCTACCATGTCTGGGCAGAGGACCGAAACCAACTGCTTCTCTAAGCGCGGCACACCGGTCCTAAACCCTGCCATCAGGCCGTCCACCTGTGTAAAAGGTAGATAAGCCTCGGCTAAACGCTTAACGTTAGACACTGCTGTCCCTCAGCGATGTATGGTTAAGTGGAGGAACCCCGAGCATAGCCTCGGTGTTCCCCCGCACGGGAGTGGAGCCCCGAAAGCAACAGCATTTAGCATTAGTGGCGCGCGCCATGATACTGGGAAAAGTACTCAATAACCGCCCGGGCTCCGGTTCAAGCTCCAGCTCCGTTCTGAACCCTCTGAACCTTGGTGCTCTCTGGCGAACCACCCCGCGTTTACACCCATTCAAGCAGAACCAACATTCCACCGTCTCCGTCATCAACGGGGGCGTTACCCAGGCGGAGGTAGAAATAATGTGTGGAGAGCGAGCCTCAACTCGCGAGCGCACACACAAAAGCACACACGCACACACACGCACTGTATACGTTTGAAATTAATCGTTCCAGCAAAGTAGGCTTCTATTATTCTAATTACTGTTTGAATGGGTATCATAGTATTAAGTCCTACTGTAGAACATGACATATTAGCTGATTATCTGATTTATTAATGCCAATACTAAAAATTAGGGACAAACGCAATTGGCACAAGTGTAAATTATGGATTAGTCACTCAGTTTTAACATCTGACTGATTAGCTCAGCTCGTGAGTCCACTGGCTGAGGATCCTATGGTCACAGGTTCAAATCACTCTTGGCTCCTGGATGGTGTGTATGTATATGTATGTATTGTGCTGTATAATGACAATACATTTGAATCGAATCTCATTTTGAAATCGCTACCTGTTGAGTGGATCAGCATGGTGCAATGCAATCACCTCCGAAGCTGTCTGCCACTGTCGTGTCCATAGGCAGCGTAGCGATTTTAAAATTAGAGTGGATAAATTCATTAAACGTAAAAAAAAAATTTTAACCATGGGGCGGCTACGTGGCGTAGTGGGCAAGGCGCTCGCCACGAATGCGGAGATGCTGGGCTCGCCTGTTCGAGCCCAGCGCTCCACATTGCTTTCAGTTTAGCTGGTCGTTCATACTAATACACATTGGCCGTATTAGGGGGTGGGAAACTGATGGGTGGGGATCGGGCGTTGTGGACAGCGACTCCTACAGGTCGGTTGGTGCGCCTGCGCAGTAGAATCAGGAAGTGTCGGGGGCCTCCCACGCGTTACTCCTCGCCACTGAGAGATCGAGCTGCGCAGGTGAAAAGATGCGACTGCTGTTACCTCAAGTACCGGAGGGGACTTGTGCTATGTATGACTTAGTCCACATTGCAGCCAGCTTGTGGGAGGCAAGAAACAGCGTTCGTGACAGGGGAGGGTTGAATTGAATGATACGAAATTGGGATGGGAGAAAATATAGAAAATGGGAGAAAAAATGGATAAAAAAAAAAAATAATTGAACCAAGAGTGATATGAACCTGTCAATCAATCAATCAATCAAATGTATTTGTATAGCACGTTTAAACATGACGCTTGTCAACCAAAGTGCTTCACATGGCTAAGCTAAGTACAAAGAAAAGTATAAAATAAACAGAGAAACAAAATAAAATCAACGGATAGACAAAGGAAAAACAGAACAACACGTCAACAAGTACGGCAAGAGTCAAAGTGAGTCAGGGAAGGCCAGGCGATATAGGTGGGTTTTGAGTTTTGATTTAAAAGACTTGATGGGCTCCTGTGACCATAGGATCCTCAGCCAGTGGACTAAGGAGCTGAGCTAATCAGTCAGATGTTAAAACCAATGAATCCCGGTCTGAACGCGCCGGCCGGTGCGAGATTACGTTCGGGAACCGGCTCCAGCACGGAGCCTGGCCGGTCTAAAAGGGATAATTGTGTGCATTCACAGTACACAGCCCACACACACACTGCCCGTTCGTCTCAAGGGACAGCGGGCGGCAGTGACAGTATTAATACCAGAGGATGCTGTCACCAACCCTACCTTAGCACGACTCAGCTCGACTACTGACTGTCGTGCGAAGTTCACCCGACCACTGTCACGGAACTGTGAAGAAGTCCAGCGTCGAGCCGATATCCTGGACGCGCTGAGGAAACCCGGGGGGCTGGGGAATCCCGGCGGTAATCCAACGTGCTTTAATTCCTAAACTAAACAACAAACATGCCCACTGCTGACAGGTGCCTATGAGCAAGAAGTCACTTGTGAAAACAGATGAGAAGGGTATGAGTGTGACCACACCCTGTGTTTTATGGAAACATGGGAGCAGGCGTGGCCACGGGCAGATGCGGGTGCATGTGAATGTTTTCAACACGTGCACAATATGTGCACGAAAGATGATATATCTCAATAAGGCTGGAGCGAGACGCGAAAGCCAGGATGATATATAACACCACTGCTGCCTTGTAGCGCCGTTATTAGTCTTTGTGTTCATCAACATGTAATATACCACCACCGCTGCCTGGCTCTTTTCTATTAATATGACAATGAATATTATCCTATGTTACAGTCAGCTACCATCCATCAAGCCTGCATTCACCCGCTATCCACTATTGATCTGCAGCACACGCTCTATCAATTGATCAATATGGCACACTGAGTCAGTGAGTTGTTCAGGCTATGGCAGAAAAGCTTGGAAGCATCCGGGTCAGAATCTTGTGTACAGTAGATACATGTAACTCTTTTAATCCTACCGGCCCCTCCTGGGGCCCATTTACCACTGCTGCTTCTCTTTACTGTAACTGTTTGAGTATTTGCACTATAGAAAAAAGCTCAGCGCCGTCTGAAAGCCAAGGAGCTGAGCTTTCTTCACATATACGGCTTATTACAGGAAAAACTGCTGGAGTTATTGAGGAAGTAAACACAGGTAGAATTCTACCTGCTTCAAGGTCTACTACAAGGGCTAAAATCCGCCTGGATAAAAGTGAGGAAAAAGGAGCCTAAGAAGAATAAATCTAAAAGGCCAGGGTTCACAAACTGTATTGCAGTTGCATAATAGTTCCAAGTTCAAAATTGACATGTGCAAAGTTCAACTGATGTTCAATTGCAGTGTCTACTTCACTAAAAACCTGTACAAATCCAATTCCGATTTTAGTTTTTCTTGTATAATAACAGTTTGATATACTCAAAACATACAGTAAAGTTAAAACAATAACAGATATTGAAAGCTGAAGTAGTTCTGAAAAAAGGATGAAAAGCACTTACTCACAGCACATTCTCTGACAATTACACAGCAATAACAACTAAATATACCCAGGTAGACTGTTTCAGGCTTAGGTTTAAAAGGTTAATTGACTATTTCAAATAAAGCATTCATGTCTTGAGTAATATAAAAGCTTGGTTGCCCGCCTTCTGTACAGACTCTTCCCTACATCTAGTGAGTCTTCTCGATCCTGGACACTAGGTTATATATAATCAATATATCATGTCCTTTCTTGAGTTGAAAAAGGAACGAGAGGTTATACTGTACATTTATTTTTCCTTATAATTATACTAGACTAAACCACACCTTTTGATATGGGCCTGGTATACTAGACTAAACCACACCTTTTTATATGGGCTTGGTATACTAGTCTAAACCACACCTTTTTATATGGGCTTGGTATACTAGACTAAACCACACCTTTTTATATGTGCTTGGTATACTACACTAAACCACACCTTTTTATATGGGCCTGGTATACTACACTAAACCACACCTTTTTATATGGGCTTGGTATACTACACTAAACCACACCTTTTTATATGTGCTTGGTATACTAGACTAAACCACGCCTTTTTATATGGGCCTGGTATACTAGACTAAACCACACCTTTTTATATGGGCTTGGTATACTAGACTAAACCACACCTTTTTATATGTGCTTGGTATACTACACTAAACCACACCTTTTTATATGGGCCTTGTATACTAGACTAAATCACACCTTTTTATATGGGCTTGGTATACTACACTAAACCACACCTTTTTATATGGGCTTGGTATACTACACTAAACCACACCTTTTCCTTGCCTAACTGTTACCTCACTTTTACCAGGAAAACATCAGACCTCCTAACGTATTTATGAATGAATCTCAAAACATGGAATTCATACAAATGACCACGTTTTGCCAGGTGATCCTGTCTGAAACTGTTGACACAGCCGGACTGACTTCTCTCCTTTAAAAGAAAACAAAGTGCTCTCTCAGTTCTCTATCCCTCCATTATATTTATGTCCATATTAATTTAGATGTGTTTGCATGTTTATTTCAACCCCCCCCCCTGCTGGGAGCTTACAGCCCCCTGCGTGCCTTTGGACATTTACTTATACATACTGGTTTGGGATTGGTGGATTATTGAGCATAGAGCTGATACAGGATTGGTTGACCGAGCGCTACATGACCCTTGACCCCCTGACCACTTTAGGGATTATACAGTTTGGTTCCTGGCTGTAATTGGACATTTACTTACATACACGGTTTGATTGGTGGATTGTGATATATACACAGCTCAGGATTGGTGGATTGGGCATTTACCACGCCCCCCACCCTGCTTCCACCACGGGGATTGGTAAAGTAGTGTTTTTCCTTTTCTTTTTTTCAAAAAGGTTTAATCCAGTGAAACCAATTAGTTTAGGAGAGACAGGAGAATGACAAAATAATCCTCTGAGACTGTCTGACCACTTTTATATTAATCAGAATCAGAATCAGAATCATCTGAATATTGGGGTATTAGGAGGACTGTGTAAACAGTATTTGGTATACATATTGGGATATTGGGAGGACTGTGTGTAAACAGTATTTGGTCTGAATATTGGGATATTAGGAGGACTGTGTGTAAACAGCATTTGGTCTGAATATTGGGGTATTAGGATGACTGTGTGTAAACAGTATTTGGTATGAATATTGGGGTATTAGGATGATCATACTCTGCTTAACTGCTTAATACTCAAGCTTTTCTACAATTCCGTCCATTTGAAGAATTCCGGTATATTCTCCCTGTGCCCCAGGACAGTTCAGTCTGTGAGTACCACTCTCTTCTAAAGCTAGAGATCAGAGAGAGAAACCCTCTAATTGCTCCATAGATATACAGTCCATAGAATGGGGCTCTGACTTTATGAGGCCATAAAATGAGTGTGAGCCCTTACACCAGAATGAGGTTTTAACTCTGGTTCAGACTGACCTACTAACAACGCTGTTTATAAACCTCAGGTGGGTGTAAGAGCTCACACAGGTCAGATTCCGTCTCTCTCTCTCTCTCTCTCTCTCTCTCTCTCTCTCTCTCTCTCTCTCTCTCTCTCCCTCAGCTGAAACAAATTCAACCTTTGTGTGTGAAGCCTCTGAAGTTCTGAATCTGTGTACAAATCTATGAGATTATTATTAATGTATGCATCAAGAACCATACATAATTTACAGTGAAAATCATACTTTCTGCTCATGTCTCTCATGTCATAAAGTATGTTGTCTCTCAGGTTCAGCTGTGGTGCCTTCAATAACACATTCTCTCTCTCTCTCTCTCTCTCTCTCTCTCTCTCTCTCTCTCTCTCTCTCTCTCTCTCTCTCTCTCTCTCTCTCCCTCTCCCAATGGAATGCTTCATTGACATGACTGTCAGAATACATAGATTATATTATATTAGATGTAATATAAAAAAAAAATTATTGGCATTATACTGTACAGCACAAGTACAGTACAACGAAAATACGTTTGGCATCCAACCAGAGTGCAAATGTAACATTACAGTGCAATATACAATGTGCAGGTGATTAAACTGGGAATAAAATAAATAAATTAGTACTGATTGAGTGTAGTGTAAATCAGATGTATGTACAGAGTTGTAATATTAATATGTACAGTGATACAGGTCTTACTGGCCAGTAGCATAACTAGTAAGAGTAGGTAAGGGATATGTACAGATACAGTATAGATATAGTATCTACAAATATCTAAAAGGATTATGTGCAGGTATGTACAGACATATGTGGATATATATATGGTAAGGATAAATATATATATATATGGTATATACAGCATTATTGTACATGCTATCATATAGAGTTATATGGGTTATATGCCGGAGTATAAGTAGGTATATAGAAGGATTGTAGCAGGTATATTAGGTACAGATGGATATATATACAGTATATGTATATGTTGTAAATATAAGTATATAAATGTATATATGCGGTATCTACAGCACTGTATTACATGCTATCATACAGAGTATATGGGTAGACTATTGTATGAGGTGGGTAGTTAAGATTATTATGATTACAGTGTAGGGCAGTTGTAGGAGCAGTAGGTAGGTGAGTGTGTGTGTGTGGGGGTCATGAGCAGATAACAGGGACTCTTAAAGTTATCCGTAAAACGGACAACCACTAGACTGCTTACGCAGATATCTTAGGAGGGGGAAAAAATTAAACAACAGAAAACAACCTTTACAGGTGGAAATCTCAAAGTGAGTAATTAAGAAAATAAATCAAGTCCCAAAAAACAGGACTACTCTCAATAAAGAGGTATAGTATAAAAGTAAATAAGCCACAAGGACACCTCCTAATAAAAGGAGTTTATATTGGAAAAAGTTAAACAATAAACCTCCACTACGGGAGTTTATGTGTAGAATCACGTTAGTAGCCTAAAATAAGAATGACTACCATAAAGCTCAATTCTGAATCAGAGATCAGACTACACTTCAATATAATGAACGTGACCAAAAGGACAGCCAACACTAGGAAATGAAAAAGCAGTTGACACTGCGATCTCCAAACTTAGGCCATGTCCCCACATATATGGATCTTTTGCCAAACGCACATTTTATTCCACGATTGGGCCTCTCATCCACACGTAAAGGGTGTTTTCAGAGACATAAACAGAGACTTTCTTAAACGCATTTTAAAGTGAAGATTTTCCAAAATATCCGTTCAGTGGATCCGTGCAGCCACTGTAAACGCATAGTCTCTAGATAAACGATGACGCCACAGCTCACTACGCATGCTCAGACTGTTGTTCCATCCATGGCAATACAATAGGCGCCCGTAGCCTTGAAGCGCACAGAGGCAATAAGATGGACAGCGCCTGGTGCTGAAATGACAGACAGAAATACAATATATACATTCCCCCTCGAATGTATATATTTTCTCTTATTGATCGTTGCCTCTTAAGCAGTACTGTATATTTGTATATCTTGTATATCATTCATGAATGTCTAGATGTAACAGCTACTGTATACTGCAGTGCCGACAGATTCGGCCATCAGACGCTGCTTGCGTGTAATAGGAGGGATGTATCTGTTATTTAGTTATTGTAACTGAGGGGTACAATTCCCTGACTGTATTGATAAGTATGGTATCATTAAACCACTACCGCTTTATGTACTTTAACTACTGGCCACACAGTACATGATATAGATATGATGAACACTTTCCCACCTGATGAAACCAAGTCCACACAAATGTATAAATCGAATATTTAATATATAGCAAAGGGTATATACAACGTTCACTTAATGACATTTATGATTTGAATGCACTTGTAAGGCAAATGAGTATTCGTAGGTAAATCAACATTGAATGTCCAATCTCTGGTTACGCAGGAAGCAAGTATACAACCTGGTTCTTTAGGGAACTATAGCGATGGTACTTAAATGATTATAGCTGGATATACTAAAGGGGGTCCCGCTGGTTGTAAGTCAGTAGGGGGGGGGGGGGGTTAGGAGAGCCGCTGGCGATATCCCATCTGGCCAACGATTTCTTGGGAGAATTCAGAGTGCTGAACACGGTGCCCACAGAACCTTGGTCCACAGATGAATACCGTTGGGCCCTCTTGTAGACGGTAGCTGCCGGTCCACAACGAAGAGACGTGAGGCGACCTCACTCGGGGTAGAGCGCCGTCTCACCTGGACTCCTCTCGGGGGGTAGTTCCAACACTCACCAGTGTTGGCTGTTATCCATGGCATAATCAAAGCACCCAAAGCAAGTAGATAATCCAAGCCGTGTAGGGCTCGCCGTCGTCCGGGTAAGGTAATCCAATGTGCAGGTCCACTCGTCCTAGCCCAGAACTCCTCGGATGAAAGCACCACACGTGGTCTGCCCAGCCTGGTTAAGACTCTAGATAACGCGAGGAAAACGATGGGGGTACTGCTCACTTTATAACTCTAACCGAACGATGCACCATACATAATAGACTATTATTAACTTAATAGAAATACGTCCCACTCGACGGTATAGTGCCAAACTATGACAATTCAACTATTAATCCACACGATGTCTCAATGCCATTCTGAGGCCAAGTTGACCATACTGCACCACACGTGTATCGTGGGTGAGGCTTAACGTCTTGCCACTAGGTTGGAGGGTAAAGAACTAAGGGCTAAGGGACTAAAAGAAAGTTCTACTTTACTTGCGCCATATATATATGCGCTGTGAACAAATAGTACCATTCGTATTTCGCCAGACGTATCCCTACACGGAACCGGGGCTAGTAACGACATGTTCGTCGGCACGATTGAACTTGAACCAAGGGGCTTGGCTGCTGGCGCCAAGTTCTTGTCCAATGAGAGAATGAAACTATTATGGGCTGTTAGTAGACCAAAGGGATATTCAGTGTATATGTACAAGGAATATACAAGGGATATCAAACGATATACAAATACTATTAAATATATATCCATAAATAAATATATATATTCGGTTTAATCTGATCCTTCACAACAGTTATACTGGATATTTTCGTTTACATAAGTAGATTTCTCGTTTCTGTTTATTTATTAAGTTAATATAAACCGTGTTTCGAACGTTTTTGAGGTTGTTAAACACACGCTTTTGATTTATTTAAGTGGCGAGTGGCGTTTTTTTCGTCCGCTTATTTCTTGAGAGATATCATACAATGTCATGTTGAGACCTTGAGATCACAATATCGCGATTCCGAAACCAAATAAGGCAAGGCATTATCACAAACTGTAGCAAAGATATTTAATGTTTTGCTAAACATGTCTAGTTTTGCGCCCTGCTTCAGTTAAAAGCCAAATTGCATTCTAAATTCAGTTAATAGACTCACGACAGAAGAGGTCTGCACCTGATGCGCTCTGATGTTGCGGATAGTTGAGGATGTTGGCATCACGCGTGAGTGGTCCCAGAATGACCTAATAATAACTTAACATTATTAGTTGAATAGTTACTGTACAGGAATTACAGGAATCATTTGAATATGTGAGTTACGTGAATATAGCTTGCCCGTGGACACAGACATTCATACACATTAACAGCTCGACATATTTGGTGTAGCACGACTCCAAGTCGACGTTCTCCTGTGTCTTGGTCGTCTTGTACTGTAGAGTTACACTCAACAGCAACTCCACCTCGGCATCTGTCCATACAAAGGAATCACGTTTTGCTGTCTGTTTCGCCATAACTTATTTTTTTGAGAGGTTTTTCTGTCACTACAGGATTTCAATTTGTAGTTGCCGGCGGCAATGAAAATCAGCTCACTACGCATGCTCAGACTGTGGCGGGCGGCGGGCCGTAATAATATCTTGCCCGTCAGATTGTTTGGCGAATATTACTTTACTATTTCTCTAATATATATCAGACCGACTATGTCCTAACAGAGAAACTACCACCACTTAACACATCCTTATTACACCTTGTTTTATCCATATAGGCAGTAGCGCTTTGAAGTAATAATAACTTCAGTGGACAGCGCCTGCGTGCTGAAATGTCATTCAAAGTTAAACTATCCTTACTTATATATGCGACGACGGCACGTGAACAGTACAATGCAATTAATGAATGTCTTGTTGTAATTAGTATATATATAGTTTGTGATAAGGACTCGCCATATTTAGTTTCAGAATCCGTTGAATACATTGACATTGTATCTCTCCGTCGCCCAGTGCGCAGAAGTAAAGCATTAAATCGTGACATATCTAGATTGGTTGTTTCCTCTGGACTGCATCTAATCCACCGCTATATCTATCTATTTATTATCTACTGTATGTATGTCAATATAGCCAATGGAAATGCTAGGAATGGTGAAGTGCCAGTGGGCTGGGTGAACCAATGGACAATTCCTATCATTTCTCTGTCGTCCTGACCGCTCGTACCACCATGGTATTTGGGATATCGCTTATCGCCACCTGTTGGCCCGCATGCTTGTTGGAGAAATTCATATGCGTTTATGTGTTTGTGTCTGGATGGAGTTTTTTTTAACACTGTGGTGTGGACGGGGATTTTATTTTAAACAGAGCCTGAGAATATCCGTTTGGCAAAAGATCCATATACGTGAGGACATGGCCTTAAATAGACTCCACATGGCCATAGGCACAGCTGCACTGCATCAGGTGTAATCAAGCCCACACACCTGCCGACCCATGAGGCAATTAACCACAGGGAACAGGGATTGACAGCTATCCCTCACAGAGAGGTGAAATAAAGCAAAAATAAACATCTGTCCCTCACATAAAGGTGAAATAAGGCAAAAAACATGACTGTTGTGAAGGATCAGATTAAACCGAATATATATATTTATTTATGGATATATATTTAATAGTATTTGTATATCGTTTGATATCCCTTGTATATTCCTTGTACATATACACTGAATATCCCTTTAGTCTACTAACAGCCCATAATAGTTTCATTCTCTCATTGGACAAGAACTTGGCGCCAGCAGCCAAGCCCCTTGGTTCAAGTTCAATCGTGCCGACGAACATGTCGTTACTAGCCCCGGTTCCGCGTAGGAATACGTCTGCCGAAATACGAATGGTACTATTTGTTCACAGCGCATATATATATGGCGCAGGTAAAGTAGAACTTTCTTTTAGTCCCTTAGCCCTTAGTTCTTTACCCTCCAACCTAGTGGCAAGATGTTAAGCCTCACCCACGATACACGTGTGGTGCAGTATGGTCAACTTGGCCTCAGAATGGCATTGAGACATCGTGTGGATTAATAGTTGAATTGTCATAGTTTGGCACTATACCGTCGAGTGGGACGTATTTCTATTAAGTTAATAATAGTCTATTATGTATGGTGCATCGTTCGGTTAGAGTTATAAAGTGAGCAGTACCCCCATCGTTTCCTCGCGTTATCTAGAGTCTTAACCAGGCTGGGCAGACCACGTGTGGTGCTTTCATCCGAGGAGTTCTGGGCCAGGACGAGTGGACCTGCACATTGGATTACCTTACCCGGACGACGGCGAGCCCTACACGGCTTGGATTATCTACTTGCTTTGGGTGCTTTGATTTATGCCATGGATAACAGCCAACACTGGTGAGTGTTGGAACTACCCCCCGAGAGGAGTCCAGGTGAGACGGCGCTCTACCCCGAGTGAGGTCGCCTCACGTCTCTTCGTTGTGGACCGGCAGCTACCGTCTACAAGAGGGCCCAACGGTATTCATCTGTGGACCAAGGTTCTGTGGGCACCGTGTTCAGCACTCTGAATTCTCCCAAGAAATCGTTGGCCAGATGGGATATCGCCGGCGGCTCTCCTAACCCCCCCCCCCCTTACTGACTTACAACCAGCAGGACCCCCTTTAGTGTATCCAGCTATAATCATTTAAGTACCATCGCTATAGTTCCCTAAAGAACCAGGTTGTATACTTGCTTCCTGCGTAACCAGAGATTGGACATTCAATGTTGATTTGCCTACGAATACTCATTTGCCTTACAAGTGCATTCAAATCATAAATGTCATTAAGTGAACGTTGTATATACCCTTTGCTATATATTAAATATTCGATTTATACATTTGTGTGGACTTGGTTTCATGGTGGGAAAGTGTTCATCATATCTATATCATGTACTGTGTGGCCAGTAGTTAAAGTACATAAAGCGGTAGTGGTTTAATGATACCATACTTATCAATACAGTCAGGGAATTGTACCCCTCAGTTACAATGACAGTAGGTATAAATTGAGTGTATAGGCCCCAGAGTTCAGAGTCGTACAGTATGGGTAACAGAGCCTAGGGTGTAGGCAA